>NC_080787.1:107443045-107770295 GCF_028018385.1 Neofelis nebulosa | reverse complement strand
CAGAAATAACTTGGTATAAGACAGTAGCAAGTCCTGGGAACTGAAGACTAATAGAAAATTGTTTATCTAGTATAAAAGCATTAAAAATGTGTGGTCCCCAAAAAAACAAGCAAATCAAACCACGCTGTCCATTGCTGGATTCAGCCCATGGTCTAGCAGTGCATAGCCACTTTAAGCAGTGGCTATCTTCTTTCTCGCTTTCATTCTACCTCTGAAATTATGACCTTCCAGTGTCAAAAATCTTTACAGAAAGAATCTTTTTTTTTTTTTTTACAGTAGCCAAAGCTACAAAAGAGAAAAAAAGAATATGAGATTACTTTTAGTATTCTTATATCAGACCTCATACTCCAGACCTCAAGACACACAGGAATAAGGGACAAGCTGACGGGCCAGTCATAGTTGCCGCTTAGGAAGAAATAAGCTTTGTTAACAACTTCGTTAGGGATGATGGATCCACTGACTTTTAAAGGAAAAACCAGTTATTTCAAGATGACTGTATGCACACTCTAGAATGAGAATCACATACCAACTGTTTTTTAGTTAAACATAAAGTGTTTAGAAAACCTAATACGTAACATGTACTAAGGTTATCAGCTGTAAATTTGGTGAAAATCTTTAGCTAAATATAAATAAGACAGGAGTTTCTGATCTACTCCAGCCCTACATAGCTCTTCCTCAGGATCCAGCTAACCTTCAGTGAACCAGAGCATTTTTATGTCATTGCAGCCAATACAGAGGTTTTGCTTCCTTCTATTAACTTTGTGTTAGTGTTTGCTTGTGTTATTTTTCGGAGTTCAGAGTAAGTAATAAATCTTTTTCATTGTATTGGAAATAGTCTTGTTTCTTTCCCATACGTGTGGAAAAATCCACTTCCCACTTATTTCTCCTGGAATAAATGTTTAGATCTGAATGTAAGGTATCGTGAATCACAGAGCAGCATTTTTTTCTTGCACTGCTTTCCACTCTTTTAGGAAAAAAAATTAACTCTGAGATTGGAATCTAAGCTTCAATTCAATTTAACATATATAGTGCCAGGCACAGAGATAGAATGATGAATTAAATATAGAAAGAAGATTCTTACTCTTGAGAGAGTATTCACATGAACACTATAAGCATATATAACAGATACTTTCTCTACAAGGTGGTAAGTACAACAACACAGGTCTCCAAAGTGTTTTGAGGGCTTAGAATAAAAACAACTCACCCAAACTGGAGTTGAGGGTCAGAGGACAAGAAGGTTTTCTGGATGTCATGCATTCTGATTGTCTTATGGAATAACAAACAAGCAGCCAGAAGCGAAGATATTAAAAAACTGAGCGTGTTCAGGAAATTTCAAGTAATTCTATATTGCTTTAGTTTTTTGAATATATGATATGGAGAATGTCAAAGTGAGTTTGGCAAGAAAAAGCAGGGTGACAAAGAGACTTGTACATCACACTAAAAAATTAGATTTTTATGAGCAACCAATGGGGAACTATTAAAGGTTATAATTAAGCAAGTAGCACCTGCTATTCTGATAAATAAGGTTGGTGTAACATGAAATTGAGAAAAGAATTAAGAAGTTATTGTAGTATGAAATAGAAAAGAGATGCTCAAGAACAGAAAGAGTGGAATGATTAAGACCTTTTTGAGATTAAATAAGACAACTCGTGTGACTGATTAGATGCTGACGGTAAAAGAAAGGAAACAGTTGAGGCTAAATTTTGATTTTCTTTTGTGACATTGAATTGTAGTAGCAATATCATGTAAAGTTAAAAAAATCATATGGGGGAATACAGTGTAGAAAAGAAGAAAATAAAAGACACATTAGGTTCTGGGTATGTTCAGACTGATACATACATATAGGACAAAAAGCCTAAAAGAGCATAGCAGGAGGTAGGATATGGGTTCACACTTTGTGGAAGAGAAAGGACTGGAGATATAATTTGAAGAACCATTGTCACAGAGGTGATAATTGACATCATGAGTATAGATAAGATCATCTGGAAAGAGCATAGAGTGGGAAATGCCAATGACAAAAAAAACCAAAACAAACAAAAAAAACCCTGAGAAAGAGGAATAGGAAACCATGACAATAATAGGAAAAGGATAATGTATGGAAGCCAAATTGAAAGTATTAGCAGTGTGATTCAAGCAGTGTATAGAAAGGATAATTCACGATAGGCATGCAGTATTCAACTGGAAAAACAAAGTTCTTTTTTTAGTTTTGAAAATAATGAATGTGATTCACTATGATAACAGCACAAAAGAAAGCAATCCTATGATCTTCTCAGTGAATGAAGAATAGTTATGAAGATTTAACAGCGACTGATGATAAAAATTCTCCAAAAACTAGGAAGAGAAGGAGAACTTCCTCAATCTAATACAGGACATTTATGAAAAACCTATAGTTATCATCAAACTTAGTTTTGAACGACTGAAACATTTTTCCTCTAAAATCAAGTTCAAAGCAGGGATGTTTAATCTTACCACTTCAATTTAGTATTTTACTGGAAATCCACACCAGTACAGTAAGAGATGGAAACATAATACATATTGGAAAGGAAGAAATGAACTATATTTACAGATGATATGAATACATAGACTCATAGGAAATATATAAAACTTTCAATAAAATAAGTCAGTTTAGTAATGTGGCAGGATGCAAGACCATTGTATAAAAGTCTATTACATATTTTTTACAGAAAAACAAAAAATTAGACAGGGAAATAAAAATATTTCTATTTACAAGACCACTAAAATAAATTAAATATTTAGATAAAAGCTTAGACAAAATTTGTGCAATACCTGTAAATTAAAAATATAAAACACTGTTAAGTGAATTTAAAGAAGATTGAAAGAAATAGATATGTTATTGAATTAGAAAATTCAATAACTTCTAAGATGTCATTTTCCTCCCCTTCCCCCCCCCCCCCAAATTAATCTATAGATTTCATGCAGTCTTATTAAAATGCACAGTAGAGTTTTGGGTAAAAATTTCATGCATATTCCAAAGTTTATATGGAAATTCAAAAAGCCAAGAATAAATCAACACTTTTGGAAAAGGGGGAAAAAATGTTGGAGGACTTACATTACTTTACATTGCCTGATTTCAAGACTTACTATATGATCGCAGTAATCAAGATGGTAATCTACTGCCCACAGAGTAAAATAAAACAGAATTGAGAATCTACAAATATATCCATGTATATAAGGTTAATTTATTTTTGACAAAGATAATAGTGAAGAAGAAAAAAATCTGTTCAATGAAGCCTTGTGATCACTTGTTACCCTTTTGAAAAAAAGAATGGACTCGAAGTTTACCTTACACTAGTCATAAAAATTAACTTAAAATGAATCTTAGGTCTAAACATGAAAGCTAAAATTATAATATTTCTAGAAAAAAAACACATAAAAAATCTTCATGACTTTTGAGTGGACAAAGATTTCTCGGGACTGGATATAAAAGGAAAAAAAAGAAAAAGAGAGGGAGAGAAGGAAAGAGAGAGAGATACAAGTTTCATGTCAACGTATTATTTTGCTCTTCAAAAGACACAGTTAAAATACATATATGAATCTAGGACTAGGAGAAAATATTTTATGTATTATAAGTTATATATTACATTATATATTATATAGAAAATTATATATTTGAAAAATAACTTTTATCAAGAATGTATAAAGAAAACCTATACCTCAGTTGTAAGAAGAACAAAACAAACTGAACAATTGAAAAGTAAGCCAAGTATTTAGGGATACTTCACAAAAGGAGATATAAAAATGGCCAGTAAATTTCTGAAAACATGGCCAACATCTTATATGTCAGAAAAATGCAAATTAAAATCATAATGAAACCCTTATATCCACCTATTTAAAAGACTGGGAAAACTAAGGGGTAGAGAGAATTTGGGGCAAGTGGAGCTCTTATAAACTGTTGGTGGAAATGTGAAATGGTACAACCACTTTGGAATATTTTGGCAGTTTCTTAAAAAGCTGTTTGTTCACTTAGATGATTCAGCAATTCAATTCTTAGGTATTTTGTAAAAAATGAAAACATATACCCACACAAAGACTTATATTTGAATATTCAAGCACTGTATTCATAATTGCTCAAAACTAGAAATAACCTAAGTGTCTATTTGATAGGTGAATGGGTAAACAAATTGTGGTCTAATTAATGAAATACTACTCCTTAGTTAAAAACGAATCAACTACTGATATGCACAACATAAATACATCTTAAAAAATAATACACAGTGCAAAAGAATACATGAAAGAATATGATTTTTTATATGTAATATGGCATTTCAGAACAAGCAAAACTAATTTATAGTGACATAAAGCAAATCAGTGGCTGCCTTGGGTTGGGAGGTTAGTTGCAGCAAAAACGCATGAGAAAACTTTTTGTAGTGATGGAAATGTTCTATAGCTTTATTGTCAAAATGCATTGAAGTGCACACCTAAAATGAGTGCATTTTACTCTATCTCAATGAAATTTATTAGCAAAATAAAAATATATATAGATAATGGAGAAATAAGAAAAATAGGAAATGTTTAAAAGCTGCTGTCAAAGCGCCAATAGAAAGAAAAGTTGAAGATCCTGATTAGGGAGGTGTGGTATCTGGGAAGATAGAAGACAATGAAATTGAGGAAAAAGATGGGAGACAGGTGTTACATAACAAATAATGTATTTTACATTTTGAGATAGAAGGGAGGTAAGAAGTAATAAAGACCCAGCACTGTTTCTGTTTATAGAGTTAGATCTGGAAACACAAAGGATTCATGATGTGTAACCTCAATTTCATTGGTGTAATAGGAAGAAAGTCTTCGGTTGAGTTTTCCATTGGCCGAAGACTTGCTTGAGGAACTTTTAAGTCAGAAACTAACACTTAAGGGACACCTGGGGGGCTCATTTGGTTAAGCATCCGATTCTTGATTTTGGCTCAGGTCACGATCTCACAGTTCGTGAGATCGAACCCCGCCTTCAGGCTCTGTGCTGAGAGTGGACGCTGGTTGGGATTCTCTCTTTCCTTCTCTATCTGCCTCTCCTCCACTCTCTGTATCTCCAAATAAATAAATAAACACCAAAAAAAAAAAAAAAGAAACTAATACTTAAAATGGGACACTATTAAATATCAAATTTCAATCCTGTTGATTCAAATTTCCCTTCTCTTTGTGGCATCTATTCAGCTCTATGCCGAATCTTGGCTTAATGAATCTCTTCACTTAGAAAAAAATGTACAAAACAATTCAAGTTATAGAAGAAATATCATGGGTATTATTAAAAATTCAAGTTTCAAAAATTATAGTGGGAGAGTAAATAGGCTGTAAAATATTAAAAAGTTGTGAAGTGCATGAAAATCTAAAAGGGATAATTTTATTTTAAGGTTTTTAATAATAAAATGTATGCTAAAAACAAGGCAATTATTTAACTTTTAATAAGATACTGTCACACATTCCCATTTTTCTGGTTTTATGGGATAATATCTGTAATTAGGAAAACGTATCTTCCTTTTTGAGTTTTAAGATATTTGTCAAAATAATTTTCTTTTAAAAATATCTAATTATTTCCATGTTTCTATTTATAGGCTGTTTAAGTAGAAATTCAAGTCGATCAGACCATCAAATTAAGACACTATGAAAGAAAATAAGTTATATAATAAAGCACCACAGTTAAATTTTCCTAATTTCAAATTCCAGTGTCATAAAGATGCTCTTTTAATTAAAAGCCTTAGCCCAAAATGCTACATAACACCGATTAAATGGTGCTATAAACAGAAATTGACTGAAATGTGTGGAGACCAAGAATCCAGGGACTCAGATTTGAAGCTACAGCTGGTGTAATCAATAAATAAGTGAAACAACAGTCATAAAAGGAATGCTAAATGATAGTATTTTAAAACAGCCTCAATGTCACATTTATGTGATAGGAATCCATCTTCCAGGGACCTTCTAATGGCTTTTTGTATGCTATCCAAGGAACTAACTCAAACTGTATATAGTGGTCATTATGAAAGAAATAACACCACACTCTGGGAAAATATGTTCAAATGCCATTTTTTCTAGTACACAATGGAAACCACACAAAAAACACAGGACAGAAATTTACCAGAACGCATTCACATTGATATACATTAGACACAGCAGTAATTTTTTTAAAAAGTAGATCAATTGGGACTGTTTCAGAGTAAATCATAGACACTCAGCTTGAACTAGTTTAAGCAAAAGAATGAGGTTATTGAAAGGATGATGATATATCAGATAATCTAAGAGAAAAGTTGACCAATAAAGGTATGGGAAGGGAAGGGATATGTCTAGGACTTTGGAACTAATAGACCTAGGGCTTGGAGACGGATGATTTTTCTATTTATATCTAGACTCTACTTCCTCTATTTCCTTCCATGTTCTCTCTTACTGAAGGCTGGCTTACTTCTTATGAAAAGTATGACTGCTGTATTTCCTGAGATTTTCTGTCTCATTTCTACACAATAGAAAGAGATTGTGTTTTCTCTTGGTTCTGTATTCAAAAGTTTTATAGAAGAGAGTCATTGGCTCTATTTGGAGGAAATGTCCACCCCTGGAGCAAACAATTGCATCCAATTGAAAGGGAGCTTATTGTAATGTGGCTGCTCACACAACAGCTTTGAAGATGGATTGAGGGACAAAGAAGGGATTCCAACTATGCAGAGAGTTCCATAGGTGACCATGCACTGCCTACTTTCTCCAAGGTCATGAGTGGGTTTTGATGGAAAACATTCATGGTAAGATACATTTACAGGGCTTAAATATCAATCTATAAAACAAGGTATAATTGAACCAATTAAAATTACATTGTTTAGATGCCAGGAATACCCAAGGGTGTTTGTTGAATTAGTCACATAGAGGTAGCTTAATTTCCAAGATTTATTTGTGATCTAAGAAAAATAATTTGAGATATATTTCCTATTTGAAAATGCAAATAAAGGATTCTTTTAAAATATTATGAGTCCTGTTAAGTTTAATGAATGCATTTGTCAAGTCTTAGAGTTTCTTTCTTTAAGACCGCTTGGTTGGGGGATGGAGTTATCTCTTAGTCAAGGAAACAAATAGCTCAGGTTTAGTAAGTCTCCAATAAGGGAGAGTTTATAGGCAGTTAAATGTGGAAAAGGAATATACACAGACATATTTACTAACTGCTTCAACATGTGCAACATGTGTCCCTGAGTACTTGCCACAGATGAGCATATTGCCCTCAAAAAACACGTCTATATGGGGAGGAAGATACATATACAATTAATTGTATCTAAATGATGTATAAGACTTTCTCTTGTTTTATTCTTTTTTCTCATCTTTTGGGGATCCTCTCTGGGTGTTTATCTCTTAATTATTTAAAAAAGAAATTATCAACTCACATAGATCATATGTAGCTTAAAAAAATAAAACCATATTCTAACTATGAACTCCAGAGATGCTCATTAAATGGTCTGAAGTTACCTCAGGAATCTTTATTTTATAAATGTAGCCCAGATATTTCTGATATGCCCACCTAATTAGAAACCAGTGGTAGACTTTGAGATTTGCCTGAGTCCTTGTTTTCTTTGTACTCTGCATATTCTTCTTTGATAATTACATATAATCCCATGTCTTTATCGGTTGTGCCGTAACAAGGAAGCATACATTTATATTATCAGTCCAGACCTGTTATTCAGACAATTGCATTCAACTGGAAGGTTTTACAGGCACCTCACACTCCATATGTCCAAAATTAAATTCCTCATCCCCACCCATTTCCCCCAACCAGTTCTTCCATATTTCCTGCCTTATTCCTGCTATTACTCACCTAAAATTTCATGCCAGGAACCTGGCATGCTTCCTCACCCATTGTTCTCTATTTCTACTCTATGCCTTGGTTCAGATACTTATGCCTCTAATGATGCAGCTACCTACTAACTGGCCCTACCTACAGTCCAATCCAGAATAATGTTTGAGTGGCCTTGCTAAATGAACATCGGCTCACACAATTCCTTGCTTAAAACCCTCCAGTGACTTCCCGTGTCTTCTGTACAAAATTGAAGTGCATTTGAATATGCAGAGTCTTCTACCTTACATATAGTTTTTGCTTATTATTCATTAGAATGTGGGGTTTGGTGTTAGTATTGCAGGTGTCAGCCACATATTTGTAGAGTGGATTAATGTGTAAGCAAAAGAATGAAGGTATTTGACCTCTAAAAACATTTTGACTTTGTCCTTTGCAGTGTTCATATTGAGCTATTTCAAGTGCAGGTACAGACAGTGATGCTGTATAATAACTTCTATACCAAACTATTTTGTATCCTTTTGGGAATTCTTCTTATCTCTCCAATTTTTCTGCTTTTTCACCTACAATATGAGCACACACACACACACACACACACACACACACACCCATAGATGCATGTATACACACACAAGTCTATGCTCTCACATCCACATCCACATTTGTCTTTAGCTAATTCCAGAATTTTCAAGCAGGCTCTTACTTATGTGGTTTTTTGAGGAAACGCTCTGTGATATCTTTCTAACCACTCCTCCTCCCACTCTCAAAGACCATCAGGTATTCTTTCTTTATTTCCATAAAAGACTCTCCTAGGTTGTAATTGATTTTTTTGTTTATATCCTCTAATAGCTATAATATTTGAAGGCTAGAGCTGTGTTTATAATTCCTAAATTCCAGAGCCTAGCACAATGTTTAACACATGCTAGATAATAAATGCATATGAGTTGAATAAATGAATGAAGTACTAAGGAAACATAGCTGGATGAGTGACAAATAATATGGGGATGCTAAAAAGCAGTTATTATGTAAAAAATGAGTAATATTAAGGAATTTATTAAGAAATTGAAATTCACATAATTTTTCCAGAGTGATGCACAAGCCTTCTGTTGAGTTAGTTGCAGATTCTAGCCAACATTATGCATCTATAAGCTTGTGAATGATAAGATCACCTAAGTATTCTCCTTCTAGATTTTAGACTGCTGCAGTATTGGTGCCTGTTAAGTACATGGTCATTTATTCAGAAGATAATCCTAGAAATAATAAAAGAAAGGAGGTTAAGAGATCTTATTCTATTTAATGAAAACATTAATAAATTCAGTCTATTATGGATTCCCCCCAAACTGAAAAGAAAAATGCAAAAGGTATATAGAAGGAAAGATGGACATCTAAGAATTCTTTACAGACAAAGGAAATTAAAAAGAATAAGAAGTGAAATGATGAAAAATGTAATAATATAATTATATTAAAAATATTCCATATTTCTTTAATGAGATCTTGTGATGTGCCAGCAACTGCGTTTAGAGAGGAGTTTTAGACATAGTTAGAAATCAAGTGAAAATAGGTCATGGAGTTTCTGGTGCCAGCTGAACTATGGATTATTTATTGAAGTATGAGGTTAATAGAGTGAATTCTAGAAGTGATCCTTGTGGCCACAATTCTGGGCTCTACCATTAGAGGTGAATTTCGGCAGGTTATTTAATCTCCCTGGGTCTCCGTTTTTTTCCTCACAAAGAAACAAAAAGAGTATCTACTTCTGAGGTTGTAAGGTTTCCATTTATATACATATGAGAAGAGTGTGTTTGGTAGATATTTAATAGTCATTAAGTATTACTACTGCGACATCTTTTACAGGCAGAGCAGATTTTCCCTCTGGTGATAAGTGTGTTCATGTCTTATGAAGTGTCTTGGCTGACTTAGTGGCCAGTTTTCATGAATTCCAGGAGGAAGAGGAAGTATATGTAACATCAGTGCAGAATATCATAAAGATTAGTTCTTTTGTATTTTAATATTAATAAGATTTTGTAATGGGAGAAATTGAGAGCAGATAACAGATTCTGCCAGATTTGTTTTGAAACACAAGGGCTCTGCCTAAAGTAAGTTTAAAAGATAATACATAAATAATTACTTTTTTCTGGTTCTAAAATTACACATTTATTACAGAAAACATGTACAATAAAGCTTATTTTAAAAGTTACTCATATCTTACTAACCAGTGTTAACATTCAGGATTTCTGTACAATTATTCTCTATCATATTTTTTTTTGCATCTAACAGTTTACATGTTTAAAGACTTTCTCATAAATGATTCTAGTCAACTAGTGAGTCTCAAAACATATGCTTGTGTATTTGTGTATGTGTGTGGGTATGTGTGTGTGTGTGTGTGTGTGTGTGCGCGCGCACATGTATAGAAGACGGATGAAAGAAATGTAGTCCTTAAAAGAAATTGATATTAATATTTCATTTGTAGATAGTGGTGGCTTGGATAGCTTGAAGAAACTCTCCAAATATTTCAATCCTCAGGGCAAGATTCTCCTCTGTGGGAGGAAATTTATATTAGCACACATCTTTCCATCTGGGCATATTATCTATATAGTTAGGCTCAACCTGCATTTTAATTTTGTATCCCTCTTTTCTACTCTAGCTTTTCCTCATAAGTATTTCTTTCAATAAAAATAAAACTCTTTATGTGCATAACTTTAAATAGCTTCATTAAAGACCATGCTGGGCTGGGAAACTGAACATATAGGCTATATGATTCTAAAGCCCATAAACTGTGAAATCTGATGTGTTCAGCCCCACAAAATCCCATATGTCTGTGTGTCTTAGTCCTGCAAACACCTACTATTCCCCAGTGATGAGGTATCAGCGGAGGGGTAATAAAAATGAATTTAATAATATCCATTTTAGGGCCAACAGGTATTAGAAAATAGATATAGATTAATTTTGTGACACCTTTATCTATATAAAATAAATTCTCAAACAAGTGCATCTGACTTGAAATATTTATCAAGCAGAGGCTGAACCAGTGATATTTTATCTAGTTCTCTGACTTGGTAGGACATAAGTATGGAGAGACATTGTTATCTGCCTAAGTAAATATGGTAGTGGGGAACCTGAAGTCTACTTGACTCAAATCTTTTCAGCTGCCCTATACTTTAAAAGCCATGAAAGCTGAGATCACATAGAAACCTTGATGTATTGGTGGGAGCAGTGGAAGAAACAAGGATAACAATAAGACACGATAAGAGCAGTGATAAAAAAAATGGAGCCACATTGCTTTAGAAAGTTTCATCATATTCACTGTGTGGCCATAGCATAATTTACTTTTTCAGTTTTTACATACTGTAGGATATGTGTGGGGTTTTCAGTTTTTCTCTATTAAAAATAATGACGTAGGTGCATGAAAAGATGCCCAACATTGCTAGTCATTAGGGAAATGAAAATCAAAACACAATGAGATATCATCCTATACTTGTTAGAATGGCCATCATCAAAAAGACAAGCAACAGTAAATGTTGGCTTGGATGTGAAGAAAAGGAAACTCTTGTGCACTGTTGCTGGGATTGTTAACTGGTTCACCCATTATGAAAAACAATATAGAAGAGCCTCAAAAAATTAAAAGTAGAAACCATCTGACCCAGCAATTCCACTTGGAATATATCCAAAGGAGGTGAAAACATTAACTTGAAGAGATTTCTGACTCGCGTGTTCGTATCAGCATTATTTACAATAGCCAAGACATGGAAACGACCAGTGTCTATGAATGAATGCATTCATGTTAAAAAATTGACACACACACACACACACACACACACTAGAATATTTTTTAGCCATAAAAAATGAGGAAATCCTATTATTTGCAACAATCCTAAGAGTGTGTCACAGGAATTTTTTCTTTTTTTGTTTTCTTTTTTCATTATATATATATATATATATATATATATATATATATATATGATGATACATGCTAACTAAACTTATTATGGTAATCATTTCAGAATAGATGTAAGTCAAACCATTATCCTGTACGCTTTAAACTTACACAGTGATGTATGTCAATTATATCTCAATAAAACTGGAAAACAAAACAAAACAAAAACAAAAAAGTAATTTTAGTAGCTAACATACACTAAACACTTACTATATACCAGATAAGGTGTTAACAAGTTTTATTTATATTTGGATTCTCTCAACAACTCTGTGGAGAAGTTGCTCTGCCCATGATAAATGGAGATTTAGAGTTTCATTACCACACCTGTCACACTGTTGGCTTATAGCAGAGAGACACTTTGAACCCAGGCACTCACATGGCAGACTGGCACATGCTCTTTTTTTTTTTTAAGTTTTAATTTTAATTCTAGTATAATTAACATACAGTGTTATATTAGTTCCAGGTGTATAACATAGTGATTAAACAGTTCTATACATTACTCAGTGCTCATCATCATAAGTGTACTCTTAATCCCCATCACATATTTCACCTATCCTCCCTCCCACCTCTTCTCTGGTAACCACCAGTTTGTTCTCTCTAGGTAAGAGTCTATTTCTTGGTTTGTCTCTGTCTCTCTGTCTCTCTCTTTTTCCTTTGCTCATTTATTTCTTAATTTTCACAAATGAGTGAAATCATATATTTGTCTTTTCTTTGACTGACTTATTTCACTTAGCATTATACTCTCTAGCTCTATCCACATCATTGCAAATGGCAAGATTTCATTATTTTTTATGGCTAGATAATATTCCACTGTGTGTGTGTGTGTGTGTATGTGTGTGTGTGTGTGCGCGCGCGCATTATATACAACCTGTATCTACCAACTGTATCACTGTTCATTGGTAATAGCTTATGTTATATAGCCACTTCCAGATTATAAAATGTTTAATGTTCCAAAAATATAATGATGTGATAAATCTTTTGAAGCTTACGTCTTTGCATAATGAGTTACCTCTTTGAGGTTAGTAAGTCAAAAATATCTTAACATATGTTGACCAAGAGTGTTCTAGAGTGTTTGTAGCAATTTCCTTCTACAAAATTGTGAGACTGTCTACTTTTCCATGTCCCCAAAACAGATGTGTGGAAATGAAAAAATGTAATGCAGTGAAATCATGTATGAATGTGAATGGAATGGAGGTTATTAAGATGGTAAACTAGCAAAACATTTTACAAAGAAATATCAGAGTAGCTTTACACAAATTGATACACTTGGATATGGTACTGATGGAATTGACAAGAGATAGAACATGAAGAAGGTACAGAAATTATTTGGAATATTGCCTTAAGAAGTGCTCTTTAAATTGGGGCATCTGGGTGGCTCAGTAAATTGGGTGGCCGACTACAGCTCAGGTCATGATCTCGTGGTCTGTGAGTTCAGGCCCTGCGTCAGGCTCTGTGCTGACTGGAGCCTGGAGCCTGCTTCAGGTTCTGTGTCTCCCTCTCTCTCTGCCCCTTCCCTGCTTCCTCTCTGTCTCTTTCTCTCTCTCAAAAATAATAAACATTAAAAAATTTTTTTTAAATAAAAAAAGAAGTGCTCTTTAAAAATTAATACAAGATTCCAATATATAAGTGACTAAGACTTGAAAGGGAAAAAAGTGAATTCTTCTTTGTGGTGAAAGGATTGCATGAACGCAACTGTTGATAAATGGTAAGGGAGATAGTGGGGCACCTGGGTGGCTCAGTTGGTTAAGCATCTGACTCTTGGTTTTGGCTCAGGTCATGATCTCATGGTTCCCGGGTTCATGCCCTGCATTAGGCTCTGTGCTGATGGTATGGACCTGCTTGGGATTCTCTCTCTCTCCCTCTTTCTGCCCCTCCCCTGCTTGTGTTCTCTCTCTCTCTCTCTCTCTCAAAATAAGTAAATAAATTTAAAAAATGGTAAGAGAGATAGAAAAACAAACTGGAAGGATAGATATTTTTTTTTTAGTTTAAATGCATTTTATTTTTGGACAATTTATATGCATATTTTTTCTTAATTCTTGAATGATTAGGCAAACAGACATTTGTGAGTACTAAGTTCATCAGTAATTCATAAGGAATGTGTGAAGGTTTTGCAGGAGTTGGTCATGTGAACAGAACTTTAAATAGATAAATGCCATATAAATAAAATATATAAGGTCACATATGACAAATGGAGGTGAAAATTTTCTGAAAAGTATATGGCACCATGGAAATATAATGTGTAATTATTAGGTTATGACTCTTATCTTTAGATCACAAATTATTGGAGAAACAATTTGTTGGTGCATTTCTCTGACATAATTTATCTTTCATTAAATCCAGAAAAATAATCATAATGGAGGGTGTCATTTTACTAGTGGCCCAGTTTGTGTCATGAGGGAGTTTGTCATTAACCATGTTGTTTGTAAAGCAGTTATGAATGTCACCTTTCAGTGAGGTATAATTTTTACCATCATTGTTTAGACTAAATATGACCTGGTAAACTTTATCATATGCTAATGACATTGGCCAAAAAAAAGCAGTGGTAGAAAGCTGAGCAGTTAAATCAACTTCTAGAAAATGAGCCCTACCTTAGATAATAAATTTTATAATATTGTCCCATCTACTTACTGTAAACACGTGTGGTGCAGGCTCTAAGTTTATGAAAAATGACTTCATTTTAAAGTAATTAGGATTCAATGCCATTAACAGCAGGATGTCTAGATAATTATATTTTAGAATGAAATGTCTAAGAAAAGGCATTTCTGTTCTTATGACAATTATGCATGTGATTAATGGTATAAATGACAATATCCAATATACATAAAGAACAGCAAAAATTAACTGTATCTATCATGAGTGACAGTATGAAAATTAGATGAAATCAATAATCAGAGGTAAAGAATGACTCCTTTAATATCGTTGTGTTCTCCAAGGCAGCACAAGTTAGGGCAGGGGCCTGGGGGATGGGTAGAGACGGTACCTTTAACTGTTTCTCTACAGTCTCAGTGAAAATCTATCAGTAAATATCACCTTCAATTATGTGCACTGAATAAGTGCTCCAAAATCTTAAAGATTCTTGAATGCTAAAGGAACATCTGAGGCGCCAATTTTGAAAATTGCCATATGCCACTGCTTTCAGAAGGAGAATAATTTCTAGGTTTTATCTCATTTTTACAGATGTGTGCTCTGGAACATCTTCTTATTTGGTGAGGTATGGGACTGGCTACAGATCAGGGCATTATTTTCTTGCAGTCAAAAAATTTTCTGCAGGTCTCCAAAGCTAATATCTTGCATTTAGTTTTTTTTTTCTTTTGTTGACATATTTGGATCTTCTTCACTACCTTCCCACCTTTATTGTCACACAGCACATGCATGTATGTGCACATGCATATACACGGATATCTAAGTTGTATTTATTTTGTTTCCTTTAGTGTTTCCTTTTTATAAAATTTGATATTTTCACCAACTTGTTAGCCTTATAAATCATACATATATATTTCACCATCTCTTTGCACTAGACACCTATCAATTTCTTTGTATTAAGCGCTTCCTCTGTTATTTCTCTGCCATGTTATTAGTTCTATTTCCAACAGTCCTTAAAATACTTCTTGTTGTGGAAAAATGTAAAACACATAAAACAGATAATAGTATAATAATATACTTCCATCTGGCTATCCCTCAATTTAAACTATTTTCAATTCATTGCCTTCCCTACCTCTAACTAATTACATACGCCCATTGGATTATTTTGCTGCAAATCCCAGGCTTCTTATGATTTCATTCATAGATACTGCTGCATACATCTTTAAAATATAAAAATATTTTTAAAAAAAACAAAATAATGTAATAATTTCACATACTATATCAAACTATACCCTGAAATTTCCATTCTCTGGAGGCAAGTACAGAAGTCAAGAGCCTATTGCAACAGTTAGAGTCAAAGATGCTAGTCTCTTGCAATAATCTAAGGTAATGAAGATGGAGAGGGACAGACTTAGGCTAAGGATCTTGCTGGAAAATATTGATGGGTATAAAAGGGGGGAAATATTTGAGAACTTTAGATTTGGGGCTTAACTCCTGTTTGGGTTAACTGGATAGATTTTGCTGCTTTTAAACATAGGGGACTAGATAATAGATTGAGGTAGGAGCACTAGAAAAGGAGACAGGGAAAGTTGGTGATTCCAGCTTGGGACTCATTGGATTGAAGGATCCTGTGGGATATTCATTGAGAAATATAAAGTAGACAGTTAAATTAACCCAGAACTTGGGAATGAGGTCTCTATTGGGGACTGACATGGGGAGTTAAGAATGTTCAGTTAGTGTAGAGGCCTTGAAAACACACCTGTTGACCACCAGAAGGGTGCCAACAGCTGAGCTTTGAAATCCCTTGCCCAGGCTGAGGCCACACCCACCACCACTGTGCCAATGATTGAGCAGAGAGACAAAGATGGCAGACCCATTCTTGGGAGAGCCTTGTCCCCCAGCGTTTGCTAAAGTCCCTACAGGCTTTGGCAGACATTTCTTACATGGCATGTCAGTCTAGGAAGCTTCCACTCCACCTTTCTCCTGGCCTTCTCTGGTTCCTCATTTCCCCTCTCTACATCCCCCATCCTCATTCAGCATTTCCCTTAATAAAATCCTTGCTTGTTTAATCCCATGTTGCTGGCATCTGCTTCTCAGAGGTTCTCGTGAACACAGTGGGTCGTTGAAGTTATGATGGTGTATAGAGTGTGAAAAGAGCATCGACCAACCTGAACAACTTGAGAGATAATCAAAAGAGGAGAGTCCCACAGAGGCCGAGGAAGATCTGAGACTAATTGGACAGCCTTTAGTCCAGGCATTTTTTAAGATAGAAATAGATTAGTATATCCAGGTCCTGAGTTTGTTAATCCCTCTGTCTCTCAGTCCTCTTATATTTGTCTAGAAATCAAAATAAAAGTTGCAAGAGGCATGTTTTTCTGGAATATTCAATATAATACTGATCACCAATTCTTCCCCATGGACTAGATTATTTAAACTAGGTACTCCAGAACCACTACTCTTGGTTAAATCAACCCCTCTATTTTTTATACTGTTTGTAAAATGCTGCCTTTTACTTTCTTCCTTAATGAAAAAATTCCAAAGTACAGCCGTCATAGATCTTTAATGAAAGTTAAGATATCTAATGTATAATACTGCATATTACATATTGGCCATTTATCCTGTGACAAGCATTGTGCTACTTTCTTGGCATATTTTATGTTATCAATCCTTTAACAATTCAATACAAAATTAATATATCCAACTTCAATAGATAGGGACAATTACCTGAAGTTTCTGTTGAAAAAATGGCAGTCAAATGCAAACGAACCCTTATTCAGAGCCTGGATTCTTTGAACCCTTCACTGGTCCTTCCATATTCTCCAGCACTACTCATACCCTGGGCCTGCAGGTGGAATTGACATTGTGTTTGGATCTCCTTCCAGTCTTCCTCCTCTGAGATTCATCCTTCTCTGAGATTCTTCCTTTATAATATCAGCTATCAATCTCTACCTTGGTAGAAATAACAAATTGACTCTTGATATTTCCCTTACTTTTAATTATAATTTCTCTGGAATCTTAAACTATAAATATTAACTGTAACTATCAATATATCTTATTTTTTCCTTCACTTATTTTTAATATGCCTGCCTTTTAGTCTCATTGAGATCTTCATTATATTGATTCATTGTGCGCTTCTCATCTATGAACCCTCTACTGTTGTTATTCATTTTGCAAAATATATGCCATTCCTCTTCTGTTTTTATCCAACTGCTCCTTAAGAGATTCACCAGTGTATAAAGTCTTCCTGACTTAAAGAAAGAGTCAAGGTACCACTAACAGCTAATTTTTCACAAAAACTTGGTCAGCATTTAAATAAAGGGGGTGTCTTAAAATGATAGAGTGTATCAAGAATCAAATACTCTGCTCAAAAAGTAATTCTTAATTTGACAACTAGAGACAATAAGGGGAGGAAGGAACATGAATAAACATGTTCTAAATAGTTCTTATTACATTATTATTTACAAACACAGTGAAATAATAATGGCTACCAATTCAACGGGCTCATCAGGTCTTTATAAAACACAGAAATTATATGAAATAGGAGAAGTATGTTCCCCTCTACATGTTATATATGTATGTAGTTGTATTATGTACCTTATATTTTATTAGCTTGTCTAAGCTATAATCTATATATAGTGGATTGAGCGAACTGCTGTGGGTTATATTGAAGTAAAAAAGTTCCATGTTGAGAACAATTGGTTATCATTGGTAGACACTAACTTGGTTTGTTTTCTAAGAGGTTTTACAGTTTATATACGAAGAGGTTCATTTGCTACGGTCTGGTATCTGGCCTTTATTTAGCATGCCAGTAAATCTGATCTTTCAGTCTTTAGATACATCTATTTTCACTGATAGGCTCCCATTGTCTAAGCTGTAGAAATGCTGTATAAAATAAAGTCACTTTATCAATTTTTACCAAGTATCATAACAATCAATGTAGTAAGTGAAGAAGACAAATTTTAGAGTATTAATTGCTAACCATGAAATAAAACAAAAAGGATATTTAGTGATAAGATTTACTTAATGACATCTGTTTATAACAATTTAATGCATCTGCCTCCACGAAGGGCATCAGGAACTGAGTTGTTTGGTCCATAGCAAGACATTCTCTTCTCTGCAGAGTGTCTGGATGAGCACTGTTGACATATTCCTCTGCGACTTTCCTGTTCTTACATTTTTATTGCTACTAAAAACTATATCCTTCCAATCAAAAGATTTTTTCTTTAAACATGATAATATAACAGAGATGGCAGCTACAGCATCCCTGCCCCTTGAGATCTAGATAAAACTGCTTTTTAAACTCATATTTCTGGAGCTTGTCGGAATTCATCGCCTTCTCCAAGAATTCTGTGCATTCCCAGAGGATAGTTATTCTTTTCGATTCCTCTGCCATCGTACTCCTGCTTCTATTATACTCCCCAAGTGTTTTCTTCTCTTTCATGCATTTATTCAGATGTGGTAATCTGCCTTCATAATTTCACCCACATATGCACATTTCTACTTACACAGAGCATCAGTGATTATGGTTGATTTTACTGGAGCACTGGGAGTCTATGGGAGGCTTCAGTCTGAGATGTTTGCTATGTGCCACATAGCTAATTCCTTGAAGAAATCTCTGTTTGATGGCCTCTGTGTCTCTCAGAGTGACTTTCAGTTATACTTTTGCTGTGGTTTTCATCCCTGGATCTTTCTCTCTGGGCAGGGCTCACCTCATGTGCTTCTTATTCTTCCTTATTCTCGTCTCTCCTTGATTCCTTTCTTCTAAACTACCTTCCATACCCCAAATTATTCCTATGGCATGCAGAGGATAAAAGCTGTGTCCCATTTTCCCCAACTGTCCAGCCTTTTACTGAGCATCAGATTAATTCCAGGTGTTATTTTCTTTAATTAAATCAAGAAACAAATGGAAGTTTATTAAACAAGAAACTGAATAAATTATTAGAGGCCAAACATATCTATTTTTAAAGTTATTGAACTTTAAACAGTAATAATAATGATAATAATAATGATAATAATAATAATAATAATAATAATAATAGCAATGAAGGCTTGAATCTCTGAGTTAAGCCATAACTGAACAGATATTTCACTTGGTCCAAACTCCTGATAATTAGTGGAACTTAAATCTTCCTAACACACCTCAGCATGTTTAATCACAAGCATCCTGTATTTATAGCTGTTATTTTCATTCAGTCTCCGCCTCTTTGGTTTCATTAGCATGCATTACTCTCCAGGATATTTGGGCTGAGTTTTAGAGTACTGCCAAATGAGTCAGAATTAAAACATTTAATAGACTCTACTCACTGTTACTTATATACCTACTTATGCCCAGGTTTCGGTCATGAAAACACCTTTTCTTTAACATGCTGTGTGGCTGTCTAGGAATTTTAAAAATTCATCTTGATTACTTCTTGGCTTTTTGGCTAAGATCAAGTGTAAGATTTCATTTTGGATTGTGAAATATTAAAAAGGAAAAATACACTTAGCATGGAGAATGACACACAAAAATGTAATCAATAAATAATAACTGAAGTGATACATATGAATAAAAATAAGGGCTTAAATATCTTAAATGCAAATAAATAAATATTAATATATATCAAAGTCCCTTGCCCTTGTAAGCATACAATCTAGAAGTACACAAGGAATAAGTGAACTCAGATGGGTCAGGCAAACCAGAGAGCAATTGAGTGGCACATTTGCTTCCCTCAGTTGACTTCTTCATTCAACACACCTTCTCTCTCTTCTCATTCTTCTGTTTCAAAAACAATACTATTTTTTAGAGCACTTGAAGGTTCACAACAAAATTAAGGGGAAGGTACAGAGATTTCCCATACACTCTCTGTACCCACACATGCATAGCCTCAGTGGGTTTTGATAAATGTATAATGACATGTATCCATCATTATGATATCATACAGAATATTTTCATTGCCTGCAAATCCTCTGTGCTCTGTCTTCCTCCATTCCTTCTCATCTCCAACCTCTGACAATCACTGGTCTTTTTACTGTCTTCACAGTTCTGCCTTTTCCAGAATGTCATACAGTTGGAATCATACAGTATGTAGATTTTTGGATTGTCTTTTACTTGATAACATACATTTAAAGTTCCTTCATGGCTTTTCATGGTTTGATAGCTCATTTCCTTTTAGTACTATTCTACTATTTCAGTGTACCATATTTCTTTTTCTTTCACGTACTCAAGGGCATCTTGGTTGCTCCCAAGTTTTGTCAATTATAAATACAACTGCTGTAAACATCTGCGTACCCATTTGTGTGTTCAGTAAATACCAAGAAGTGTGATTTGCTGGATCATATGGTGGAGTATGTTTAGTTCTGTAAGAAACCTCCAAACTGTTTTCCAAAGTGGCTGTGCCATTTTGCATTCCCACTAGGAATGAATTAGAATTTCTGTTGTTCTTCTTTGTCAGCATTTGGTTTTGTCACTGTCTGGACTTGGGCCATTCTGTTAAATGTGTAGTAATATCTCATTATTACTTTAATTTGCATTACCCTGATATGGTATAGAGTATATTTTCATATGCTTATTTGCCATCTCTATATCTCCTTTGGTGAGGAGTTTATTAAAGTCTTTGGCCCATTTTTAAATTGCTTTGTTTGCTTTCTTATTGTTGAGTTTTAAGAATTCTTTGTATATTTTGAATAATAGTCTTTTATCACATGCGTCTTTTGGAAATATTTTCTCTCAATCTGTGGCTTGTCTTCTCATTCTCTTAATATTGTCTTTTGCAAAGCAGGAATTTTAAAATTTAATAACGTCGAGTTTATCATTGTGCTTTGAGGTTGTTTCTAAACAGTCCTTGCCATACTCAAAATCATCTATATTTTCTCTTATTCAATCATTCTTTTCCAGGCCTTTAGAAATCTCAGAATATCTCATTATTTTCTTTACAGTTATCCCAGATTTCCCTCACAGTGTTTACCTTTCTAGTGTCCCTTCAAGCTCTGTATAAGGTAATCAACAAATTCATGGTCATGTATTTAATGGCATTCACTGGGTCATATGGTTGTCATTTCAGGCAATATATATGCATATTAATAGGGATTATTTGGGGGTAAAAAATACTTTAAAGGGAATGAGAAACTCTGGGTTGGTACTATAGGCAATAAGATAAAAAAGTAAGATTTTTGGAAGATAAACTTTTAGGAGGCTGAAAAATAGTGTCAATAATAAATATTCCCACTTGTGAATATTGTAAGATTCCCCATTACTAGAAAGAAAAAAATAAAATAAAGTAATAAAAATAAATATATAAATTATAAAATATAAAATATAAAAAAATAAAATATATCAATATTTATACATATTCAAATAAAACTTATTAATGGATAAGAAAAAACAAAGCAAAATAAAACCAAAACCAAAACAAAACAAACTCTCAGGAAACTAGGAATAAAGGAGAATAGACTCAACTTGATAAACATCTACCAAGAAACCCTACAGCTAACATCATACATAATGGTGAAAGACTAAATGATTTCCCCTTAATATAGGGAATAAGGCAAAGATTTTCACTTTACCCTTGGCATGGAGCATAGTACTGGAAGTCTTAGCCTGGGCAATAAGGTAAGAAGAGGTTATAGAAGACACAGAGATGGGAAAGGAAGAAATAACCCCCCCCCCCCATGTGCAGGCAACATAAAATAGATCATCTGTGTAGAAACTCCTGAGGATTCTATAAAAAAAGTTTCCTAAAACAGTAAATGCATTTAGCAAGATTACAGGATATAAGGTCAATGTATTTTTAAAAAGTTATAAATCTATATACTAACAATAAAGGCATACCAAAATTAAAAATGCAATGCCATTTATAATTTCTCAGTGAAGTGAATTACTTTGGTGTAAACTTAACAAAACACGTATAGGACCTATACTATGAATACCACACAATACTGATGAGGGATATCTAAGAAGGTCTGAATTAAATGGAAAAATATACTGAGTTTGTGGATTAGGAGCCTTGCTAAAGATGTCATTTCTTCCCAAAATGATATACAGGGTTAACACAATTCCAGTCAAAATCCATTAAGACTTTTTGTAGATAGAGGCATGTAGATATATATTTGTATAAAGCCCCCCCCCCCAAATAAGATAGCTAAAACCACTTGAAAAGAAGAATAAAGTAGAAAGAATCAATCTATCTGATTTTAAAAATTATTCTATATTTACACTAATCAAAACTGTGTGATATGGGTGGAAGGAAAGACAAAAAGATCAATGAAACAGAATAAAGAAATAGACACTGACAACTATGTCCACCTGATTTTTTTTTCACCCTTCTTAGGGCACTCTTGACAATTCTGTAAAAATATCCTTCTCTAAAACTGGCTCCCTCTAATTCTCCCTAATTTCTCACAGAATAAATGGCAGATAATGACCAAACCTTTAAGATCTTTTACAACTCCAGAAGCTATTTGTCTGGGCGTTGGAGTCTTGGACTCCTTTAAAATACGCAGAAGCTCTATTATTATTTTCCCCTTATTTTTGGCTTCTATTCACATTGGACATCATTCTCCTGAGTGGAGCACCAAGGAGGCACGGTTTTCCCTCTGTCACTTGTGAATTTGGTATCTTCTTCCCACTTACTAGATTAAGATTTTCTTTATTTTCTTGCTCTATACATTTGTCTGAACAGCTTTATTGAATTTATTTCCCACAAAATTCACCGTTTAAAGTGTACAATTGTCTTAATCTATTTGGACTGTTATAACAAAATACCATAGACTGAGTGGCTTATAAGGAGCAGAAATTTACTCCTCACAGTTCTAGAGGCTGCAAGTCTGCATTCAGGATGCCAGCATGGTTGGGCTCTTCTGAGTTGTAGACTGCTGACTTTTCATTGTGCCTTTACATGACATAAAGAGAGTAAGCTAGCTTTTTTGCCTCTTCTTATGAGGGCACTAATCCCATTCCTGAGGACTTCAGCTTCTTGAACTAATTACCTCCCTAAGGCCTCTCCTCCAAATGCTATCAGACTGGGGATTAGATTTGAACATATGAATTTTGGAGGATACAAACATTCAGTCCATAACAAAAATTTAATGTATTGTTTTTAATATATTTAGACTATATTGCAACCATTACCACAATCTAATTTTAGAACATTTTTATCCCCTTCTGAAGGAATTCTGAACCCATTAGGAGTCAATTCTAAATACTTTTTAAAATATACGTATCTTTATTGAAGACAGGATGGGAATATCACAGAGTTTTAACCATAAAAGGCTCTTAGCCATAAAATACATTAGGATATATTTTTGAAGGGGAAGCAGAATAGAAATATGAATTCAAATGGAAAAATGGAAATCTGTTAAACTTCTAAGTGTGATAAAAAGAGCTTTCTCATATTTTAAGTGGATAATGGTGGGTGATAAATGGTTCTGATATTATACTTGATATATTTTCTTGGATAACAATTTAGTTTTTAAAATATTGATATTTTCAATATAAAAATTGTATTCTATGCAACTATCTAAATTTGTATGTGTCAAATTAAAAAAATGTAGATGTGTATGGATATCTCATCATACTCTTAATTTTTATTTCTCTATTCGCTAGGATTTTGAATATATGTTTATACACTTATTTACCATCTCTATATCCTTTTCTGTGAAGTGTCTTTTCATGTATTTCGTTCATTTTCTATTTGGATTTTTTACTAGTAAGCTTTGAGAGTTATTTATACATCTTAGATATTAATCCTTTGTCAGATAGGCGGTTCACACATAAGTAAGCAAATCTTAAATTAAGTCTCACAGATCATAGAAAAAGCACTTCAAAATGCAACAGAGATTAAAATGTAAAATAGTCAGACTTTCCAAAAAAACATAGAAGAAAATCTTCAGGTTCTAAGGTTAAGCAAAGAGGTTTTAGACCTGACACCAAAAGCATGAACAGTAAAAAAGGAAATCAATATATTGGTCTGCATTGAAATTAAAAATTTTTGCTCTGTAAGTGACCCTGTTAAGAAGATGAAAAGGCAAGCTACATGCTGGACCAACTAGGCATAAATCTACAGTTGCATTACAAAACAATAAACTTGTAATTTTAGGTACCTGAGTTGGTCGATCGAGATTAATACCCTTTACATTGCTAACAAGGCCCACATCTATCTTGATCGTCATTGTATCTTCAGAACCCATTACATAAAAAGGGTTTAATAAGTGTTCCTGTGTTGAGTTTGTTGTCTGAAAAAAATGGGATAATGTAAGAGATAATGTAAGATAGAAGACTTGAGGGACCATAATGATAACAAAAGGAAGTGGTTTTGGTTTTTAGGAGAATTAATACCAGAAGTCCCTTGGTGGATGGGGACACTCAAACTTCCTTTGTAACCTTGTAGGGTATAAGTCTTGGTAGGTAAGGCAGTGATAGACTGTTTGTGAAGAACTTTATTCTGGCTTGATGAAGAGAAGCTCAGGTTGAAGATGTTAGCATTCAGGCTCCCCAGGACACCAAGTGAGGCAAGCCATGGGAAATGTGCATTCCTTGAAGCAGGCATGAAAGCTCCAAGAATTCCCTCTTGACCTCCTTTCCTCCTGACGCACATAAGAGCAGAAGCTGAAGCATGACACCTTAAATGATGGGAATGTGCACACGCCATCTCCTTCCACCCTGACTCTCTCCATCTTTATTTACTCTAGTGAGGTAGAGAAAAAAAATCTGAAAATGCACCTTGAACCCTAGGGAAGGGCAAGACTGTACCAGCTGAGCAATAAGTGCCCTGTTTCTGTCAGGGCCACCTACGTGCAATTGTCTCAATCCTGTGTACACATTTAAATCCCAGGCCATACCCCACGAAGAGATTTTGATTTTAATGCCGGGGATGGGGTCAGAGCATAATTTTTAGAAATGTTCCAGGAGGTATGCCTGGGTGGCTCAGTCAGTTAAGCATCCGACATTGGTTCAGGTAATGATCTCATGGTCTGTGAGTTTGAGCCCTGCGTCAGGCTCTGTGCTGACAGCCTGGAGCCTGGAGCCTGCTTCAGATTCTGTGTCTCCCTCTCTCTCTGCCCCTACCCTGCTCACACTCTTCTTCTCTCTCTCTCAAAAATAAAATAGAAATGCCCCAAGTAATGATAATGTAAAACTGATAGTAGAAAGTACTGTCCAACAGCTGCTATATCGAAGGTGCTCTAACACTTAAGGCTTAATGGGGTTTAATGGGCGAAGTGTGCAGTCAAGGGTCAGAGGTAGCACCATCAGAGCCTTTAGATGACAGGCTTTGACAGTCCCCAAAATAAACAAGAGTTGTCCTAACTGTGGGCATAGCAATGACAGAAGCCAACAGGTAGAGGCCAAGCTTATGAGGAGGCATCCTGTGGGACACGGGGACCAGAAGTTTCTTCCTCAATGTCCCAAAGTTAAGGTTATTTCATAGCTAGTACAATACAGAGGAATGCAGAGTAAAGTGTAAAACATTTATTCCACCGGTGTTGAATTATATCATCAGGACATGGTTCAGAAAATTGGTAGTGACTCTATAATATATTTTCTTACAATGCTGTATTGACCCAGTTTTGAGGCCTTAGCTGGACACCGATCAGTTCTACTTCTTGAACAGTTGATTAAGTCCACATCCAACCTCTCGTACTTGGGGGCCACTATACCCCACTTTAGTCACCCTGGCTCAGGTACTATATGACTAGGGACAGCCCCTAAGCCCTGGAGCTGGTGAAGTATTCAAATTAGTCAATTCCCAGGAAATCCACCCAAACTAGCTAACCCTAACCCACTTGCCATCTATCAGCTGCCCTCTACAGTCGCAGTTTGCTTTAGCTTGCCCCAAGTACAAAACTGTGGCCTTACATGACAACCTTCATTCTTTTGGAGTTGTGAGTAACAGACGTACTTACATTATTAGATGCTGAAGATGTGCCACTCAAAAGATTATTTGGTACCTAGGAAACATTGAGTAAAGAAGAAAATAAGAAAATGACAATTTCTTTCAAAATTTCTTTGCAATTGTAAAATAGTTTTGTTCTTTTCTGAATTGGCTTTACTATTTTTTGTTGTGGTGGTGGTGACCTAAAAGCAGATATTTTATCTGAACATGCTACATATAAGTTGAGAACATAAATTCAAATGATAGGCTAGATCCTCACCAATATCCTATATATTTTAAAAAGCACCTTTTAGATTTTCTCCTCTGTACATGCCATCAACTTATAAGCTTTTAAAAAAGTAACAGAATTAATAAATGAATAATTTCCAAGGGATAAAAGGGACAGTACAGCCTAAAAATGACTAAAATTATTTTTAAGGAAGTCTTTTTCCTAGATTAATGAATATGTGCGTATTTCTTATAAAGGACACTAGAAAATGAGTCTGTGTTCCTTTAGGCAATTCCCAAAGATCACTTTATTTTCAGCTTTCTCTGACTTACCAATGTCAGGGCCAGCAGCCCTGGATACCATGTGGGAAAGATACATTATCGTTAACAAATGAATGAGCAAGATTCAAATAATCAGGAAAGCGCCTTCCATAAAACTCACTTTAATGGAGTGAAAGCAAATTTTGCAAGCATTGTCTTCTTAGTGTTCGGTTCAGGGGCACAGAGTCCATGTGTTGAATTAGAAAAGCCCAGTGATCTAGAAATGCAATGAGAGTACATAAATGAAAAGTGTGGCTTAGTGTAGCATGGAAAATACTCCCACACATAAACATTGGAGAAAACATTTAAGAAACAGATTATGTTTTAAATAGACATTTATAATTATAATTTTGAGAAATAATTGAGTGTTATGAAATATTTAAAGTTGCATATTCAGAAAAAAATGTATTTGCAGTGGATCTGATTACGGCGATGAGACTCTACCCCAGGATGATCATAGCTCTTCTTCAAAATTCTAAAATAAAATTTTCATAATATGCAAATATTTCAACTTCAGATTTTAAATTTTTTTTTAACTTTTATTTATTTATCTTGAGAGAAACAGAGACAGTATGAGCAGGGAAGAAGCAGAGAGAGAAGGATAGAGGGAGAATCCCAAGTGCTGCCAGCACAGAGCCTGATGCAGGGCTCGAACCCACAAAACTGTGAGATCACGACCTGAGCTGAAACCAAGAGGCGGATGCCAACAGACTGAACCACCCAGGCATGCCCAACTTCAGTTTTTAAACAGAAGTAGAACCCAAAGCATGCTGGATACATCATTAAAAATTGCTTCCATTATGATTTTTTGCGTAACTAACCAGCTTCAGTTTACTAATAGGTGAGTGACAAAGCCCTCCTTGTATTAATTGCTCTGACAGATTGCTTGAAGGCAAATGTTAGCAACAAGTTTGAATTTAGGATGCAGTTGGAAATGTCTTAAAAATGATGAGCTTTAAGTGTGCACAATCTCTTTGATCTTGTATTTACTATCCATAAAAGATTTTTTTTTCATCAATCCCATGAATAAAATACTTACATCCCTGACATTTGGTAGACGAACATTACATTTTCCAATATACTCCGTGATTTAGTGCATGGAAATTATAGCCTTCCTTTGGTTTTTTGAATCCATTTTCAATAAAGTGTGTTTGGATGCTACACTCAACTTTCTTTGATGGAAGCTACTAGAAATAGCTTCTGAATTTATTGCATGTTTGAAAAATGCATTCAAAGCATCAGTTCTCTAAATTAATAAATACATGGAGTTTAAAGTAATTATTTATTAAATGCTTTGATTTCACTCATAACCTGTATATGTATATATATATGAGTGCATATATGCATGTATGTATACATATATGTATATATAAGTGTATATATGTGTATATGTATGAGTGTATATGTATACACTCATAACCTGTATATGTATACATATACTCCTATGTATAGGTATGCATGTAATATGCAGATCTATGCAAAATTAGAATCACTGCATTGTTTTCACTTTGCACTTTGACTTAGAAGGAACCCAAGGTAAAAGTTTGTATTTTAGTAAAATAATATGATTATTTTTATTGTTTGAATGTTTGTGTTTTTCTGTCCTCCTGTTATGGACCTCTCTGTGTTTATTTCATATTTTTGGTCATTGAGGTTTATTTTTACCTATCTTTGTCACATATATTTTTCTTACTTTTACATCAGTGCATTTGTGGAGCATGTCAGAATATGAATAAGCTGGCAACCCGAACCAAATTGGTCATAGTAAACTCATAGGCAGAAACTGCTGAAAGTTGAGACAGGACCAAAAGGACCTAAAAGATAAACACGTGTTCTATATAGATCGATATTGAGACCTTACACCATTAAAACATGCACACTCAAATTTTACATATTAATTAAGAGAAAAGGAAGGCATGTTTACTAACATTTTAGGGACTATTGTAAAGAGTATGAGAACTCTGGACTCCACACAAAGAGAAACTTAGGGAGCAGACAGTTTGGAGGAAGACATTGAGAAAGTAGATTCTCATCTGCAAAAAAATTTTGCAATTTGAAAGTTAACTTGTAACTTTGTTGAAATGTAAGAAATAGAAACAAACAGAAATTCAATGGGAATAAAAGATACAGCACAAAGAATGAAGTTTATAATATTATTATAGTTTTGTATGATGACAGGTGGTAGCTACACTTGTGGTGAGCATAGCATAACTATAGAGATGTTGGATCCCTATGTTGTACACCGGATACTAATGTAACACTGAGTGTCACCTATACTCAAATAAAAAAAAAAAAATAATGCCAGTGTATCAACTATTCTGTTTATATTCATCATCCATTTTTGGAGGGACTTTCAGAGGACAGGTGGAACATAATTTTGTGTGCTTACATAAGCTGATTAAAGTGTTTTAGAGGAGTCCCAGAAACAAAATGACTGAAAATGACTTAGGGAATAAGTATAAAAAAATTAACATTGATTATCTGCCTGTTATTTATCAACCTGGGAATTTTATATTTCTTGGGGGAAAAAAATCACACAACAGACTTGTTTATGAGCTCCTTCCTGGAAGATATTATAAAAGGCTGCCTAATCTATATTTATGAAGGAATTGAAAATAAGTATATGAAAAGGAAGAAATGTCCCACAAAGTTTAAGTACCTTTGCAGATGTAGAAAGGCCCTTTTACTATTGATCACTCTATTTGTGTAGTTGGAACACACAGCTCTCTTGAGACTAACTCATTTTTCTCATAATATCCTACAGTTTCATAAATCTCTTCCCTTGACTTTTTGTAAAAAAAAAAAAACCCAAAATATCAGAAAATTTTGTAAAAAATTTTTGCAAAAAGCCCAAAATATTGGAAAATCCAATATTTGCAAAATATTGGATTGGGAGAATATGCATATTAGAAGAGACAAATCTTCATACCCATAAAGTTTGAAACTGGAGATATTATATACATGTAGCACTTGAGAATGGTACTGTAAAAGCATTTGTTGTGGTAGCTGGAGATAATGTTTCCAGCTCAAAAAGATGTGGGTATGTGCAGGAGAGGATTCTGAGTACGGCTAGTGCACAATGAGTTCATGTGCGGTGGAATTGGAGAACAGAACTAGCAGGGGCCAACAAAGATAGGTCGCTTAGAACGATGTTCCCAAAGACTGGAAAAATAAAGAATGCCTAATAATAAGAAACAGAACACTTCCCAAATTTTATTTAAAATAAGAGACTGTTAAAAACTGAGAACAAACTGAGGGCTGATGGGGGGTGGGAGGGAGGGCAGGGTGGGTGATGGGTATTGAGGAGGGCACCTTTTGGGATGAGCACTGGGTGTTGTATGGAAACCAATTTGACAATAAATTTCATATATTAAAAAATAAAATAAAATAAAATCATCTGAGCATTATATTAAAAAATTGTTTTCATGTTTATTTATTTTTGAGAGAGAGAGAGAGAGAGAGAGAGAGAGAGAAAGAAACAGAAACAGTGCAACTGGGGGAGAGGCAGAGAGAGGGAGACAGAATCTGAAGCAGGTCCAGGCTCTGAGCTATCAGCACAGAGCCTGATGCACGGCTCGAGCCCACAAACTGTGAGATCATGACCTGAGCTGAAGTCTGGCGCTTAACTGACTGAGCCAACCAGATGCCCCTAAAATCATCTGAGCATTATAAACAAATTTTAAATTTCCTAGGAAATGTATTTATCTTGCTTGTAAATCACAGAATGTTTCCTATTTTGTTAGTAACTCCTTGCATTAGGATTCTATCAGAGAAGTGTATATATACATGTATACATATATGTATGTGTAAATATATATATATAAATGTATATATAAATATATATGAAAATATATACATATTTACATATATATATGAAACCCCACTGTGTAAAAATGCAGTTTTCTGTGGACAAAAATAATATATATGTATATGTGATTATATACTACGTATATTTGAGATGTTATAGGGATTTGATCTTACACAATTGCAGGGGCTGATTAATCTGCATGGCTGGCCACACCCTCATACCAACAACATGAACCACAGATAAACAACAATGTATGTATGAGCTCCAAAAAGGCTGTTGTTTCACATCTACTGTCCAGACCTCCCAGGTGATTCTTCAGCAGTCCACTATAAGCAGAGGCATTCATGGAAGAGAAGTGGGATTCACCTTAGTGAAGTCGTCCCATTATAAATCCACTATATCTTTTTGTCCTAAAGGAGCTTATTGTAGAAGAGAAAATCCTTCCAAATTCAAATTAAGCAAAACTAAAATCTTAAAATAGAAAGCCTAAATTATGAGAAAATATACTCTTAGCATGAATAAGGCATAATAGTAAGAATAAGGCGTAATAGTAAACTGCATTAAAAATCATAAATTTAAAGATATGTTTTCTAAATGTTGCCTGTCAATAGGGCTGGTTTCCTGGATATGTAATCAATATAGTCACACAAAACCACATACTCAGAAGAACACTGGGCTTAGAGTTTGCTGTTCAATGAATACTATTTTGAAATTACTAATAATTATATCTTTGCATTTGGGTTTTATAAATGAACAGGACAAATGAGCATGTGCCAAAGGCCTGGATCCTATTGGGATTGATTCTTTGCCACTTTACACCCCAGGTGGGGGCCAGGGCCTGGGTGTGGGGAAGGATGGAATCACAGTGTGAGCTATTTGGTGTCTGTAAGGGTCTGTGCTCAGGATGCAAAAATCCCTACACCCAAGTGTGTGTGACATACATACATATATACATACATAAAGTTCTATAATTTATATATATATACATTTTAATATAATCTATTTATTTAAAGATGAAAAATAAGAGTAAATGACATCATGACAGATTGTGGGAGAAACTGGACAAATGGAAACGCTTTTTCCTAATTTTTGAACAAAAGATCCTGATTTCATCTTAAAAGTGAACTCTGGCAGGGGCGCCTGGGTGGTTCAGTCAGTTAAGTGTTCGACTTTGGTTCAGGTCATGATCTCACGGTTTGTGAGTTCTAGCCCAGAGTCGGACTCTGTGCTGACAGCTTGAAGCCTGGAGCCTGCTTCAGATTCTGTGTCTTTCTATCTCTCTCATTACTGCTACTCCGTTTGTGGTCTCTCTCTCTCTCTCTCTCTCTCTCTCTCTCTCTCTCTCTCTCAAAAATCAATAAACATTGAAAGTTTTTTTAAATAAAAAAGTAAAAGGGGTGCCTGGGTGGCTCAGTTGGTTAAGCGTCCGACTTCGGGTCAGGTCATGATCTCATGGTTCATGGGTTCAAGCCCCGCATTGGGCTCTGTGCTGGCAGTTCGGAGCCTGGAGCCTGCTTTGGATTCTGTGTCTCCCTCTCTCTCTGCCCCTCCCTGCTCACGCTCTGTCTCTCTCTCTCTCTCAAAAATAAACATGAAAAAAAATTTTTTTAATTAAAAAAATAAAAAAATAAAAAAGTGAACACTGCAAATCATTTAGACAACACTGCCTATTCAATTACTCTTTTAATGTGAAGACTTTTATGTTGAAGCAACGTTTAATAACATTTAAGTGTTAAGATTACAAATTTGGACATTTTCTGAAGTGATCTTGCATATCACACATAATCTTAGTTCAGAGACTTAAAATTTGATTTTTTAAATACATACATACAGTTAGCTTATCTATTTGTTTTTATTTTTGCCTTTTCTGTATGCTATTTAAGTGGTATATCTTATTTTTCCACTATTTTTGTTCTGGGTATTGTTTACTTACATGTACTCCCATTTCTTCTTTGTTTCCTTTAAATGATAAAGAGAAGTATGTGTTTTCTCTCTCTCTTTTTCATTTGTCGTTAAGAGACTACTGACTAGACACCTTCCTATGTGGCTATAAGAAAAGGTGCCTTAAGGTCAAATGATTAGCTACCCGTCTTCGTGGCAGACCTGTCATTCTATGTGTTTGGTTCCATGACTAAGAGTGACCAGACTGCTTCATTTACCTTAATAAGTTCTGGCCCTGCGTTTGCAATTTACTGGCCCCTTAAATTTTTGTCGAGTTGTGTCATTGCTGCGCTTTAAGCTTTGAAAGTCTAGAGTGAGGATCATGAAATGCTTCTTAAAGGAAAGGCTGTGAGACCGTTACTTTCATCACTTCCAATAGGATTGGATGAACATGAAGGCACATGGTTTATGGAGCAATCTTCCACTCTGTGGGAGATGGGAGAAGATGGTGAGATGACCGGCTAGGCTGGTCATCCCAGCAACTTAACTTTGCTGCAATGAGGGTTTGATTTGGATTTAGTACCAGGGCACTCACCAGGAAAATGAAAAGCTGGCACCTATGATATGATTAAGACCTTTCATTACTTTCACTGGGAAGCAAAAAGACTCTGTAGGTTATGAAAAAAAAAAAAACCAATTTTTTGAATACTTTTTGTTCCAAGGCTTGACTGATTTAATATTTGAGAGGTCAGGATACAAGACACTATTCAAAACATGGAGAGAAAAAAGACAGACTTCCTGTCATTTAAGAGTTTACAACCTAGTGAAACAAGATTTATAATATAAGGTGCTCTCTGTACAGATTTTTTAAAAAAATCCACTCTATTAGAAGATGAAGGACATGAAATAGAAAAATGAATTATTGAAATATTCTGCCTGATTGCCTCCTGCTCCCCCACATCCTCTGGCATTAGTGAAGAGGAAGAAACCTCTTTGATTCTCTCCCTCCACGTCTCTTGTAACAGGGACTGTGGGTAGTCGTTGCTTCTGACAGGTTTTGGAGTTACTTCTATGCAAGTTACTTCTAGAAAAATGTCAAGAGAGGATGGCAGAAAGACAAAGAAGGCACATAGCCAGTGATTTGAGTTGTAAAAATCAAACAAACAGCGTTTATGTTTACTTTTTAAAGAAAGAACTACATTTAAAAACATTACTGTCATAGTGGTATTATGTACATCACTTGTTAATAATAAGTGTAATACGCCTTTGTGGTTTAAGGGCAGGCTTTTGCCTCATGTTTTGAGGAATGTCAATAACTTTTAATTTTATTTTACTTTTATTTCTCGCTTTGTATTTTGCTTATACATAGGGACCAAGGGACTGCCCTTGGTCTGGTTATCTATGTGTTTAACAAACTACCCCAAACTCAGTAGCATGAAGCAGCAACCATTTAATTATGTTCATGTATTCTGTGGCTAGGAATTTGGGCAGAGCATAGTGGGGACACTTCTCTTGCTACATGTTGTCCAGGGCGTCAACCGGGAACATGCCAATGGCTGACTCGGATGCCTCGGGGCTGAAATAATCAGAGGCAACTTGCACTCATGTCTCCAGCATCTGAACTGGGATGACTAAGTATGGGCTTAGCTGTGACTGCAACCTGGAGCTCCTATTTGGTCTCTCCATGTGCCTTTGCTTCTCAAAGCACCTTCATCTTGAAGGTGAGTGTTCAGATGACCAAACTGGGAGCTCACAGCTTTTTCTGGCCTGCCTTCAGAAATCATGCAGTGTCACTGCCACTGAATTCTGTTGGTTACGAATGAATCACTAAGGACAGTTCACATTCAAAGAGAAGAAAATGATAGCCCTCCCCTTCATGGGGAAATGTCAAGGTCACGTTGCCAAAGAGCGTGAGGAATAAAAGATATTGTGATCATTTTTATGAAAAGCAATCTATCATAATGTGCAATAAATAGTTGAGAAACTTAATTTATTAATTTATTCAAACTTAATTGAATTCTCAAGCGAAGGAGATATTAAGTTTCAAGCTTCCATGCTACCTTCATGTATTAGGGATACATTAACCTTTGTAGTTTTGCTGTTTCTTGTGTCTCTCTGGTAGGTAGTTGTGATGGCTAATTTTATGTCAGCTTGATTGGGCCACAGTGCCCAGTTATGTGGTCAAAAATTATTTCGATATTTCTGTAAGGGTGGCTTTGGATGAGATCAACATTTAAACTGGTGGATATTGAGTAAAGCTCGTTGCCTTTTCTAACGTGATGGGCATCATCCAATCAATTGAAGGACTGAATAGATCAAAAGGTTGACCTCCTCCAAGCAAGAGGGAATTCTGCAGCAGAAAGACTTTGAAATTTAACTGCAATATCAGTTCTTCCTAAATTTCTAGCCAGCTGGTGGTGGTGCACCTTGGAGATTTTGGAGTTGCCAGCCTTTGTAAACACATAAGCCAATTCCTTAAAATAAACCATATATATATGTCTATATATATATATATATATATATATATAGAGAGAGAGAGAGAGAGAGAGAGAGATAGTCTATATATATATAGACTATATATAGACTATATATAGTCTATATATATATATACTATACGTATATATATATACGTATATATATATATATAAACATATGGGTGCCTAGGTGGCTCAGTTGATTGAGCATCTGACTGTTTCAGGTCATGATCTCACGGTTCATGAGTTCAAGTTATGCATCGGGCTCTGTGCTGACAGCTCAGAGCCTGGAGCCTGCTTCAGATTCTGTGTCTCCCTCTCTCTCTGCCCCTCCCCTGTTCATGCTCTGTCTCTCTGTCTCAAAAATAAACATTATATATATATATATATATATATATATATGTGCACATGTATCATATATAAATATATCTCTTTATCAACCAATTGATAAACACTTCCTATTGGTTCTGTTTCTTTGGAGAATCTTTACCAATACAGAGGTGGTCTCTGGGATAGAGAGAATAGAATTATAGCCTAGAATAGGCTGGCCAAGATTTCCCTGGTGTTTCTGAGTCAGGACTCTAAATTTTCCTGAGCTAATTATTCTTCTTACCATTGTTTCCAAAATTAGAGTAGTATTTGATCCTAATTAAAAATTAACTTTGCTTTGTCACTTTATGCTTTAAGAATCCAGGAACATGATCTTGTACCTCTAGATAATAATGGCAATATTTCCTATCTGGTTGACTTTATAATAGGCCATGATTAAAAAGTAACCTTTAATGTTGCCTTCCTCTCAAGAGCAAGTCAATCAAATATTCTTGGGCAGTGCCCACACTTTTCAATCGGCAGGTAACTATTAAGTATTTGGGGGTTGACTTTTGTATCAGTTGTTTAATTATGACACAGACGTTTAGAACAAGGCAAAAGAGTTTCATTTCTGGGGCTTAATTAGGATATAAATTCTGAGGTTACTTTGCAGTTTTCTAAGAAAATCCATTTTCTGGCTGCTTATCTAGCTTTTCTTTCATTTCCATGTTGCCAGTCTCATTAACAGATTTTGAAAATCTAACAAATATATATGATGTCATTTTCAAATTTGTGTTTACTGTTCTTCTTAGTCTCTGATCCTCATTGTATTTTATTGCATTTTTGTCTGTGAAGATGTATCCTTTTAAATATAAGTAGACAGGAGATCTTCAGCATTGGTCCCACCCATACTACTGTCAGACATCAGTAACTAAGGCTTTTTTTGCCTGAATTTTTGTAAGATACGATAATACTAATACGTGGGCTGCTCTGGGGAGCCACAAGTAGTTGATGAGAGTTGGCATGGGAGATTAGATCTATTTGCCAACTCTGAATTTGGGGTTATCTCCCTCCAATACTCACGCTATCTTAGAATTTATAATAGTACCTTATTTTTTTTCAGTTCTTGATCAAGAAGTATGTGTTTGCAGAAATAAGGACAGAAAAAGATTTTCCAAAAATACAAATGCTCCATAGTAATCCAAGGAAAATTTGATATCAGCTATTCCTCTCTATTGATAGAGGTAATACATGGGAGGTGCCATGCAAACTGGCAAGTAGTTAAGCTCACGTATAGCAGTGCCTGCTTCAGAACATTTTCTGTCTTCTCACTATGCACTTTAGTCTCTGAGATATGCCAAATAGTTTTGGAATTTTCTATAGATGTAAGCAAATTGTAACCCGTTAATCACAAAAACAAATTAAACAGATAAATTAAAGTCCTGTGGCAGATCCAAACTTCTCTCTGTGGTTTTACAGATTGTTACGCATCCCTGTTAAAAACGAAGGTTTTAGCCAGAGCAGTAGTGCATGAAGCTGAAATGTTTTCCACTATTCTTTGCTATAATTCTCTTTATTTCTTTTAGGAATGGTGCAAACAACTGCAGAAGTTTTCACACATAGCCTTCCATCTGCCAACAGCTCGAGCTGGCAGGACTAGGCAGCTTTTCAGGGGTGTGAACGGAATTGATTTATACACACCACTGGATCTGTTCCAATATATTCTCTCAGCCAGGACCAAATGCAGTGTTGCAAATGAGCTGTACGTTAGGCTTTTATCTGATGTTTACTAGGTTATGCACACCAAGTGCTCGTAGAAGCACAGGTTAATAGTGGGTATTGCATTAATCAATTCATGGCAGAGGGAAAGAAATGACTGTCACATTATGAAGGATGTTTAGCAAGAACTTAGGAGACACATGTACGTCCTGCTGAAGATGAAAAGCAATGGATGCAATTAGAGCCACTCTCGTAGAACATGTTTAGAATTTAGGGAAATGGGGGGGGATTGAGCAGAAGATGGGAGTTGCAGATAAAAACTGCTCTCTTTTGCTAGCACCCAAATCTTATTCATGGGTTGGTAAGAATAAAAAAGAACAGAGTTTACATTACCTGGAAGAATACGCCTATTTTTTGCAGTGTAGTGATGTAACGAAGGAGTCTGCTTATCTGCTTGGCAAATATGGAATACCTAACAATACATTTTCTTGCTTAATTTTCTAAGTACAATAGATTAAATATTAAACTGAACTAATAGTATTCAGGTCACTAAGCTTAATACCCTAAAGTCCTTTTTTTCATACACTGAGTGCCTTGTTTTTGATAGTGTATCTAGCTTCTCACAGGAAATTTGTTTAGGCAAGCGAAATGAGTCTTACTGCAGGAGAGTTTTCTACTAATCATGAGTGCACGTTACATATTGTGACTCATTTGTTGAAAGCAACCTGAAAGCATGTTTAACTCTTCAATAGGGAAGTGGAAAATTTAAACAAATCTCACGTTTGAAATGTATTCTCAGGATAAAATCTCTGTATTTATTTATCGGCTTATCAGTATAGTTCAATTCTGTTCTATACACATAACAAAAATTTTTCTGATAACTAACAAAAACAAAAAATCAGCAACTGCAATTGTTGAAAAGGAACAGTTTTTGTCTCTATGGAGATATTGCAATGGATTTATAACGACATTTTTGAATATTATTTAATCTCTTTATTGGAGTACATTTTATTTTATTTATTTAAAGTTTATTTTTATTTATTTTGACAGAAAGAGAGAGCACAAGTTGGAGAGGGGAAGAGAGAGAGGGAGAGAGAGTCCCAAGCAGGCACACATTAGAGAACGTACAGTCCCACTGGATAGTGGTGATTTTCTCTAAAGCTATCATAACATCTGTGAACTGAAAAAAGTTTCCTGGCTGACAGAGGAAAAAGAGAGGAATGGGGATTCTACATCAGACATGGCAGCCTTCAGGAGCAGAATCAGGGGGAGGGGGTCAAGACCAGGACGGAGGTCAAATTATAGTGTTTATTCCTGAGCCAAAGTACATAGAACAAATAAAATATCTGGACCCAAAGCCTGAACCTGAAACTTAGGTTGTAGTGAAGGGGTTAGAAGCTGATGGCAGGTAAAACTAAGAAGACAAGTGAACGTTAGAGCAGCAGACCTTGGTTTCTGCAAGTTAATTAATGAGGTTGTCTATTCTCAGGAGCACAGCCCATGACATTTGTCTCGTGCTCTCCTGCTCAAGGACCTTTGTGCCTGGTTGCTGCTCCAGGCTTTGGACAGCCAATCTGCCCCTTATCACTTAACTGGGCTGTAATCCACCTCTTTCTCTCCTCACATGTCCTTCCTGTACTGGGGTTGCTGCTCTTCCTGGGGCTTTCCCACGCCTTCTATCCATCTTTTAAACACCTTCATGTTTCTGAAGGTTTCTTATTTGTTTGTTTGTTTATTTATTTATTTATTTATTTATTTATTTATTTATGTATTTTAGAGAGAGACAGAGTGTGAGCTGGGGAAAGGGCAGAGAGAGGGAGACACAGAATCTGAAACAGGCTCCAGGCTCTGAGCTGTCAGCACAGAGCCTAACACAGGACTCAAACTCACAAGCCGCAAGATCATGACCTGAGCCAAAGTTGGACGCTCAACCAACTGAGCCACCTAGGTACCCCTTGAAGGTTTCTTTGAATCATACTTCGTCTGTGGTAACCTTGGACAGAGTTAGAGGTCACTTCCTTGGTGTTCTGGGGACACACTACTATTGTATGTACGATGTAGCATGATCATTACTTATTTATATGTTTGTCTCCACTTTTAATCCATGGACTACTAAGAAGCAAAGGTTTTGTTTAATATGTACTCAAATCACTGGTGCCTGGCACATAGTAGGGATTCATTAACAGATTATTAAATGGAATTGTGTTATGTTCCAGTAACTTTCCTCCATTCTTAGGAATAAAACTGTAGATTCTTACTGGATTTTGAAACTAAAAAGAAAAAAAAAACAAAAAAAAATTCTTACTTTGAGTAAAGTGTTTCTGATCTGCACTTAAAAAAACCCTAAACCTTACAAAATCTTAAAAAATGACAGCTTTGTACAACCAAAACAAAGTAAAATGATAATAATCTTACTAGCTTAACATTTTTTTTCACATTACTTTCTAGAACTTGACCACATATATCCATATTTTGCACAGCTATATATGCTGTTGAAAGTCTGTAGTTTTTACTTAATAGCACATCACAAATATTCCCCCAGATTGGTATTATCTAAATCTTATTGAATGCACTGATTTTATAATGTTACCTTGTTACCTGTGTTCTTCTAGATTTAAGTAAATAGAAATGGTGAAAATCTCACCCACTGACCCCACCAGTTCTTTTTTTTTTAAATTTTTTAAACATTTATTTTTGAGAGAGAGACAGAGTATGAGCAGGGGAGGGGCAGAGAGAGAGGGAGACACAGAATCCAAAGCAGGCTCCAGGCTCTGAGCAGTCAGCACAGAGTCTAACATGGGGTTCAAACCCACAGACTGTGAGATCATGACCTGAGCTGAAGTTGGGCACTTAACTGACTGAGCCACCCACCGCACCCCTGACCCCCAGCAGTTCTGAAGAGGGTTTTTCTTCTATTTGGTTGGTTTTGTTTCTTTGTTAGTTTGTTTTGCTATATCACTATACATGAAACAAAAATAAATAGCATAGGTGAATCAATTTCTTTGATAGGTAACAGTTACTTGTGAACTACACATGGCTTTAAATTCTCTGACCAGAGATTTTAGACATCAACTTTTGAGAGCAGTTAGATGACATTAAATACAAACAAAATGTTTTGATCGGAGGGCTGTAATCTGACTATGGAATGAAAACTTTGAATACCTTGTGAATGTCTTGCCAAGTCTAAAAACCTCATGTATAGAGATATGAGTGTGCTTGCTGTCTATGTACTCAACTTCTTTATCTGACCTTGCTCCTTCAAAGATGCACTTGATACAGAATGTCAGTCACTAATGAGGCCTAAAGTAATTGAGGCTGATTGAGCTGGCAAGATGCTGCCTAATTAGAATGATAAATGGAACTGGCTGATCAAGAATGGAGGAGTGAATGGCACAGAGGGCATTAAACAAGGTCATTCTGTCAAAGAGGACCACTCATCTGACCACCCCCTCTCCCCCCTGCCAAATAATGACCGTCCTTCATGCCTTGTGAGCCCATACACTAAACGATGTATGCAGATCATTGCATGTAGAACTTTCTGACTCTGCTTTCTTAGGCAAAGTGTCATGAGGGTTTAGTGATTCCCTGGGTAAGTCATTCAATAAACACTAAAACCAAATACTTTAGGCCATATAATTCTCTGTCTATTAAATGTAAGGATTTATGAATGCATTAGTTCTCTAAACAAATATAGGGAAACTCAAAATTTGCCCCATGAGTTCTATCATGTTAAACTTGCCACATCACATGAGAAGTGTATCAGACAACTTCACATGTTTGAAGGACACAGATAACATTTGGTCATGGTGTCTTAGAACTTGAACCACAAATCATTTATTAACAAATCTGTTTATTTCTTAAATATATTTACTAGAATCATTTCTGTTTTATTATTTTAACATTTTTTTTCCTTTTAAACAGAACAGCTTTATTCTTTAAACTGATTTGGATGTAAATGTATAAAGATAGATTCATAAATATTTCAGTGACAATGTAATTTTAACTTAGCTTATTCAGTAATGTCGTATTTATTTGCCATTATCTGGGAATAACTGCTCTTAAAGAAAGCTGAAGCTATTCCCACCAAGCCATATTTAAGTCATTTTTAAGAGAAAACTCTCTAAAGTGTATAATACATCTGTCAGAGCACCCATCCCCAAATTTCCTGGAGTATAGCCCTTAGTGGCACATGGCGATTTTATAGGGTGATTGAGGTTTGTAACACTAAGCAACATTTTAAAACTTGTGTGCCCAAGGATACAGCCTCCAACGTCTCACCTGGCTGATATTTAGTAGAAGTGAAATCCTTTGACCTCAGGTCATAATCTGACATTGGCAAAACGAATCTGAAGGAAAAAGAAAAGGAAAGAAAGAAAGAAAAAGAAAAAGAGGAGGTAAGCAATATTTTGGGGAAAATACTTAGTGGAAGTAACATTAATTTGATATAATATTAAAATAAGTCGGTGAATGGCATTTGGAAATAATAATTATACCATGCCACTAAAATCTCATTCATTAGTTTATCTGCCACCTCTTTCAGTGGTGTGTGAGCAGTGTGTTTTTCTGGGTCAGCTTTCCTAGAAGTCCTTCCTTAACTCTTTCACCTCTGTAGTCTTTCCTAGAGATTTAGTTATAGGTAAAACCTTGCAAGATCCACAGGTAAGTACATCATCTCTCCAGCATCATGGCTGTTTGCTTGACTTCCCGAGTTTCTCTGAAATTGACTGACTTTAGAAGGGAACGGTTAAGAGTATACCCTGGGCACTCAGAGAGGCCTGACCTGCAGTACTGTCCCTGCCATTGACTAATAATGTGGTTTGTACAAGTTTACTGACCTCCGTAAAATGAACATAATGATGTTCACTCCACTGGCTTGTTTTGAAGATTAAAGAAGATTATGTGTCTACAAAGTTTAGCTACTGTATCTACAAAGTGGCTGGTATATAGAAAGCTCAGTAAGTAGTAATCGCTGTGCTTACACTTTGTGGAAGCAAGTAGGAAATGAATAAAACTTTTCTTTCTCTCTTCTGCTCTCTCAACTCCTGCTACTCCTGTACCCCAGCCTGATATTAGCATCTTTCTCTCCTTTACAATGTTTCTTTTTTATTTGTTTGTTTTTGAGGTTTTTTTTTTTTTTCTGGCAAAGAGTCACTTCCAGTCTCTGTCCTTTTGGCAACTGTCCCTTCTCCATCAATCTGTAGGCCCCTACCACCTCTCCACCCAGCTGTCATATTACCATTCCTTACCCCATTGAATGTCCTCTGTCATGTTGCCAATTCTTCTCCTACTGACATGAGGCATGACTAAAACTGTCAGTCATCTCTTTCAGGCTCACTTATATCCACTTCATAAATGTATTAGACAGTCTCTGCTTTATGAAACAGAATACATTGGATGGAACCTTTTATTGATGACACAGGGTCATGTCTATGAGCACCAATTATTTTTCTGTCCTATACAGTTATAAGAATCATTGAAGTATATAGGCTTGCTTGTCCTCATGCTAAATGGATTTCTTTTAAAGTTTATTGTCAAGAAAAATATGGCCTCTCCAGACAAAGGTAGAGATGTCCCATTGTTTGATGATGAAACATATGTACATTGCCCATGCATTATATAAACATACTCTCTTTCACTTAAACTTCAGTGGTTTTCTTTTTTGGTTGCTTATTTTTTTTGTTTCTTGTTACTGGAAAAAGTATGGAAAGAGCTTATGGTCTAATATCAACAGCCAGTGTATTTATATTCACAATATAACTTCTCCTCCTAAATGTGATTATCTCCAATTTTCCATTGAAGTAAAAAATTATAATTCTTTTTTATTAAGTTTATTTATTTTGAGAGACTGGGAGAGAGCATGAGCAGGGGAGGGGCAGAGAGAGAATCCCAAGCAGGCTCCATGCTGCCAGCACAGAGCCCAGTGTGGGGCTTGATCTCATGAACTGTGAAAACCTGAGCCGAAACCAAGAATCAGATGCTTAACTGACTGAGCTATCCAGGCGCCCCCAAAATTATAATTCTAAAACTTAATTGACTTTGTGTTGAATAGTTTTATTTTATATGTGATTTTACTGTCAGTACAAACCTGTTTTGGAATTAGGTGGGACAAATATATATATAATTATACAGTTATATATATATATATTTATATATATATATACACACACACACACACATAATATACATAATAAATGTAATATAAATAATATATATTGCATATTATACATATACACTGCATATATTATATAGTATATGTATTATATATGCTATATATAATATATATGTATTTTTTAATTTAAAGTTTATTTATTTATTTTGAGAGAGAGAGAGAAAGCGCAAGTCAGGGAAGGGCAGAGAGAATCTCAAGCAGTCTCTGAACTGTCAGCTCAAAACCCAATGTGGGACTTGAACTCATGAACCATGACATCTCGACCTGAGATGATATATATACAGTTTACTTATTTTGAGAAATAGAGAAAGCATGAGTGGGGGAAGGGCAGCGAGAGAGAATCCCAAACAGGCTCAGCCCTGTTGACTTGAAGCCCAGTGCGGGACTTGAACTCATAAACCATGAGATCACAACCTGATCTGAAGTTGGCGCTTAACTGACTGAACCACCCACGTGCCCCTCTGCTGCTGTAACAAATTACTACAAACTGGATGGCTTGAAACAATGGAAATTTCTTTTCTCACAGCTTTAGAAGCTAGAAGGCTGAAATCAAGGTGCTAGCAAGGCCATATTCCTCTGAAGCCTCTAAGGGAGGAGCCTTCCTTGCCTCTTCCTAGCTCCTAGTAATTGCCAGCAATCCATGGGAAATCCTAAGAGAAACTGCTGTGTAGTCATTGGTCTAACCAGAAACTTCTGTGACACTCAGAGTCCTCTTTTATCCTTCACCTTCTGCATATATATAGTCACAGTCTTTGCATCTTGCCAAGTCTATCTCCCACTAACAGATACTTTCCTGCTTTTCATTCTTCTTGTCACTCTCTTGGTTCAGTCCTATCACTCGTCACTTGCATGATAGTGAGAGTAGTAAAACCACTTGCCTCATTTCCACATCCTATTCATGTGATCCCTACCTCAGTAGTGCTGAGAAAATGCTCTTCATACAATAAAATTCTGTTCCTATTGTTCACCTCATCAAAATCCCTCAATTCCTTTTCATAGACTAAAGGATAAATTTGATACATATTAACAGGGCATGAGTGAGCCATAGTAATCTTGTTCCCCTCTTTTCAACTTCATTTTCCGTCGCACCCCACATGTAGCCTGGGCAAAACAGCTGGATTATACATACTAGATACACTTCACTGTGTTTGTGATGTCTTCTGTGCCCATTTCCAAGGCAAAATCAGAGACTGCCTTTTCTCTTCCCACATAGGACCTTAAATTATATACCACGAATACATAGGCTATGAATCATTTTATAATTTTGCATTGTGTATTTGCTCTGCAAACAGAGTAAGTGCAACAGTAAAGTAAAATGGGCTTTGGGGATGAGTTAGTCAAACCAGTTTCCTTCATTTTTCAGCTAGTGCTGAGTAGCAGAGTAGAATAAAGAGAGAGTAAATATTCCCAGGGAGCGAGTGGGTTCTGGGAGGGGATCAGAGAAGAATTGGAGAGACTTTGATTTCCTGGTGGGTGAGAATGAATATGGCTGACATACAGAATTAGTGAAGACTAAACAAGCACGAGCAAAGAAAGTGTCTGACATTCAGCAAATTCTCTTTCTTTTACTCAGCAAATATGTCTATATGTACCAAGGATGCAATTGTAAATAAACAAGGTCATTGCTTTCATGGAGGTTTTAGTTTGCTTTTGTGTAAACATCTATTATTTTAATTTGCTATCCTCATGATCTCCACTGCTGAGCACAGTGCCTGAACAAACTAGTCAATATATATTGGTTAATTTAACTGAATAAAATATAAAACCCAGGGTTCATTTTTGTATGGAATCATGAAACATGCTTGAAAAACAAAACAATACCACATGATCAAGATGGTCATTTTTCTAATGCAATAGCTTATAGAGGGAATGTTCTTTAGCACTTTTCTCTACTAAAATTTTTGTGTGCTGTCAGATTCAGAATGCTGTGTGAAGTGGTCTAAGGGAAACAATCAACATACAGGTATCCCCTGATTGCTGAAAGTTCATGGTATGGCCCTTCACTTTTGTGAAAGCCCTACATTTACATAGCAACAGTTTTTTTTTTAAGTAAAAATCCCCTTAGTACTTCTTTGTCTGTATTTGAGTATTGTTAACGTAGAGTATTACATTAGATTTAGGTGTACAACATAGTGATTCAACTTCTCTATATACCAGAAGTGTAACTTCCATCTGTCACCAAAGAACACTATGACAATATCATTGATTATATTCTCTATGCTGTGCCTTTTATTCCATGACTGAGTCATTCCATAACTGGAAGCCTGCATCTCTCACTCCCTTTCTCCCATTTTGCATATCCCTCTACCCTTCTCCCTTCTGGAGACTATCAGTTTGTTCTCTGTATTTATAGGCCTGATGTTGTTTTTTGTTTATTTATTCATTTGTTTTGTCTTTTAGATGCCACATATAAGTGAAATCCTATGGTATTTGTCTTTCTTGTCCGACTTTTTTCGCGTAGCATAATACCATCTAAGTCTACCCCTGTGGTTGTCAATGCAAAGATCTAATAATTTTTCATTGCTGCACAATATTCCACATATGTATGGACACTTAAGTTGCTTCCATATGTTTGGCTATTGTAAATAATACTGCAATAAATATAAGAGTGTATATAACTTCTCAAGTTAGTGTTTTCATTTTCTTGGGGTAAAACCCCAGTGGTAGAATTATTGCAGCATGTGGTATTTCTATTTTTAATTTTTTAAGGAACCTCCATACCATTTTCCATTGTGACTGTACCAGTTTACATTTCCACCAACTGTGCACAAGGGTTCCTTTCTCTTCGCATCTTTTTTTTTTTTTTTTTTTTTTTTTTAAATTTTTTTTTTTTTTTTAACATTTATTTATTTTTGAGACAGAGAGAGACAGAGCATGAACAGGGGAGGGTCAGAGAGAGGGAGACACAGAATCTGAAACAGGCTCCAGGCTCTGAGCTGTCCGCACAGAGCCGGACGCGGGGCTCGAACTCATGGACCGCGAGATCATGACCTGAGCCGAAGTCGGCCACTTAACCGACTGAGCCACCCAGGCGCCCCTCTCTTCGCATCTTTGCCAACACTTGTTATTTCTTGTCTTTTTGATTTTAGCCACTCTGACAGATATAAAGTGATATCTCATTATAGCTTTGGTTTGCATTTATTTCCCTGATGATGAGTGATGCTGAGCATCTTTTCTTGTGTCTGTTGGCCACCTGTGTCTTTTTTTTTTGAAAAATGTCTTTTTAAATCCTTTGCCCATTTTTTTATTGCATTGTTTATTTTTTTTGGTGATGAGTTGTATAAGTTCTTAATATGTTTTGGATACTAACACCTTATTGGATATATCATTTGACCTATCTTCTCTCATTCAGTCAGTTGTCTTTTCCTTTGCTGTGCAGAAGCTTTTTATTTTGATGTAGTCTTGATAGTTTATTTTTGCTTTTGTTCCCCTTGCCTGAGGAGACATATCTAGGAAAATATTGCTATGACCAGTGTCAGAGAAATCACTGCTTGTGTTGTAGGATTTTTATGATTTCAGGTCTCACATTTAGGCCCTTGATATATTTTGAGTTTATTGTTGTGTATGGTGTGAGAAAGTGGTCCAATTTCATTATTTTGCGTGTAGCTGCCCAGTTTTCCCATCACCCATTAATTGAAGAGATTGTCTTTTCCCTATTATATATTCTTGCCTCCTTTGTCACAGATTTATTGACCATATGATTGTGGGTTTATTTCTGGCCTCTCTATTGTTCCATTGAACTGTGTGTCTTTTTTTGTGCCAATATCATGAGGTTTTGATTACCCAAACTTTGTAGTATATTTTGAAATCTGGGATTGTGATACCTCCATCTTTGTTCTTCTTTCTCAAAATTGCTTTGGCTATTCACAGTCTTTTGTGGTTCCTTACAAATTTTAGAATTATTTGTTCCAGTTCTGTAATAAATGCTGTTGGTATTTTGATAGAAAATTACATTGAATCTATATATTGCTTTAGACGAACAAAAACAGGTACTCATGTAGGTCTTTCATAAAAGAGAAGTAGCCTAAGATAAACTTTTGGAAAGTGGGGATACTCTTTGCTTTATGCCATTTTGGCTTATCAAGAGTTTCATAGGAATGTTCTACTTTCAGGTAGCAGGGGGGAGCCCGTATACTAGTGATAGCAGACATCAAACTCTTCAGCATTTATAACGTTTATTACATGTTCCAATTTTTAAAATAATACACTGTAGCAGAAGAGGCCAAGCTGTGAACAGAATTTATACCCAGTCTCCTAGGTTATAACAATCTAAGAGTACTGGGAAAAAAATGAAGGAACTTCGGATGTATCATTTAGCCAAATAGCGGCAAAAAGAAATAAAAAGTATCATTCTGCAAGGCTTTTCTATTATTTTTTTAACATCATCATTACTACCACCGATTAGATTTGTTGAATAGCTTCCCTGTGTGCATTATGTACTAATGTTACATTACTTGCCTAAAAATCAAATGTCAGATTCTTACCGTGATAAGGCTTATAATGTAAGAGATGAGAAGTTCACCTCATTGGTGCTAACAGAATTACTTGCACATGTAAACTTAAACGTGTGAGCCACTGCTAAAATCTAGAAACTGATTCTTATTAAGTGACATATTAGCTAATTAACAGTGCTTTTGTTGGCACCATATTCTCTAACTAATGATGTATTTACTCATGAGTGGTCAGCTTTTAAGTTTATGTTTTGAATGAAATCAAGGTTACCACATTATCTGTGTATGGATCACCTAATGTTGCTCTGATCCTTAACTTTTAGTTAGCTGATAGACATTTCACAGAAGAAAAAGAGTGATCATGTTGACAAATCTAAACATTCTCATTACAGCAGCTAACAAAACAACTATAAGTATATATCTTGTTTAAAATGAACCAGTAGGATCATGTTTATTTGCTAAAGAGCAAAAAGGTCCATTTGTGATATTTAGCTGGATACAACTCAATGACTTTATTAGTAGGAAAAACCTTGTATCAAACAAAGAAAGATTATTTTTATTGGTGGAATTGTTAAAAATCGAGGAAAACTTATTCCCTAACAAAGGCAAATATGAACCAAGAATTTGGCAATATTTTAAGAAGATTGTGCTTTGGGAAAAGATGAGCGAGCCTACTATTGTTTCTATCCTGCCCATGTGACTCTGTTTCTTAAGTTCATTCTTCTGGCTTTCATATTATTTCAAGTTGATGCTTCATTCACAATTCAGCCCATCCTGGGACCAATGTAATCATGAATGCAGCATAGTGGGTATGCTCAAAACCATGCCTTTGCTACGTGTGACCATTTTGTGCTTGTGCACAACCTCAACCTTTGTGATTGCATTACATGAATGTCAGAAACAGTAAACTCCTTCCTTTTTCCTCTGTTAAATAAATATAGAGCCACCAATGTTCATGTCTAGGTGTCATTGGTTAGGAAGATGGAAGAGCAAAAATAGAGGACAGGAAAATGAAAAGGGGCTAACACAAAATCTAGCTCCAGCAGCAAGAATAACACAAAATCAGGTTTTCATAGAATTTTGTTTGGAAATTGCACCTGAGGAACCAGAAGGATTAGGAAAACCTTGCCAGTCACTGCAGGGTGCAGCTAAAGGCAGCCTCATTGAAGTTTCAGTTTAAAAATGATAAGGTTTAATAAATCTCTCTGGGTAGATTTATCTCATAATTGCAGATCATATTTAGAGGACTGGACTAATTAGACTTGATTTGTATATGCTTTAGGCTTAATTGAAAGTCAGTTTTTCCTGTGTTACTGCAAAATGGTTCTTTGTTAATGTGGAAAGAGGTAACTTTTGTATAAGCTAAATTCTAAAACATGACTGTGTTTATCTTTTTCACATTTGAATTGCCTACTGCTCAGCTGTTATGAAATATAGGCACTTTTCTAAACAAAGAAAAGCTGCTGATTTATTTGGTCTGCGATTTGTGATACAAAAATATGATATTTAGAGATAAATCTTAAATAGAACCCAAGAAGATATTTATGCCAATGGGAAGTTATATGTTAATAAAGGAAACAAAAGGGCAATAAAAAAAATTTCCTCTATTAACCACCCTTTGTTTAACAAGGCCACTGTTGATGGCTGATTAATTGTTTTTTTTTTCAAGCTAAGCCTAAAATACTATATATCATTGCAACAAAAATTATAACACCTTTGCAATATTTAAATTAGCATAGATACAAATATGACTAATGTTATAAATTGGTTCCATTATTAGGCCATTATTCTTTAAATTTTACATTAATATTCATACATTCTGGAATTTTGTCTTTGGATTTCCATAATGTTTCTCTTGGTCCTCATTAGGGTATCTCCATACATATGCTGCTTATTTTAATGTGGCTACATTTGAGTGTCAGTCCAATTATGGATGAAATCCAGTCATTTAAGTACATTGCCTAGCAATCTTCATGTAATGTAACAAACCTCCTTTAATTCAGATTCTTTTTGAAATTACTGAGGGGATCCAAGAACAGGAGGAAGGTGTTGGTATTTTTTGTGTGTGTCACTTTTCCTAGTTATTTTTCAATTTTACTTTCTCAGACTAAACTGATGAATAACTAGATCATGTGTATAGTTACACGATAAATTTGGAAGCCATCAGGAAGTTTCTCTTACCTCAAAATCATGGTATCCCACTTTCATTCTCTAATTATATACTGTCTGAATTTCCATCACTAGATTTTCCTTAGATAAAAATTTAATGCCCTTTTAGTGTGTAAAAATGAAGTTGATCAGTGCAATCCCAATTAAAATCCTAGCAAGTTATTTTGGGATATAGAAAGGCAAAGGACCTAGACCACTCAACACAATACTGAAGGAGAAGAACAAAGAGAACTGACATCACCCAACTACACAATGTACTGTAAAGCTACAGTAATCAGGAGGGTCTAGGATTGGTCAAAGAATAGACAAATTAATAAATCAAACCTAACAGAGAGTTTTAACAAATGGTGCTGGACACTGGACATCCACATACAAAAAATTAACCTAGACACAGACCTCATAGCCTTCGCAAAAATAATTTAAAATGGCTCACAGATTTATTTATTTTTTATTTTTTTAATGTTTATTTATTTATTTTTGAGAAAGAGAGAGAGAGAGAGTGCATGAGCAGGAGAGGGACAGAGAGAGAGGGAGACACAGAATCTGAAGCAGGCTCCAGGCTCTGAGCTGTCAGCACAGAGCCCGATGCAGGGCTCGAACTCACAAACTGTGAGATCATGACCTGAGCTGAAGTCGGGTGCTTAACTGACTGAGCCACCCAGCCTCCCCTGGCTCACAGATTCAAATATAAAATACAAAAGTATGAAACTCAGAAATTAACATAGGAGAAAACGTAGATGGCCCTGGGTATGGTAATGACCTTTTGGATACAACGCAAGGCACAATCCATGAAAGAATTAATTGATAAGCTAGACTTCATTAAAATTAATAACTTCTGCTCTGTAAGAGGCAATGCCAAGAGAATGAGAAGACAAACTGTTTGGGAGAAAATATTTGCTGAAGACACATCTGATAAAGGACTGTTGTCCAAAATACATAAAGAACTCTTAAAAGTAGACAGTAAGATAAAAACAATAATATAACAACCTGATTTAAAAAACTTTTAACCAAAGACTTTAACAGACACCTCATCAAAAAAAATACACAGATGCCAAAATATCATACTAAAATGCGTTTTGTATCATATGTCGTCAGAGAAATGCAAATTAAAACAACACTGAGATACTACTTATTACGTACCTATCAGAATGGCCCAAATTCAGAACACTAACAACATTAAGTGCTGGTGAGGATGTGGAACAACAGGAACACTCATTTTTTGCTGATAGGAATGCAAAATGGTACAGCAACTTTGGAAGACTGGCAGCGTCTTACAAAACTAAACGTGCGTTATTATATGATCTAGCAATCACACTCCTTGGTATTTACCCAAAAGAATTGAAAAACGTGTCCACACAAAACTTGCACATGGATATTTATAGCAGCTTTATTCATAATTGCCCAAAGTTGGAAGCATCCAAGACCTCCCTCCAGGTGAATAAACTGTTGTATATGCAGAATATCATTTATGACTAAAAAGAAATCTGCCTAAGGCCACGGGAAGATGTGGAGTTACCTTAAATTCATAATACTAAATGAAAGAAGCCAATATTAAGAGATCATATGCTGTATGATTCTAAATATATGACCTTCTGGGAAAAGCAAAACTATGGTGACAGTGAAAAGATCAGTGGTTGCTAAGGGGAGGGAAGTGTGAACAGGCAGAGCATAAAAGATTATTAGGGCATGAAACTGGGGGCAAGGGGAAATGGGAACCCTGTACTTTCTACTCAATTTTGCTCTGAACCAAAACTCTTCTAGAAAATACAGTCCATTCAAAACTTAAAAAAAAAAAAAAAGAAAACAATGTTTCTATTCAATAAACTAAAACAAAGCAATGAAATTAACCCTTACATCCATTAGGCTAAATCATCAATTTTTTTGACATTTCTTTGAGTTTCAAGAAAAGTAATTTCCTTTATAAAAACATCAATAACCCATATTAAAGGAGAACTTCAATTCCCTTTCTTCTCGCCAAGCTTCTTGTGTCTCCCAAGACTTTACACATAATAAACTTAGGCTACTGCTCATAGATGCCAGCTGCTTCAATGAGAAATGAGATTTAATTATTATGCAGTTGACCCTTGAACAACACAAGGGTTAGGAGCAGTAACAGCCTCTTGAAGTTGGAAATCAATGTATAACTTTTGACTCCCCCAAAACCTTACTATTAACAGCCTATTGTAGACCAGAGCCTTACCAATAATGTAAATAGTTGATTAACTCACAATTTTTGCATCATATGTATTATGCACCACATTCTGACAATAAAGGAAGTGAGAATAAAGAAAATGTTATTAAAACATCATAAGGAAGAGAAATACATTTAAAGTACTGTACTGTATTTATCAAAAAATGTACATATAAATGGACCCAAGCAGTTCAAAGCAGTGTTGTTCAAGGGTCAGCTATATTTCTAAAGATGACTGTTGCTGGCAGATGGGAAAGTGGGGTGTAGGAATATTGGCCTGGGACAGAGGCTAAGAAAGAACAAGTAGAAAATCAAAAGGGTCTGAGAAATGTCTTAAGGAGGAAAACAACAGAATGGACCCAGAATGATAAGCAAATTTACAGAGTTGCGCTCAGATTTAAAAGTGGAAAAAAGAAAAGATGAGCCTCACAAGAAACGGATGAGAGAACAGGCTGAGATACCCAACAAGCGGCAGGATGGGCTTGAGCATGGATGGGAGGAATCGTATGTAACCCGCATCCTACCATAACTCTGTGTCCCTCATTCAGCACCTGTATTGCAATAGGCATAGGAGAGACCTCTCCTCCCAACAGTTGACTGGTAAGTCAGATATTCCTCAGTGAGTTGCAGTGATTATTTATTGTAAAATTTTGTTAGAAATCTGGCAAAAGCTGAGAGCAGTTTGCAGAGAGTGTGGCTAGGGTGCCATGGACCGTCTGGGTGGAGAAAAGACAGCAGTTTATTATTAAGTAAATGACTGAGTGTAGATTTTGTTAATAAGTCAAGTTAGTTTAAAATTACATTATAAGCTAACGTTTTATAAACTTTTTATTTTTGAAAGTTAAGTCTCATAGCTTATAAATTCCTAACTGCATTGAAGGAATGATACAGTCAAAAATCATAACAGCCGAAGGAAGCAAAGTGGTTTGGTGAAGGGCAGATAATGGGGGGCATATGGAAAGCTAAGGTAGCTTGTATTGCTTATAAGGTGCCATTCTTAAGGGCTTTGTTGATGGGTGAGCGGGAAAGTAAGTGCAGCTAATGTGATTTGGCATTAATATTCCACTTGATTATTCATTGGTGTTTAATGTATATTGCTCACAACTTGGCAACATGAAGGAGAAGGTGGGGCAAACATAGGCCTAGTATTCTAATCCTAACACTCAAATCCAAGTGAATTAGGCCTAAAGATAGATTGACATTCAGAATATTTTCTGTATAGACTTTTAAGCTCTTTAAAAAAAATATCTTTTAAAGTTTGTTTTTTGTTTGTTTGTTTATTTATTTATTTATTTATTTATTTATTTATTTATTTATTTCTGAGAGAGGCAGAGAAAGAGAGAGAAAGAGAGAGAGAGACAGAGATAGAGAGACAGAGAGAGAGAGAGAGAGAGAGAGAGAGAGAGAGAGAGAGAGAGAGATCCCAAGCAGGCTCCATGCTCTCAGCACAGAGCCCCACATGGAGCTCTAACTGACAAACCATGAGATCATGACTTGAGCCTAAATCAAGAAGTGAACACATAACTGACTGAGCCACTCAGGCACCCCTAAAAAATATTTTTGATGTTAGGTTTTGAGCTGATGGAAGTAATGGTTGGAAAATGCATGTAGCTTGAAATGAATAATGCATTCTTTACAAGAAAATGCAGTGTCAAGTGTGAGAAAATATATTGAGAACTCAACAAGCTAGTCTGATGCTTGCATACTTCATAAGCCATGTGAATTCACATATGTGGCCTTATTTAGGTCATAAGAATTAGGGACTGGAATTTATCATGTTTGTTATTCTGTTAATATCCTTACTGGTGTTTATATGATAGAGTTTTGTCAAATTCATTATCAGTTGATTCATACACAATGTATATCTATCTATCTATCAATCTATCTATCTATCTATCATGTATCTATCTGCATAGAGAAGGTGAGGAGGTTACAGAGAGTGTGTGAGTACATGAAGAAATAATATATGAGGATTATCTTCATAAGAAATCAAGCAAAATCAGTAACATTGTATAACTTAGATCTTAGTGAATGAATAATCATATCAAATCAAATTATTGGATAATTGTTAAATAAATATGGCTTAATATTGTTCACTTAGCATACTTTTATTAACCATTTCAGATGATAAAATGTAGTTACCAAGATACTACTCTGTCATTCATTTTTCTCATTCAGTCAATCATTTAATGAATAAGTGTATAATGTCCCAACTCTGATAAGTGTTTGGAAATAATATTCAAATTTTGAAAATAGACTATTGGTAGGGTGGGCAGGCCAGATACTCTCCTTGAGAAAGCAATTTAGGGGTGGCTGAGTTCTGAATTGGAAGAGCTATTAATCTGGTAAAGATGTGGGTGAGCAGGGAAAAGCACATTCTGTTGAGGGCATCAGCATGCACGGAGTTTCTGAGGCAAATGATAAGAGGAGAGAGGGCCAGTGAATCTGAACTGGAGGAGGGGGATGGTGCCTAACCTGTAAGGTGAGGCTGGGGAATTAGGCTACATATCATACAATGATATGTAGACTTTGTTACCAATGTTAGTGCTTGTCTAAGAGAAATGTAACTCTATGGAGGATTTCAAAAAGAAGGATTTACAGCTTCATTTTGCAAACATTGCTTTGGCATGTGAAGACAATAGATTGGAGGAGAAAGTCCAAATGTGTAGACTTAGGGTTAAAGTTGATAGAGTCAAGTATTTTTATTTTTCTTAAAACACACAGAAAGGAAAAAAAAGGTGCGTGTGTGTGTGTGTGTGTGTGTGTGTGTGTAATTATCAAGTGGTGATATGACAATGAGTGATTAATAATAACTGCCAAATAATAATCAGATATGGTCCCAAACAAGAGAGCATGTTAAGAACAACACAGTTATTCTAAATTTCGGGTAGAATACATACATCTTTAAAAATAAGTGCCAAACCTCTGAAAGGTTAATCCAGTGTTCCCTTGACTCGTAGAACAAAATCCAAGGGTTTGGATGGATCAAAGGTAAAGTAGGGAGAGTCACTGACATGGCTCAATTCCAAGCCTGAATGGAGACTGGCAGTAATGGCAAAGGAAGAGCTCACCTTTATCATGGAATAACCTTCCCCTCCTAGTGAGAGACACTGCTAGAGGAAAGATGTTTGAAAGGCTGGCAGAGGGGGCAGAGAGGAGCATGGGATTCCGAGATTATAGCATTACCTCCCAAATCTAAGCATAGCATTGCACCCAACGAAAAAGAACACAGCAAAGTTTTGGACAGTGATTCAAGATAAGCCGGAACTGAGATGTGAGGTAGCTCCAAGGGAGTCCCTTGACTTTCACTCCAGTTAGTGCTGAATACCACTAGTTGCAATTCAGAAAGGAATAAGTGCAAGACTTGTGCAGAGATGATGCCAACATTAAAATAAATAGAATAAGCATATAAAATAAGCATATAAACACAATCAAAACAGACAGAAAGTGGAAAAAAAGAAAGATAAAAGTAACATCTGACAAGTTTTAGCTCTGGAATCAGAAGCTGTACCGAATTCAATTCTCTACATTATTGTAGTATTTTGAAAACATGTATGCTTGTGTTTGTTTTATGAGAGCTCAAAAAAAAAAAAAAAGAATTTGAAGAAGAGAACAGGACATCTTAAAAGAACCAAAGTGAACTTACATAGCTCAGGAAGAAATGAAAGAGAAAAAAACCCATAAAATTACAGGAAAATATAGAGGTAGTAAAAAGTAGAATGAACCTGGCTGAAAGTCCAGTGATAACAGAAATTAGACAACTGAGAAAAACCACACAAAAAAGGAAACAAATAAATTGGATAAATAGTGTTTGAAGATGTAGTATTTCTGCAAGATATACAAAAGAAATCAACAGGCATATAATTTGTGTTCCCAAGAAGAAAATATAGCATATAGAAAATGGTATTTCAATGGATGATAAAATTACCTTTTAATGAAGGTGATTCAAATCCCACAAAATTTGATTCGGAAAAGGCAATACCAAGGCACACGTTGTGAGATTTAGAATTTAAAGATGAATGATAATAATAAAAAACACATAGGCAGAAAGCCTACTTTTTTTTCATACTTCATATGATGCCAGGAGACAATGTTAGCAACCTAAGAAGATCATACTCAGCTTAGGTTTCTTCCAAAGCATAATTCTCAGATTCATTAACCTCAGGAAAGGTGTCTTTCTCTTGAGTCCTTATCAAAAGATACATTACTTGATCACAAAATAAAGTCAACTGAGGGATATTTATAATGAAATTAAAGAGATAAGGAAGGTATATGGCAAGATAAAGAATAGGCTGAGATTGGACCTATTCAAATAAATATTTAAGACACTACTTTTTTGCTTTACTTTCCTCTAAGTTAAATGTAAATACTTCAGATATCATCTGACTCTGGGGTAGTGATTATCAAACTTCAGAATATGATGACTCCTTTTGACTGGCAAAAGTATTTTGAGAATGTTCTTTTTTTTCTCCCTGGAAGCCCACATTACAGCAAATATTATTATTGTTGTTATTCTTATTGTTATCATTATTGCTATTCACATGGTAATCACTGCTCCAGAGTGTAGACATTAGTGTTCTCTAGAGTTTAGAACAAAAGTGAATAATCTTTTATAAAGAGTCTGGTAGTAAATATTTTAGGCTCTGTGGGCCTTGGAGTCTTCAGTGTAACTGCTCAGTTCTGTCACTGTGGCAAGAAAACAGCCATAGACAATACATAAATGACTATGGTACAATGAAACTTTATTATGAACACTGGAATGTCATTTCTGTATAATAGTCATATCATGGAATATTTTTCTTATTTTGTTTTTTTTAGCCAATTAAAAGTGTAGAAACCATTATTAGCCCATGACTGTTTGTGGCAATGAGCTGGATTGGACATGCAGACCCTACTTGGCCAACCCGTGGTCTATACATGTTACTTTCTGGATTTCTTATTAGATGTCTTCACAAAAATTGGTCTTCTATCATCTTAGCAGCTAAGCTATTTATGTTACAGTCTTTGATAGTCGTGGATAAAATCATAGAAAATTTTTGAGATAACAATTGTCCAAGGATGTAGAGAACCATAGAACCTTAACTGAAAGCATAGAGCACAAGTCTGCTAGAGTTTTTAAAAAATGTTTATTTATTTATTTTGAGAGAGAGAGAGCAAGCAAATGGGGGAAGAGCAGAAAGAGAGGAGAGAGAATCCCAAGCAGGCTCTATGCTGTCAGCATAAAGCCTGATAGGGGCTCCATCCCACAACCATGAGATCATACCCTGAGCCCATATCAAGAGTCAGACGCCTAACCAACTGAGCCATGCCAGTTCTTCTCTGCTAGGATTTTAAAGCAAACAGCATAATACACTGTAGTTCTCCCCAGCCAATGCAAATGAAGATTTCATTCTTTTTGATGACTGAGGAGTAACATTCCATACACCTCTTCTTTAACCATTCATCAGTCAATGGACATTTAGGCTCTTTCCATAAGTTAGCTATTGTTGATAATGCTGTTAATGGCTGTATGTGCCCCTTTGAATCAGTATTTTTGTATCCTTGAGATGAAGTACCTAATAGTGCAATCGCTAGGTCTTAAGGTGGTTCTATTTTTAACTTTTTGAGGAACGACCATACTGTTTTCCAGAGTAGCTGCACCAGTTTGCACTCCCATCAACACTGTAAGGGTGTTCCCCTTTTTCTGCATCCTCACCAACATCTGTTTTTTCCTTTGTTGTGAATTTTGGTCATTCTGACAGGTGTGAGGTGGTATCTTGATGTAGTTTTTATTTGTAATTCCCTGATGATTACTGATGTTGAGTATACTTTCATACTTTGGTTAGTCACCTATATGAGGGGTGCTGGAAGGAAGGTAGAAGGGGTGTGGGCTAAATAGGTGATGGGTACTAACGGGGGTACTTCTTGTATATGTAAGTGATGAATCACTAAATTCTACTCCTAAAACTAACATACTATATTTTAACTAACTGGAATTTAAAGAAACACTTGGAAATTAAAAAAAAAATAAAGGGTTTTAAACAGGTAAAAAAACACTGAAATTTAAAATGGAAATGTAAACAGAGAAAAACATGAATAATAAATATCGATTATAGACAAAAAAGTATTTCTATAAAAGTGACAAACACAGGAAAAACAAAAACAAAAACAAACAACAAAAAAGTTTTATACACATTTATGACTCCAACATGCATTAGCTTGTAATTTTCGTAGGTGGCTTAATTGAATATTTCAATATGTATAGGAAAAGAATGCCAAAGAGAGAATTACTTGGATACACTGCTTCAATTAGTCACAGAACTTTATGTGGTTGTTATGTAAGTCCAGCAGGTAACATTTTGCAGGAAAAGCATTTCAAAATCAACTTTTTTGCCCTAGATTTTTTTTAATGTTTGTTTATTTTAAGAGAGGGAGGGAGTGAGAGTGGGTAATTGGCAGAGAGAGAGAGAGAGAGAGAGAGAGAGAGAATCTCAAGCAGGCTAACTACTCTCAGTGCATAGCCTGAGGCAGGGATCAAACACAAAACTGTGCTATCCTGATCTGAGCTGAAATCAAGATATTAAGCTTGAAAACAGACGCTTAACCAACTGACCAACTGAGCCACCCAGGTGATCCATGCCCTAGATTTAAAAAAAAAAAAATTTTTAATGCTTATTCATTTTGGAGAGAGAGAATGACAGAGCATGAGTGGGGGAGGGGCAGAGAGAGAGGGAGACACAGAATCCAAAGCAGGCTCCAGGCTCTGAGCTGTCAGCACAGAGCCCCATGTAGGGCTCGAACCCACAAACTGTGAGATCATGACCTGAGCTGAAGTCGGACACCTAATTGACTGAGCCACCCAGGCGCCCCAGCATGCCCTACCTAGATTTTTTGATGCAAAGAAGATAAAACTCTCTGTGTGTGGTGGAGAAGCCGGGGGGGGGGGGGGGTGGGGGGGGGGTGGGGTAGGGGGGGGCGAGGGGGTCTATGTAAATGTATGTGTGTGTGTGTATATGTGTGTTTTCCTTTTCAAATGTTAAGCGATAGGTTTTAAACTCAGAACTATGATAGAAAGTTTAGTTAAAAAGTGATTTCAATTTATCTTTTCCACATCTTTGTTATTTCCAGTTAGATCCTTTTTACTCTGGCTCACCATCTCTTGCCTTAAACAAATGCTTATTTGACTTAAATGTTAGCTAATGATAGTGGAGGTCTGCCATTAACTTTTTCAAAGATCAAAATGTAATGGTACATTTAGTATTGAATATGACTATAAATGAAGAAGATACATACATTCTAAAATATTGGAATCAATTTTTCCAGGATTTTAAAATCTTCATATGGTCTAAAAAGCTTGTGTTTTACTTAAAGATGGTGGGTTGAATTTCTAAAAATTATCATAATTATCCTTTCTCCAAAAAATATATATAATAATTGCAGGTAAGCTCTATCGTCTAAATGATTCCCCTTTTTTTGAATTTAAAATGTCAGAAAATAATAAAAGTTTTATACAATTAATTGTCATTTCACTTTTTGTCTCTTTTTTCCCCCCATGTTCATCTGTGTTATACTAAGCAAAGTAAGTCTGTCAGAGAAAGACAGATACCCTATGATTTCACTCATATGTGGAATTTAAGAAACAAAACAAAATTGTCTGAAACTTTTATTATTTTCTGATTTGTATGAAAAATACTCGCTATAATATTCACTCTATCATAAAGTGGAGAGAAACATAGGGAAGAAAATAAAGGTTAGTCATAACTTACAACCAAGAAATAACCATTATAAACTGTCATAGATTTCATCCATAAATTTATTGAATTCCAGGATTATATTGAAACCAAGCCTCCAATTATCAATTGTGATATTGGATCGCTTTACATTGCCTTGAACTACTTATTTAGAGTCTCAAAAGGTAAGACACGAAATAACATTTCACATTTCCCATATTTTACTAATATCATCCCAAGATGGTAAATTTAGATGAAATGATGCTCATAGTATAATTCTGTCTCAGCTCTGATAACTTGTATCCCAAGCATCTATGCATCACTATTTTTATTTAAAGTATTATAACATATGTGCAAAATAAAATATTTTATTATGTAAACAAGAACAAGAATTAACTAACAATGTATTCCTTCTTAATATTTTTCTTTTTTACATTACACTGCATTTTTATTTATAGGATTGTGTAAGTATCAATTCAGATCTCAAAACACCATTATATCCTGTTTGCTTCAGTGTCTGTTATCCTGAAATTCTGCTCAGATTCTATCTTGCTGTTTTCACTTTAGATGGTACTTAATGGTGCTGTTGTCTAAAGATTAGAATATGTTGATTGAAACAATTTTTCTTCCATGTGGTAATTATTTCTATAGGTATTGACGAGATATTGGCATTGTTTGAGTCATAACATGACACACAAAATAAAATGAAGATGTTCTCAGGTCTCAATCTTCTCACCTATGGGTTGTCCCACTCTTGTTCAGATCTTCGATCCTGTCATTTTTAGAAACTTCCATTCTTCTGAAAAATTATTTTCAAGTATCAGTCTATGAATAACATCTTCTGTACGCCAGATCACTTACTCTGGCTTGCAGAATACTGCAGTTAGTTAACTTGAAGGCATCCTCACATTTTACACCATTTATAAAAGTCCTTAGTCCATGGTTAATTTTATCACTTGCCAATAGGCTCTAAACTGCCTTTTCTTCTTCTAATCATTTCATTTAATTATTTATTTTGTAAAACTGAATAGAACGTGTTTTTGTTGTTGTTGTTGTTGTTGTTGTTGTTTGTTTGTTTGTTTAAGTAGTGTTCATGGCCAGCAGGGAGCCAAACACAGGGCTTGTGCTCAGGACCCTGAGATCAAGATCTAAGCTGAGATCAAGTGTTAGAGGCTTAACTGAATGAGCTACCCAGGTGCCCCTAGAATGTGCTTTTTAAGAAATGTAGAATACACTTTGTCATCTCAATGTTTAAAACATTTAATATTGTTCTAGCTTACTTGGAATAAAATTCAAACTTCTTTCACTTCTTATAAAGTGATGCATGATTTAGTCTTATACCATTCTAATTCCTAACTCAGCATATTCCAGCATTTCTAACTATTCTTCTATTTCTTGAAACATCCAAACTCATTATATACCAGATATGGTCCCAGCTGGGACTTTACATGATTGCTTCTTCCTTATTGTTCAGATCTGAAGTTAAACGTCACTCAATATAAAGTAGCTATAAATCTCTTTCTATCTCATTGTTTTACCTAATTTTCTTTTTTTCAGCTTTATTGAGGTATAATTGACAAAATCATAATATATTTAAAGTGTACATCCATTAATACATCCATCACCTCACGTGGTTACCTTTTTTTTTAATGTTTCAAGTTTTATTTAAATTCCAGTTAGTTAACATATAGTGTGATATTAGTTTCAGGAGTAGAATTTTTAGTGATTCATCACTTGCATATAACACCCAGTGCTCATTACAAGTGCCCCCTTAATACCCATCACCCATTTAGCCCACCCCCCTGCCCACCTCACCTCCAGCCACACCTCAGTTTGTTCTCTGAGACTCTCATAAAAGACTCTCTTTTATGGTTGGCCTCCTTCTCCCCCCACCATGTTCACCCATTTTGTTTCCTAAATTTGACTTATAAGTGAAATCATATGGCATTTGTCTTTCTCTGACTTATTTCACTTAGTATTATACACTCTAGCTCCATCCACATCATTGCAAATGGTAAGATTACATTCTTTTTTATGGCTGAGTCTCTTCTTTATCCATTCACCAGTTTATGGACATTTGGGCTCTTTCCATAATTTGGCTATATTGATGATGTGGCTATAAACAAGAGGGTGCCTGTGTCCCTTTGAATCACTATCCTTTGGATAAATTGTATCCTTTGGGTAAACACCTAGCAGTGAAATTGCTAGGTCTTAAGGTGGTTCTATTTTTACCTTCTGAGGGACCTCCATACTGTTTTGCAGAGTAGCTGCACCGGTATGCAGTCCCATCAACAGTGTAGGAGGGTTCCCTTTTTCTGCATTCTCACCAACATCTGTTGTTTCCTGTATTGTTAATTTTAGCCATTCTGACCGAATTGATGTGATATCTCACTGTAGCTTTGATTTGTATTTCCCTGATGAGGAGCCACTCTGACTGGTTTGAGGTGGTATCTCAATGTGGCTTTGATTTGTATTTCCCTGATGATGAGCTATGTTGAGCATCTTTTCATGTGTCTGTTAGCCATCTCTAAGTCTTCTTTGGAAAAATGTCTATTTATGTCTTCTTCTGATGTCTTCACTTTTTTTTTTTGGGTGTTGAGTTTGGTAAGTTCTTCATAGATTTTGGACCTAACCCTTTATCAGATATCTTATTTGCGAATATCTTCTCCCATTCAAAAATTGTCTTTTAGCTTTGTTGATTGTTTCCATCACTGTGCAGAAGCTTTTATCTTGAAAAATTATCTTGATGAATTTAGGATCTTGATGGTTTCCTGTCTCACATTTAGGCCTTTCATCCATTTTGAGTTTATTTTTGTGTATGGTGTAAGAAAGTGGTCCAGTTTATTCTTGTGTATGTTTCTGTCCAGTTTTTCCAACACCATTTGTTGAAGGGACTTTTTTCCATTGGATATTCTTTCCAGCTATGTCAAAGATTACTTGACCATACAGTTGTGGGTCCATTTCTGGGATTTCTATTCTGTTCCATTGATCTTTGTGTCTGGTTTTGTGCCAGTACCATACTGTCTTGATGACAACAGCTTTGCAATACTGCTTGAAGTCTGGAATTGTGATGCCTCCAGCTTTGCTTTTCTGTTTCAAGATTGATTTGGCTATTTGGGGTCTTTTGTGATTCTTCACAAATTTTAGGATTGTTTGTTCTAGCTCTGTGAAAAATTCTGGTGGAATTTTGATAGACATTTCATTGAATGTGAAGATTTCTTTGGGTAGTATAGACATTTTAATAACATTTGTTCTTCCAGTCCATGAGCATGGAGTGTTTTTCCATTACTTTAAAAAAAATTTTTTAATGTTTATTTATTTTTGAGAAAAAGAGAGTGGGAGAGAAAGAAAGAGAGAGAGACAGAGAGAGACAGAGTGTGAGCAGGGGAGGGACAGAGAGAGAGGGAGACACAGAATCTGAAGCAGGCTCCAGGCCCCCAGCTGTCAACACAGACCCTGATATGGGGCTTGAACTCACAAGGCGTGAAATCATGACCTGAACCGAAGTCAGATGCCCAACCGAGTCACCCAGGTGCCTCTCCATTTCTTTGTGTCATTTTAATTTTTTTTCATAAGTGTTCTATAGTTTTCAGAGTACAGACCTTTTACCTCTTTGTTTAGGTTTATTCCTAGGGATCTTATTGTATTTGGTGCAATTGTAAATGGGATCAATTCCTTGATTTCTCTTTCTGCTGCTACATTATAGGTGTATAGAAATGCAACAGATTCCTATACATTGATTTTGTATCTTGTGACTTTACTGAATTTGTGTATCAGTTCCAGCAATTTTTTGGTGAAGCATCTTGGGTTTTCTACATACAGTATCATATCATCTGCAAACAGTGGAAATTTGACTTCTTCCTTACTGATTTGGATGCCTCTTATTTCTTTTTTTATTGCTGGGACTAGGACTTCCAGTATATGTTAAATATAGTGAGGGTGGACATCCCTGTCTTATTCCTGACCTCAGAGGAAAAACTCTCAGTTTTCCCACTGAGGATAATATTAACTGTGGGTCTTTCATATATGGCCTTTATGATGTTGAGGTATGTTTCCTCTATCCCTACTTTGTTGAGAGCTTTTATCAAGAATGGATACTTGGGGTGCCTGAGTGGCTCAGTTGGTTAAGCATCCAACTTTGGCTCAGGTCATGATTTTGCAGTTTGTGGGTTTGAGTCCCACATCGGGCTCTGTGCTGACAGCTCAGAGCCTGGAGCCTGCTTTGGCTTCTGTGTTTCCCTCTCTCTCTTCCCCTCCCCCGCTCATGCTCTGTCTCTCACTCTCAGAAATAAATAAACATTAAAGAAAAATTAAAAAAAAAGAGTGGATGGTGTGTTTTGTCAAATGCTTTTTTTTGCATCTGTTGAGGGGACCACATGGTTGTTATTTCTTTTATTAATGTGGTGTATCATGTTGATTAATTTGCAAATATTGAATCACCCATGCAGCCCAGGAATAAATCTCACTTGATCATGGTGAATGATTCTTTTAATGTACTATTGGATTTCATTTGCTAGTGTCTTGTTGAGAATTTTTGCACTTGTGTTCATCAGGAATATTGGCCTAGAGTTCTAAAGTGTGGTCTTTGTCTGGTTTTGGAATCAAGGCAATGCTGGCTTTCTAGAATGAGTTTCAAAGTTTTCCATCTATTTCCATTTTTTGGAACAGTTTGAGAAGAATAAGTATTAACTCTTTTTTAAATGTTTGGTAGCATTCCCTTGGGAAGCCATTTGGCCCTGGACTTTGGGGTGTTTGGAGATTTTGTTCACTGATTAAAATTTTTTGCTGGCTATTGGTCTGTTCAAATTTTCTATTTCCTACTGTTTCAATTTTAGTAATTTATATGTTTCTAGAAATTTATCCATTCCTTCAGGTTTGCCCAGTTTGTAGGCATGTAATTTTTCATAATATTCTCTTATAATTGTTTGTATTTCTCTGGTGTTGTTTGTGATCTCTCCTCTCTCATTTGGGATTTTATTTGTTTGGGTCCTTCTTTTCTTTTTGAGAAGTCTGGCCAGGTGTTTATTACATTTATCAATTAATTCAAAAAACCAGCTCCTGATTTTATTGATCTGTTCTATTGGGTTTGCGTGTTTGTTTTTTAGTTCCTATATCATTTATTTCTGCTCTGATATTTATTATTTCCCTTCTGCTGGATGTAGACTTCATCTGCTGTTCTTTTTCTAGTTCCTTTAGGTGTAAGTTTAGGTTGTGTAGTTGAGATTTTTCTTGCTTTTTGCAGCAGGCCTTCATTGTTATATATTACCCTCCTGTGACTGCTTTTGCTAGATCCCAAAGGCTTTGGACTGTCATGTTTTCATTTTCATTTGATTCCATGTGTTTTTTTAATTTCTTTAATTTCCTGGTTAACCCATTCATTTTTTTAGCAGGATATTTTTAAATTTCCATATGTTTGTGGTCTTCTCAAATTTTTTCTTGTGGTTGACTTCAAGTTTCATGGCATTGTGGTAATATGCATCGTATGCATGGTATGATCTCAATCTTTTATATTTGCTGAGGCCTGATTTGTGACTTAGTATATAATCTGTTCTGGAGAATGTTCCATGAATACTCAAAAACAATGCATATTCTACTGCTTTAGGATGAAATGTTCTGAATGTATCTGTTAAGTCTATCTGTTCCCATGTGTCATTCAAAATCATTCTTTCCTTGTGGATGTTCTGCTTAGCTGATCTTTCCTGATCTTAGCTGATTGTTGTAAATGGTGTGTTAAAGTCTCCTACTATTATTGGATTATTGTCAATGAATTTCTTCATGATTGTTATTAATTGATTTATCTATTTGGGTGCTTATAAGTTGGGAACATGAATATTCATAATTATTAGATCTTCTTGTTGGATAGACCCCTTTATTGTGATATAGCTCATGTCTTCATCTCTTATTACTGTCTTTGGTTTAAAATATAGTTTGTCTGATAAAAGTATAGCTACTCCAGCTTTCTTTTGATGTGCATTAGCATGATAGATGGTTCTCTACTTCTCACTTTCAACCTGCAGACGTCTTTAGGTTTAAAATAAGTGTCTTATATGCAGTCTATGGATGGGTCTTGTTTTTTTATCCATTCTGATATGTCTTTTGATTGGAGCATTTAGTCTATTTACATTCAGCATGATTACTGATAGATATTAATTTAGTACCATTGTATTACCTGTTAAGTCATTGCTTCTCATGATTTTCTCTGTTCCATTCTAGTCTTTGTTGCTTTTTGTCTTTCTTTCTCACTCAAAGTCTTCTTTAATATTTCTTGCAAGGCTTGTTCAGTGGACACAAACTTATTTAGTTTTTGTTTATCTGGGAAACTTTTTATCTCTCCTCTTCTGAACGACAGCCTTGCTGATAAAATATTCTTGGATACATATTTTTCCCATTCAGCACACTGAAAACATCACGCCATTCCCTTCTAGCCTGAAAAGTTCCCATGGAGAGATTTGCTGCTAGCCATATTTGTCTTCCCATGTAAGTTAGGGATTTGTTTTCCCTTGAGGTTTTTAGATTTTGTCCTTGTCTCTGTATTTTGCAAATTTTACTATGATATGCCTTGGTGTTGGCCTGCTTTTGTTGATCTTAATGGGGGTTCTCTGTGCTTCCTGGATATAAGTGTCTGTTTCCTTCCCCAGATTAGGGAAATTTTCAGCTATAATTTGGTCAAATAAACCTTTGGACCTCTTTTCCCTCTCTTCTTTTTCTGGGACTCCTATGATACTAGTGTTATTATGCTTTGTTGGGCCACTGAGTTCCCTAAGTCTACATTCATGATCTAAAATTTTTCTTTCCATCTTCTTTTCAGCTTCATTATTTTTCATAATTTTATCTTTGATATCACTTACTTCCTCCTCTGTTTCTTTCATACTTGTTGTCATTACCACCAGTTGGTTTTAAATCTTGCTTATGTATTTTTCATTTAGGCCTGACTAGTTTTTAGGTCTTTTATCTCTGTGGTAAGGGATCCCTGGTGTCTTTTATGCTTTTCTCAAGCCCAGCTAGTATATTTATGAAAGTTGTTTCAAATTCTGGATCAGGCATATTATTTCTATCTGTTTCAATTAGATTCTTTGCCATGACCTTTTCTTGTTCTTTCTTTTGAGATGAATTTTCTTCCATCCTAACCCTCCCCACCTTTCTTTCTTCCTTTCTTTCTTTCTTTCTTGCTTTCTTTATTTCTATCTTTCCTTTTTTATTTCTTTCTTATTCTCTCTTTGAGAACACAAATTCTAATATCTTAGCACATTTTAATTATATTAGAATTAATATATTATTAATTAATTATCAATTAGAATAACCATGTTATATATTAAATCTTTAGAACTTATTTATCTTATAACTGAAAATTTTCCCCTTTACCAGTGTCTTCCTATTTTCTTCACCTTCCAGTCCTTGGCAATTACCATTCCACTCTCTATTTTTTATGACTTTGACTTTTTCTTAGATTCCACATATAAGTGTTACCAGTATGTCTTTGTCTGGATTATATCACTTAGCATACTGCTTCCAAGTTCATTGACATTGTTATGAATGATAATATTTCCTTCTTTTTAAAGGATGAATAATATTCTGTGTGTGCATATACATACATATACACATGTTTATGTATACACATGTATGTATACATACATATACACATACATATGCACATACACCACATTTTCTTTATCTGTTCATTCATTGATGGACTCTAGGTTGTTTCCATATTTTGCCTATTGTGAATACTGCTGCAACAAAAATAGGAGTACAGATATCTCTTTGAGATAGTAATTTCATTTCCTTTAGATGTGTATCCAGAAAAGGGTTGTGGATTATGTGGTAGTTCTAATTTTAGTTTCTTGAGGAACTGCCATACTCTTTTCCATATTGGCTGTACCAGTTTACATTGGCACTGACAGGGCACCAAGGTTTTCTTTTGACCACATCCTTACCAACATATGCTGCCTTCTGTCTTTTTGACCATTTTAACAGGTGTGGCTTTGACTTTCATTTCCTTTATGACTTGTGATGCTGAGCACCTTTTCATGTACGTGTTTGCCATTTATGTGTCTTCTTTAAAAAAATCTTTATCCAGGTTCTTTGCCCAATTTTTACATGAGTTATTTGTTTTATGCTATTGAGTTGTATGAGTTATTTATATATTTTCTATATTAACTCCTTATGAGATATTTTCTCCCATACTGTCGTTTGTCTTTTCATTTAATTGATGATTTCCTTTGCTGTGCAGAAGCTTTTTAGCTTGATGTAGTCTCACGTGTTTGTTTGTGCCTTAGTTTCCTTTGCTTTTCATGTCAACTCCAAAAGCAATGCAAAACAAAACAAAACAAACAAAACAAAACAAAACAAAACAAAACAAAACAAAACAAAACACAGCTTCCCTGATCTCTGGGAGGACTGTAGGCATCCCTCAGTGCCTATTAAATTAGAAGCTTTTCCCTCAGGCAGAGCTTTTAAAGTATGCAGATAAATCCCTTTTTGTGAGGACTGGATGAGAGGTAGTTTTGCCTGTTCCCTCTGTGCTGAACCCCTAAGCAATAGTCACATTATCGTGTGCCTGTTAAGAGCTGCTTCTTTGTTTGCTATAATCTTGTGAGTCTTGTGGAGACAAACCCCTTTGGCTTTTAGAACTATTTTGGAGGTACATCCTTCTGGTGGGAGTCGTAAAAGTTAGGCTGATATATGTATATATATATATATATATATATATATATATATAGTCCAAACCTTTTGTTCTTCAGGGAGAAGCTGGAAGGTAGGGGTTCCTTCCTGATTCATACTGTGCTAGGGGTAGGGTTTATGATATGACTGTTCTCACCTTTTCTGTTTGTTTTGATGTGGGCATTTTCTAATTTGCCTGATATATGGGAGATACTCATCTAGTTTCTGGATCTCTTTCTGAGGAAATTGGTCTTGTGTAGCTATACTTTTCGTGTACCTGAGAGAGGAGGGGTGGTCAAGAGTCCCTTATGTCACATCTTGGTATACTCTGACTCATTGATTATTTTTATCTCCAACCCACTAGAATATAGATACCATGACAGCAGAGACCTTACCTATCTTATTCACTGCTGAATCCTAGTGCTTAGAATGATATTGGCACACAGTAAACAGTTAAAAGTACTTCTTGACTGATTGACTTAACCAAATTCAAAGGGAAGAAAATGTGTCATCTAATATCCTAGTTCAAATACATATTTTGTTGGTTCAAAAAAACTTGACATATGGGAAATATGTTGCTTCTTCTAATATGAATATAAAGCATTGGGTCACAGTGCTTCTAATTTTAGATATGGCACTTTCTTATAGGGCAAATATTTTCAAATTTGTTTTCTTAGGCTTTGCCATTTCCAAATGTTTGTAAATGATTCTGTCTTACAATCCAAGGAACTGTCATCTTTTAGTAACTTAGATTTTTAACATATCTTGTTCTTAAGTGACATCTTTTGGAGGGGATTGTTGTACTTTTTTACCAACTATTTATATTAAATAAATCTATTTTAAACTATTTTTAAAATTTCATATGATAATTTAGTTGTATAATGTTTTAGTCAACTTGGGCTGTCATAACAACAACAACAACAACAACAACAACAACAACAGACATGGACTAGGTGGTTTAAACAAGAAAAACTGATTTGCTCACAGTTGTGAAAGAGTGAAAGTTCAAGATCAAGGTGCCAGCAGGGCTAGGGTCTGATGAAGCCTCTCCTTGGGTTACAGATAGCTGCTTTCTTGCTGTGTCATCATATAGCTTTTCCTTGTTGTGTACAAACACACAATGCACACACACACACACACACACCTTTCTCTTTCTCTTCTTATAAAGATACCAATCCTATCAGATTAGGACCCCACTCTTATAACTTTATTTAATCATAATTATCTCCAAAAAGCACTATTTCTAAATATAACGACATCGAGGGTTAGAGTTTAACATATGAATATTGTGCGAGGGGGCACAATTTAGTCTATAGATACAGATAATTAAAAAAAATAGATATTAATGTCTTAAAGTGTAACAGCCCCAGAATTTCTGGCTTTGCTGTGTGAAAGTGCAAACAGACACAACCTACCATCCATCAATCACAGTGTCAAGAGGAAACATCTGTGACTGGTGAACCCTCATGGCTCTAGATACATGAATCTAATCCATGCAATTGAGAAAGTAAACATTTTCTAATCAGGCATTCAGAAATTTGAGAACATATAGACAGTTTATTCTACTTTTTACTTTTTGTGGTACTTTTTGTGAAAGGGGCATATTCTTTAATGAGAGCTAGAAGCCTGTTTTTATGCAGATAATGTATTCAGAATCTACAAAATTATAGTTCTTCTTAAAAAGTATATTTCTCAACAGTGGACTTGGGGTTTTGTATATGTATGTGATTGTGACTCATGACATTGATAAATTTTCAATAAAAATAGAGAAAATATATTGTGAATATGCTGAGGTGCATATTCACTGAAAAATACCTATATCCTTCTACATTTGCTTATAGTTACATAACACAGCTATTTTAATTTATATAACTTATATAGAAGATATTACTGAATATTTTCCGTGTAATAAGCCATGGTTGAAGTTGAGAGGCGTTTCTTCATATATATTGTACATAGTATGTGAGCAAAACATATTTTTTTTTTGCAGAAAATTGATTATTTTGGGGGCTTGTTTTTCTCTTCTTTCTGTTTTTCTTTTCTTTCTGTTTTTCTTATATTTTTCTGTTTTTCTTCTCTTTTCTTTTTCTTTTTCTTTTTTTTTTACACAGAGAAGATTAGAAAGTTGGACAATTGTTATTGTGTTAGGCCAAATGTATATAAAGTGCTCCAGAAGTAAATGGATTTTTTAAATATCCTCTTGTATAGTGAAAACAATAAAGTACTTCAGTAGATAGGAGCTACTAAATTTCCAGAGGCCAGATATATTTTATTGTCAATCTAGTACTCTGTGTCATTAGCACAGAAATCATCAAAGAAATATTTGAAGAGGAATGTTAGGCAAGTCAGGAATCTGGATAGGCAAGACATATCAGTCAGGTTTCTCTGCATCATAGCGACCACAAAACCTCAGTAACATGTAACAATAAGCTTTATTTCTTGTTCATCTCTCTTCTACTCATTTGTGTGGATTTGTTTATAGTGGTAGATATGTAGTTCAGTCAGGGCGACAGTGTTTCAGACTGTGGATCAGCTTAGTTTGGTTACAAATGGGGTTTTTTCTTCCACCTGTCTTCATTCTGGAGCCCAGATAAAAGAGCAACATATACCCAGACGAAACTTCCCAAATGATCTCTTGAGTGTAATCATCAATGCACATGCCAAACCTTGCTTGTATCACATCCATTAGCATTACATTGGCCAAAGCAATCGTGTATATCTAAACCAAAATCAATTAAGCAAATAAGTACACTCTTTCCATGACAAGGAGAGGGGTAGGAATTAATATGTGCTGAAAGTAATCCAATCTTCAATATGCCCTCTTGTTCACAAGTACCTATTTCCTTTCTTCATTTAAAATTGCTCACTTTTTCCTCCAGGAAAATATGGCAAAATTCTTATTAAAAAGTCTCATTCTATCATGGCATCAAGCTCAAAGTCTAGGATCTTGTAATTTACCTTGGGCCTAAATTTTTCTGCTTTTTAACCAGAAACCAATTAACTGAAAAGTTATTTGCTCCTTATATACCCAACATAAAATAATGGAACAGAGGCAAGACAAGTACATTTAACAATTCCATCCAAAAAGGAGAGTGCATAGCATTTACTGATCCATAAATACTTGGTTTAATATTACAAGATCTCCCTCCTGTAGTATTAGGGAAGATTCCTCGATCAGATTCCAATTCACTTCCTGGGACTAGCTTTCCAATCTACAGTTGTCCACAATTATTCAATCCACCGTCTGTAGAGTGCTTCATTTTTCATCATTCCCCTTGGTCATTACTAAAGAAAGAATTGGAAAATATGTCATTCACTGGTGAATACACAGCTTTCAGCTTCCTTCTACATCTAGAAGAGACTAGTTTTTTTTATACTTCATCTAATCTCAGTTTCTTTAAATATGGACTGCTTATCCTTTTGCCAATATAGATATTTCGAATATGTTGTACATGTTCTATGCATTTGTTTCTAGTCAACCTTATTCGCCCAAAGCTAGACTTATAGTTCTTTTTTTAAATATAATTTATTGACAAATTGGTTTCCATACAACACCCAGTGCTCATCCCAACAAGTGCCCTCCTCAATGTCCATCACCCACTTAACCCTCTCCCCCACCCCCCATCAATCCTCAGTTTGTTCTCAGTATCCAAGAGTCTCTTATGGCTTGCCTCCCTCCCTCTCTGTAACTTTTTTTCACCCTTCCTCTCCCCCATGGTCTTCTGTTAAGTTTCTCAAGATCCACATATGAGTGAAAACATATGGTATCTCTCTTTCTCTGACTGACTTATTTCACTTAGCATAATACCCTCCAGTTCAATCCACATTGCTACAAATGGCCAGATTTCATTCTTTCTCATTGACAAGTAGTAGTCCATTGTATATATAAACCATATTTTCTTTGTCCATTCGTCAGTTGAGGGACATTTAGGCTCTTTTTACAATTTGGCTATTGTTGAAAGTGCTGCTTTAAACATTGGGGTACATGTGCCCATATGCATCAGCACTCCTGTATCCCTTAGGTAAATTCTTAGTAGTGCTATTGCTGGGTCATAGGCTAGTTCTATTTTTAATTTTTTGAGAAACTTCCACACTGTTTTCCAGAGCGGCTGCACCAGTTTGTGTTCCCACCAACAGTGCAAGAAGGTTCCCATTTCTCTGCATCCTCTCTAGCATCAAGAGTCCCCTGATTTGTTTATTTTAGCCACTTTGACTGGCGTGAGGTGGTATCTTAGTGTGGTTTTGATTTGTATTTCCCTGATGAGGAGTAATGTTGAGCATCGCTTCATGTGTCTGTTGGCCATCCAGATGTCTTCTTTGGAAAAGTGTCTATTCATGTCTTCTGTCTGTTTTTTTCACTGGATTGTTTTTTGGGTGTGGAGTTTGGTAAGTTCTTTATAGGTTTTGGGTACTAGCCCTTTATTCGATATGTCATTTGCAAATATCTTTTCCCATTCCGTCAGTTGCCTTTTCGTTTTGTTGATTGTTTCCTTTGCAGTGCAGAAGTTTTTTTTATCTTCATGAGGTCCCAGTAGTTCATTTTTACTTTTAATTCCCTTGCCTTTGGAGATGTGTTGAGAAAAAAGTTGCTGCAGCTGAGGTCAGAGAGGTGTTTTTCCTACTTTCTCCTCTAGGGTTTTGATGGTTTCCTGTCTCATATTCAGGTCCTTCATCCATTTTGAGTTTATTTTTGCGAATGGTGTAAGTAAGTGGTCTAGTTTCATTCTTCTGCATGTTGCTGTCCAGTTCTTCCAGCACCATTTTTTTTTTTAAAAAGACTGTCTTTTTTCCAATGGATACTCTTTCCTGCTTTGTCAAAGATTAGCTGGCCATACATTTGTGGGTCCACTTCTGGCTTCTCTATTATATTCCATTGGTCTGTGTGTCTGTTTTTGTGCAAATACCATACTGTCTTGATTATAACAGCTTTGTAGTAGAGGCTAAAGTCTGGGATTGATGCCTCTTGCTTTGGTTTTCTTCTTCAATATTACTTTGGCTTTTTGTGGTCTTTTGTGGTTCCATACAAATTTTAGGATTATTTGTTCTAGCTTTGAGAAGAATGCTGGTGCGGTTTTTATTGGGATTGCATTGAATATGTAGATTGCTTTTGGTAGTATTGACATTTGACAGTATTTATTCTTCCAATCCATGAGCATGGAATGTTTTCCCATTTTGTTGTGTCTTCTTCAATTTTCTTCATAAACTTTCTATAGTTTTCAGCATACAGATCCTTTATATCTTTCGTTGGGTTTATTCCTAGGTATTTTATGGTTCTTGGTGCGATTGCAAAGGGGATCAATTTCTTTATTTTTCTTTCTGTTGCTTCATTATTGGTGTATAAAACTGCAACTGATTTCTGTACATTGATTTTGTACCTTGCGACTTTGCTGAATTCATGTATTAGTTCTAGCAGACTTTTGGTGGAGTCTGTCGGGTTTTCCATGTAGAGTATCAGGTCATCTGCAAAAAGTGAAAGTTTGACAACTCCTGAAGGGCCAGGTCCTGGACAGTGTATGACCCCGCTTTAATATAGCAGTGCTCACAAGTGCAGAGCACATAACAAGCTTTTAAAATTCATAAGGGACTGAAAACTAGACAAAATGATGAAACAGAAGAATTCTCCTCAAAAGAAATTCCAAGAAGAAGTGACAGGTAAAGAATTGATCAAACCAGATTTAAGCCATATAACTGAGCAAGAATTTAGAATAATAGTCATGAAATTAATTGCTGAGCTTCAAAAAAGCATAAAGGACAGCAGAGAATCTATTGCTACAGAGATCAAGTGACTAAAAATAGTCATGATGAATTAAAAAATGCTACAGATGGGGTGCAAAATAAAATGGAGGCAGCCACAGTGCAGATTGAAGAAGCAGAAGGGAGAATATGTGAATTAGAAGATAATATAATGGAAAAAGAGAAGCTGAGAAAAGAGAATAAAAAAATCCAGCATTACAAGGAGAGAATTAGAGAAGTAAGCGATTCAATCAAATGGAACAATATCCATATCATAGGAATTCCAGAAGAAGAAAGTGAAAAAGGGGCTGAAGGTGTACTTGAACAAATCATAGCTGAGAACTTCTCTGATCTGGGGAAGGAAACAGGCATTGAAATCCAAGAGGCACAGAGAACTCCCTTCAGATGTAACTTGAATCGATCTTCTGCACAACATATCATAGTGAAACTAGAAAAATACAAGGGTAAAAAGAGAATTCTGAAAGCAGGTAGGGATACACGGGCCTTAACATACAAATGTAGACACATAAGGATAGTAGTAGACCTATCTACTGAAACTTGGCAGGCCAGAAAGGAATGGCAGGAAATCTTCAATGTGATGAACAGGAAAAGTATGCAGCCAAGAATCCTTTATCCAACAAGCCTGTCATTGAGAATAGAAGGAGAGATAAAGGTTTTCCTAAACAAAAACTAAAGGAATTCATCACCACTAAACCAGCTCTACAAGAGATCTAAGGGGACTCTGTGAATGAAATGTGGCAAGGACTACAAAGTACCAGAGACATCACAGCAAGTATGAAACCTACAGATAACACAATGACTCTAAACCCATATCTTTCAATAATAACACTGAATGTGAATGGAACAAATACTCCAATCAAAAGACATAGGGTATCAGAATGGATAAAAAAGCAAGACCCATCTATTTTCTGTCTACAAGAGACTCATTTAAGACCTGAGGACATCTTCAGATTGAAAGTGAGGGGGTAGAGAACTATCTATCATGCTACTGGAAGCCTATAGTTCTTTTCCAGACTTGTTTTCCTTCTAAATTTACTTACCTGCAGTGTGGGTACACTTGATTTCGCTGAACCCCAACACCAAGGTTTCTAAAAGCCACTTGATCCAATTGAAGGAATCTATGAACATCACCTTCATTTTTTCAGGAGCCATAAAGAAGTGTTACAGACACCCTCCTGGTTTCATTTTTGACTTAGAAACAGTTTCATTTCCAACTCTGAATTCTGGGCTCTCTATTTCCTCTGACCTCTGCTTACCAACATGTCAGCTCATTTCTGAGCTCATCTTTTTCTCGTGTGTCTTATCTAATTGTATTAGTCAGGGTTCTCCAAGTAACAGAACCAATAGGAAATATGTAGATATATAGAAGAGATTTATGTATGTATGTATGCATTTATTTATTTTAGAAGAAGAGATGTATTATAAGAATTGGTTCATGCAGTTATATAAGTCAAAAAGTTCCACAGGTTGCCGTATCCAAGCAGGACAACTGGGAATGCTGGTGGTATAGTTCAGTATGGGTCCAACTATCTGGGAACCAGGGAAGTCAAAGGTGTAGGTCTCAGAGTCCAAAGGTGTGAGAACCAGGAGCTCTGATGTCCACAGGTAGGAAAAAATGGACATCTCATCTCAAGAAGAGAGATAATTCTCCCTTCCTTCACCTTTTTTGTTTGTCCAGGCCCTCAACTGATTGGATGATGCCACCATCATTGGTAGGGTGGCATTGGTAGGGTGGTTCTCTTTACTCATCTACTGAATTAAATGATAATCTCTTTCAGAAGCACCTTTAAATACACATCCAGAAATAATGTTTTGCCAAGTGTCCGGGCATCCCTTAGTCTCATCAAATTGACACATAAAGGTTACCATCATACCAATGTACTTAATTACAACTAGTTTATACTTTTAAGAGACTACCTCATTATTGCCTAGCTCAACACTGCCAATTTAATATATACGTTTTCTTTATTCCTCATCACTACCAGAGTCAATTTTACCAAATGTTTTGCCACTACATTACTTATATCATTTTTTTTTCTCAACTGCTTTTGGCAATTTCCTTACCATCCTGCAAGTTCCCAAAGTCACTGCCATATATTTTCAGTTTTAATTATGACAGAACATTACTTTAGGACCAATTCTGTGTTAATAAGGTTTTGTTGCATAACAAGCACAGAATCTCTGTGGCACACAAGAAACAATTATTTATTTCTTACTTATATATCTGTTATTCAGCTAGAGTATTTCTCCTTTAGACCATGGGGATGGCTCCTTTGGAATCAGAGTCTGCTACAGTATATTCTGGAACTAAGAATGAAAGAGGTAGAAGAAATCTGGGAAAGCTCTTCTTGTGGCAGAACACCAGAGCCTAAGAATGTTTGCCTAAAGGGATATGCATATTTTAGGTCTTGTCATGTACACTAACATGCTGTTACACAAAGGAAATAACATGGCCAAACCCGAGATCAGTGGGACAGGGAGGATTTTCTTTCCATGGAGACCAATTTGTCAAGGGAATGAGTGAATGTTTGCTAAACAACAATCAAATATACAAACACAAGGAAAAGCAAAAGAAAAATATAGTGATTGCAAGTCCTGCCATGAAAGTGAATAAGCATGAACTCCTAGCTCTCTCTGTGTAACCTAGAGACCCCACAGATGTCCATGTGAAATTGATGGATTTTTCAACCTAAAAATAGTCTGTAAGTCTATTGGAGTTTGGGTGAAAGGAAAGCAAGTAATAACAGCTCAGAGTGAAAGGGAGCTGAGTACTAGGGAAGGAAGACTGAGTAGGGCAAGATTTTAGATTTATTTTTCTCTTCCTTAGTTGCCTATTGCTTCACTTGAAAGGGGAAAACACAACATTAATCACAGCACTAGTTATATGGGCTAATATCGAGACGGCATAAAGACAAAATTAACTGTATCCCTTAGGACAGGTAACCTCTAAATAATATGTAGTGGTCAAAACAATTAAATAAAGGTGCGTGTGCATGTGTGTGTGTGCGTGCACATGTCAGTGTGCCTTTCAAAATCAAGAATATATCCCAAATGTATTTCAGGCAATGGGGAAGATTGAGATAGAAACTAGATGGGAAAATAAGTAAAAGGAGAGCTTAGTACAGATTAATGTTAGTATGGTGTGAATTGAGGAGGATTTTTAATTCAACTCTCCATCTCTGAGATGTCCTGACCATTTGAAGATATGGATGTGAGAAGCATGCAGGAATATATAGAGTCATAGCAGGTATTGAGACTGGCATGTTTAATAAAGATTAGTAATTAAATAAAGGATCCCAGAAACCGCACATTAGCAGAATGCTAAGTAACAAAGGTGAGAGCAGGCAAAATTTCAAATCCAGTGAGAATAATTGGAGGAAGACCTCAGCAATCTGAATGAGGCCAGTATTTTCCTTTGGAAACAAAAACACAAGCAAAAACTCTCTGTTTAAGTTTCTCTATGTTTCTTCATTTTTAGGAAGTGGTCTGCCATCAAATGTTATCTGGAAAGTGCTGTGCTGGTTGATATGCAAAGAGGGCTTGGTAAACAATGTTAAACAGAGTTAGAAAGTATTTTTTTATGATAAAGATACAGTTACCAAGATGGGAACAAAATATGGTTGTCCTGGGCAATGCACTGGCATACAAAAATCGCTTTATTAGAAACTTTTACAAATAACATTTGTTGAAATGGAATTTTATCTGTGCTTTCACCTGATGAGGAGGATTAACTGTGTTCTCTGTAGTTGTAGTCACCCCCTGGGGAGATTGTTTGGGACCTACATGATTTTCCCTAAAGGAGAAGCCCTGCTGAATGGAAGATGGAATAGAGTAAGAGAGGAAGGGTAGGGAAATCAATGTTCCTATGAAATGAATAGCTGATTCTGGCAAGATTTCCAGGAGAAATATGACTATGGCTAAAATGCAATCATATCAGAATTGATTTGCTGTGCCTGACCTCATTGTATACCAATCTACCATAAACTGAATGGGAATTACTTTAAAGAGGAGGTGGGTCCAATATAAAGCAAACCGTCAATTCTGACAAATATACAATGTTTCCCTGCTGGCCTCCTCTGCTTCCTCTTCTCCTTAAGCCAGCTGTGTGGTGTATCTGTTTGTTGGTGACCCTGAAACATTCTTCTTGATGAACGACCTCATTGCTGCCCCATTTGGTAAGAAAGTATATTGTGGTTTTTAAAGTAGATCTCAAATATCTTACAGTCTTATGCAATATGCTTCTTAATCCAGAAAGAAATAGGAATTGATATCAAAGCTACTGTTAAATAATAAAAGGGTAGAAAGAGAAACAGCATTTCATTTACCCTTAAGCAAACAAAGGCTAGGAGATCAGAAGAAACTCTTCTTTGTGTTGTGATTCTTTTTCTCTACAACTTACACTATATATTTTATCAGAATTAATTTCTCAGCCCCATTAAATTTTACATTTAAAATCCACACGCAAGTAGTAGTGGTGGAATTATTAATAATACCAACAATTTTCTTTGTTATCACCAAAAATAACCTATAAGCCATCTGAATCATGTACAAATACTGTTGCTTCCTTCTCTTCTAAACATTTGGAACTCTACACTCAGCTGAAGTGCAAGTAAAAAACAAAAAGAAAGCAGAACCCCATGCATTAGAAAAGTTAGTAATTGACAGAATAGAGAAATAATTGGTGCAAAGTGGAGACTTGTCTATAGCAAGGTGGCACAGTCAGCATTCAGGTACTCTGCCTATGTTCACCATATAAAGCTCCTGGATGTATACAGTAGTTTGCAAGCAGAGCCCACTGAATTTCTTTCCCCTTTCTTACTTTCTTCTGTCTATTTATTCTAATTCTTAGTCTACCTGAGAATTTTCAGAATTGGTGTAATACATTTGGTCGAGATTTGCAATGTCATGCGTTGAGTTGGTAGAGCCAAAACAACAACAAAAAAACCAGTGCTTTTCTGAGTATTATGATTTTCCTCTCCCCCAGTTTGCTTTCTTTCCTGCACCTGTGCTGATTGGCTAACATCGTTGAACACAAATGGTTGGTCACCCCTCATGTATAATTCATGCAATCAAAAGTTTGCAACTGTGCACAATTTTGAGTCCTGTGTCCTATGTGCCCAAATGGGCCCTCTCTAGGCTGTCAGGACTTTTTGCAACACAGCTTGCTCTACTACCATAAACTGAAGCACTAATGAAGTTGTCCGAATGGTTCTAGAGAGAGCAGTTTAATCAGGCACTGCTTCTAATTGGGATTGGCTGACAGGTGGCCCCAAACACTGAGAGACTTAAAAACACTCAAACGGCTCTCCTCATATCAAACCAAATGCTCATATGGTTTACTGAGAAATGTGCATGATGAGATTTTTGTCAGTAACTTTTTATTCCTGAGGAACAAAAGTAATGCTTTAGGAAAATGTAGGTATTGTTACTTGACAGTGTTTCTAAACTTAGCATTAAATTTAATAATTATCTAATTAGACCTAAATTTCCAAAATAAATGCTTCTGAGGCATTGAGACTCGCAGAGTATGCTATCACAGATATGCATATGACTGAGTAGACTAATAAAATTTTCCAGTGGTAACAGGGAAAAATTTCTCACTGATCTTTCTTAGATGTATGATTTCATCATTTGGTATTGTATCTATAACCATGGGCTAGTTATAGAAAAGAAAAATGGACACATTATGAAATGTTACATGTTTTCCATGTACCAAGAATTGGTTACTTAAAAATTTAAAAGTTTTCACCATGGGAAACTCCCTGTATATTTAAGCAGCCCTTCCCAGCCCTCCTCTGCTCCAGAAATATTACACTTTCATATTTTCATTATCATATTTCATAACTAAAACACACCTAAGCTTATTCTGTCTTCAATATTAAAACTGGGTGCTTTATCTAGTTTTTTCTTTTTTTTTTTTTTTAAATTTTTTTTTCAACGTTTTTTATTTATTTTTGGGACAGAGAGAGACAGAGCATGAACGGGGGAGGGGCAGACAGAGAGGGAGACACAGAATCGGAAACAGGCTCCAGGCTCCGAGCCGTCAGCCCAGAGCCTGACGCGGGGCTCGAACTCACGGACCGTGAGATCGTGACCTGGCTGAAGTCGGACGCTTAACCGACTGCGCCACCCAGGCGCCCCTATCTAGTTTTTTCAAAGTAGAGCTATATTCAAAGTATAGTCCATCATGTTATTTGGTATTTAAGTATCCAAATCTTAAACATTAAGAAAAATCTAGAAAAGCTTACCGTGTGTTCAGAGGATACATTCTGAAGCAGGGGTGCCTGGGTGGCTCAGTCAGCTAAGCATCCGACTTTGGCGCAGGTCATGATCTCGTGGTCCGTGGGGTCGAGCCCTGCGTTGAGCTCTGTGCTGACATCTTTGAGACTGGAGTCTGCTTCTGATTCTGTGTCTCCTTCTCTCTCTGCCCCTCCCCGACTTGTGCTCTGTTTCTCTTTCTCTCAAAAATAAATAAACATTAAAAAAAACTTTTTTAAATTAAAAAAAAAAGATACACTCTGAAGCAGAGGAAAGCTTTCATTTAATCAACAAACATGTGCTGAAAATCCACTATGTATATTACACTGTATACCCAAAGGTATACAAAAGTCAATACGATTCAGATATTGTCCTCAAATATGTTATACTCTAATATAGGAAGAAGAGAATTATACAGAAAACTATAATATATTTCAAGGTGTGATAAAGCCCTTTAAGGTGTCAAATAACTTTCTAAAATGACTCAGATGAAGAAAGTTTTGTCATCAAGAGCCCAGATTTTTCCATCTTTTTTTTTTCCTTTACTCTATTAACTTAACTTTTGAGAGATAGGCTCTTCTCTTGGTTCCAAGATGATGATAGACTTCCATATACTTTAAAATCACAAAACATCTTTATCTATGGGCAAAGGGACATTTTGTAATGAGTGAGGGAAATTCTTCTTGAATCCACAAACTTCTCTTTGGCCAGAATTGGGTCATATGTCCAATGCTTCTAGAAGAAGCAGAATGGAACTATCATATGAGCTTAGATTAACTAAGATCTACTTCCAAATTTGGGCATGTGGTCACCTTTCTTTGAAAAGAGGCTGGACTTCTTTATGAGTCAGATTTCTGTTATCCAAGAGGGATCAGGAAAAGGATACTAATTTGACAACCAGCTGTGTCTGCTACGATAGAATGAATACAGTAAGAGAAGGGTCAAGGCCTTCAAAATTACATGAAATTTTGTAACTAATTTTTGTATTTGGGGGACAAGAATTAAAGAGGTCAAAGGTTAAAAAGTTAAAGCTTTAAATGGTTATATAATAACCATTTAAACCTCTATAAACTTTATTCTATAAATAGAACTGTCCTATATGGAATAACCTTATCAAAACATCTTATGGGAAAAGGTAAGAGAGCAATGATATACATAGGTAGAGGACTGCTTGGGTAGTAGAAGAATTTTTCCACTAAGTAGAAGAAACATGGGCATTTTTATTCAAAAGTACTGTCAAGGAAAAGACTAGAGACTACAAAAAGGAAAGCAATTCTTGGAAAAGGAATCTAAAGTAGGGCTTTTCAATATTTAATGTGCATATAAAGCACCTAAGGACCAGAAGGGTCATGGTCAATCTTATCAGCAATATGTATCTCACTATAAAGAGTGTAATATTTTGTGTTGAGACTAGGTTTTACTGAGGGGAAAGAGGGTAGAGAGCCTGTGAAAACTGGGGGGGGCTGTTAAGCAAAGGACTGAGGAGAAAACATCTGCAAAGACAAAGATCTTGATAACTAACTTTGTTTGCAATGGCTTGAAAGAATTTGTTTTAGCAAAGGTGGGAGAATGGTATGTGTAATTTAAAGAACCTTAGGTTTACTTTCAGTATATTTCACGCATAAGAACCTAGTTTGAGAATAATCAAAATTCTATTTCAAAGTTTTTCAGTTTTACCAAAAGAACAAGAGAGAAAGAAAAAACTAATGAAATAATTTAATTTACCACTTATACTCTAAGATTCTACAAAAGTGATACATTGTAAGCCCTGAGTTGTAGCTGAGGTTAGCTATTTTAATTTTCCATATATTAAGAAATCAACCTTCTAAAGATGCAGATATGAAATTGCAAACTACTTTATATGAAATATTTTAAATTATAGTAAAAATATCCAATAATAAGGTACTTTTTGTTCCTTATTTGCTTTAAAAATTATAGCTCTGAACAGGTTTACATTTTATCTAAGCCATTGATAAATTGTGTGAGAGTTTGTGTATGTGTTCAAAATATGTGAGGGAACCCAGATTGATTAAGTGTCTAAAACCCATAGTTAAAAAAGTATGGCTCTGAAAAGAGAGAACAGAAAAAGCTATAATGGCCATTTTTAAAAATAAGAGCTTTTTCTTCTCTTCTAGAGAAGAGGACAATGGATAGAATTTATAAGACAGCAATAAAGGGAAGAAGATTTTAACAATTTAAAATTCTCAACAATTGATTAGGTTGCCTTTGGTGGAAGCAAAAGCTTTGATCCCTTGAAGGCTGATTGACCATCTGCCCAGGGCATTAGAGAGGAGATACATTTATTGATGGCTGGGACAAAATAGATTCTAACTTTCCCTTTAATTTAATAATATTAAGCTATCTGTATAGATGTGGTCTTCAGTTTTTTTCTCTTATTGTGAAATTTTACTCCTTAATCAGGGTTAAACACATTAAATTCACCAAATAAAAAAAATAGAAGTGTGATTGCATTAGAATGGGTAACAGCAGAATTTAGAGAATGTCATTAAAATGTTCCTATGCCAATTAGTCTATACAAGTATACTTTCTGGGCCTGAATCCGGATACCTGAGTTTCATTCAGGCTATCAAAACAGGGCAATTATACCACAGTTCTTGTGCCTATTTTCCTGTCTCTCTCTCTCTCTCTCTGTTGACTGATTGGAAAAATGTTTCCCTCAGATGAGTTGTTGGTAGTATTTTTATGCTGTTCACTTGAAAAACTAGTCCAGATTATATTAAAAAACTTGAGGCTTACTAATCACCCAAGTATTAATAGATATCTGTGAGGTGAAGCTGATGCCACAGGAGAATTAATGTTAGCTTATAAAATTGATGAACTTACTTCATTCCTCAAATACCTTTACATTTATCCCTATTAGTTTATGCATTTACAAGGAATTGTGATTTTTTTACGTTGTTTTTTTTTTCATTTTTTTCCTTTTCAACAATTCATTTTGCTTCTGACAAAGATAAACATGAGAACAAATTCTATACAATATATTCATAATGGTCAACACATACAATGACTACAAATTCTACAATAGTGGATGGAGATGTATGAGAGCTTATTTTCTTATGAAAGAAGTTCATACAGTTGTTACTCTGATCAATTTTTAGACCCAAGTAAAGGTAACCCATATATGTTGATCATCATACATTTTTTTACTCAAATTTAAGGATTATCTTTTATCTTGTGAAGTTCAGTTCATTGTATCATACATTTTTGTTAGTTTTTGAGTACAGTTTTGGAATTCTTGTGCAAGAAACAGGGATGTCATTGGGTGCCTCCTGTCTGCTAGTAATTCAGAATCTTGTGGCAGTGAAAGTCACAGGAATACATTTTAAAGCCATAATCTGTAAAAGAAAATGTTAAAAGGGATCCAGGGGCTATGAAGATCTAGAGTAGGTCATAGCTAAGCTGAGTTGTGAGGAATATATAAAAAAACATGATTATGAGGTAAGGACTATGAATTGTAATTTTATCCTGGTCATGGTATTCACACAAATTTCTTTATTTAAAAAAGTATTACACTTATGAAATTGTGTGCAAAACATAACACATTATAAGAAGGAAAAATTACAAATTGTCTTGCTAATAAAAAGGTCTCTAGAACAAACTAAAGTAGCAAATGGAATGTAAAAGTCTGAATGCGAACAAATATAACTTAATTACGTTGTCTTTTCTGTAGTTTTTCTACTTTTCTCTAATTATAAAAATAATTCTTATACATTGCATAAAACTTGAAAGATGTAAACAAATTGAAGTAGCCTCAAAATTCAATATTTCACATACAATTTTGGAAACCAATATCTTACTTTGTAATTTCACATTCACAATTCCTTGTTTACTAATATATGATCACCATCACTATTACAAACATTTATTATGTGTCAGGGTATGTTACAGCTTCTACAGGTATTTATTCATTTAATTTTTACAACTACTTTATAAATACTAACTACTAATATTGTTCTCATTTTAGAGCCAAAGCATAAGAGACTCTTAAAAACTGAGAACAAACTGAGGGTTGATGAGGGGTGGGAGGGAGGGGAGGGTGGGTGATGCGTATTGAGGAGGGCACCTTTTGGGATGAGCACTGGGTGTTGTATGGAAACCAATTTGACAATAAACTTCGTATATTGAAAAATTAAAAAAAATTATAAAAATTAAAAAAAAATATTGTTCTCATTTTAAAGAAAACTGAGACATTGAATAATATGATTGTTCAAGTGTCAAAAATGAAGATCAAACATACTCTTTGTTCCTCTTCTTCAGCACTAAAAATAACAAGGGAGTTTCAAAGATGAGAAAATGTAGAAAATACTTGATGAAAGTGGTCAAGATTAGATTGAAGAGAGAAATAACATCCCGAGATACATGAGGTTGCTTAAAGAGAAAACTACCTTTAAATTCAGTTTTCACAGAAGCAGCACTGAGGAAGCTCAGTGTGATAGAAGCATCTGGCAAGAATGCAATTGATTGAGGCAATTAAGCATTATCAACCAGATAGATTGGCTTTCTAGACATCATCCCAATTCCTTTGGGCAGAAATTGTGAAGGGATTTTTCTAGTGTAAGTAGTAGGTTTCTTGAAATAAAAAGGCGGAGAGGGGCTCCAGGTGGCTTGCCGTTGAATGGAAAAAGTAGGTAGTATATAAGCCTGGAGATCAGCTGCCAATGTACTAGACACACATTAGTCACAGTAACAAGTGAATAAAGCTCAGCAGATGATTTGTCTCATACAACAAGCAGGTTATGCCAGTAGAGGGTAGTTCTACTGTAGTCAGTAATATATTGCACAGATGAGATCAGAAGATGCAAGTTCCAGAAATTCGTGTAATGTCAACATTATGAGAGATGACAAAGAACTTACACTTGAGGAGGTAAACTTATCTATTAACAAGAAAAGGTCTTTCAATTTCATTTTATATCTTCAGAGATATAATTAAATTATTTTATTGTAGAAACAATTTGTAGATATTGTGGAAATATAAATTTAAGTTGATATATAATTCAATATAGAGTCTAAATAGAATGGAGGGAGCAAAAGAATCAATCAGTATCTTGAAAATTGGTCTGCTGGATCAACCTAAAATGTGGGACAAGGGGATAAAGTGAAAGTATATACAAAATGAAAAATTAAGGGAAAAATGATCAAGAGGTACATAAATATGTTTATTAAGAGCTTCAGAAGAGAAAATAGAAGGAATGGTGTTGAAGCACTATTTGAAAAAATGGGAATTACCAGCAATGATGTCATCAATATGGCAGAATAAGAGTTTTTCCACTGTCTTTCCCCCACAGAACATCAGTTTAGACATTCACCCATTGATGAGAGACCCTTTCCTGTAGTCTAGGAATCCAGTAGAGAAGTTCCAGCATACCACAGGCACAGAAACATATGAGATTGGATGCACTGAAGACAGCAAGGGGAACAGTTTTACTCTACATGCATCACCCTTCCCTTTAGGTGGCACAGCTCAGTGTCAAGAGACATATATCTTGGCCAGTGATTTCTCCCTGGAGTGAGGCTCATGAACACCCAGCTTTCCCAGCTGTGTGGGATGTTGCCAGAGAGACTTACCTCTTTCTTGCCCCATCCAGAATACTGAAGTGTGGTAAGCAACTGGGGGCTTAGAGCAGCTGGGAGTACAGCAGACAGGGCTAAACATTGAATTTGGTTGCATGCAAATAAATGAAAGAGAGTAACCTGAAAAAATTAGTCTAGCGCTCATACAACAGTACCACAAATGCCCAGATCCTGTTTGTTTCTTCTCTTTTTGTCATCCACCAATGTTTCTTTATCTTGTAGACATGTTCTAGTTAGTAAAAATGGGGAAATGTGAGGAGCATAAAGGTTCTTTTCATCTGAGTCTACTCTCTTTTTATGGATCTTTGGTGGCCTTTTTGACTTTTGCTTATACATTACAGTGTGGCATGTAGCTTTTTAAGTGGTGAACTGAAAAAGATCACCACATTTGAGACAGTGCCATTCACATTATAGACATGTACTAAGTTTAAGAAAACACAAAATAATTCTTTCAATTTGAAAGAGAATTCTTTCAAATTCTCTTCAGGAACACTGGATGCAAGAGGATGATGGAATGTTTTTCAAACACCAAAGGAAAATAACTTTACTTTTAGAATTCTTTATCTAGAAAAACTATTATTTATTTGAAAGTGTAAAAGCATATAACTAAGACTCAAAAAGTTTACCACTCTAAGGCTTTCTTTGAAAAAACGTTTTAACATTCAAAAATCAATTAGTGTGATCCATCATATCAATAGATTAAGAAAGAAAAATTGCATGATCATATCAACAGATGCAGAAAGAGCATTTGACAAAATCCAATATCCATTCATGTTAAGAACTCCCAGTAGAACAAAGAGTAGAAGGAAACTTTCTCAACTTGATAAAGATTATCTACAGAAAATCTACAGTTATTATACTTAATGGTGAAAAACTTCGAGTTTTCCCTCTAACATTAGGTATAAGAGAAGGATGTCTCCTCCCATGACTCCTTGTCAACATCATGCTTGAAGTCCTTGCTAATGCAATCAGGCAAGTAGAGGAAATAAAGATGTACAGATTGGGAAGGAAGATAAAAAACTGTCTCTGTTTGCAGATGACATAATCATCTATGTAGAAAATCTGAAAGATTTGACCAAAAAACTCCCGAAACTCGTAATTATAACAAGGTTTCAGGATATAAGGATAATATAAAAGAGTTCATCTCTTTCCCGTACACCAACAATGAACAAGAGGAACTTGAAATTAAAAAGCACCATTTACATTAGCACCAAAACAAAACAAAACAGAACAAGATAAAACAAAACACCTTAGGTAAAAATCTGACGAAATACGCACAAAATCTGTCTGAGGAAAACTACAAAACTCTGCTGAAATCAAACAGGAGCTGAATAAAAAAAAGAACAAAATAGACGGAGAGAGAGATATCCCATAGTCATGGATAGGATTCCTTTCTTGTAATACAACGTACTGCATGAGTGCAGTCTCAACAAATTTGACAACATGCAACAAATCCTGTTTGGCCAAAGGTAATGATAATAAAATTAACATGCAAACAACAAAGGGAGAAAATATATTTAATATATATGTACTGATCCAAAATACATAATAATTATAATTAATAAATTTATATACAGCTCAATAGAAAAAGTGGTAAAGTGTACAATCACTTTACAGAAAAGAAAATATGAATGCCTAGGGGCACCTGCGTGGCTCAGTTGGTTAAGCATCCAACTCTTGATTTTGGCTCAGGTCATGATTCATAGTTAGTGAGTTTGAGGCCCACGTCTGGCTCTGCACTGACAGTGTAGAGCCTGCTTGGGACTCTCTCTTTCTCTCCCTCTCTTTCTGCCCCTCCCCCACTGGCACACCTGCTCTCTCTCTCTCTCTCAAAATAAATAAACTTAAAAAAATGAATGCCTAGTAAACACATGAAACTATATTTGATCTCATTGACAGAAAAATTAAAATTGACATAAAAATAAGATAATATTTTTGAAAAAATATATATTACAATGCTAAAGCGGTGGTGGGAAAGATTATTCTCATAAATTACTGTTGGGTTCCAACTTTGGGGAGCAATTTGCCAGAAATATGGTGTAATTAAAATGTTCACAGCATTTGTATGTCAGTTTCTTTTTCTGAACACACAGTCTTATCATGTTTAAATAAGAAGTAAATCTATTAAGGAACAGTTATAGAAATGCTGGACGTGCTAAAGAAATAAACTTTAGGCTGGTGTTATAGTGACAATGCCTAAAAATACACTGCAGAATTGGCTATCACAACTGGACTGTGCCAGGATGTAATATTTTTGCTAAGTTGGGGTTCTGCCTTGGACTCCATTGACCTCAGAAATACACTGCCTTTACCACTGCCTCCTTGATAGCAAAGTGCATGCCCTGTGCTTGTCATTATTTCTTAAATAGCTGTCTTCTGAATTCCAGGAAGCATCTGATGGGCAGAATCTAATTCCAAAATCTGTACCTTATTAGAAAGTGAAACTGGGAATATTTTTCCTTATTCCAAGTCGAAGTCAGAGTTCACAATTTGGATGAATATTGAAATGTGAATTAAGTGTTCTAAACATTTAGATAATAATGAAGGATAGATATCCACCATTCTCTTTGAATAAATAAATTCATTTCTGAATATGCACTAAAGACTTTTTTTAATGTACAAAATAAACTAAGAATGATGTCTGTCACTGAATATTAAAATGCCAAAAATGAAACATCCTTAATGTCCCTAAATAGGAGGAATGGATTAATAAAATGTTCACAAAGTCAAACAATATAATATGGTGATGTGTTTGGAAAAGAAAAACTAGCTCTCTTGATATTACCAAGAATTTATTTCAAAAGCATAATGTTGAGAAAGAAGAGGTACAGAATGATATTTAGAGAAAAAAAATTTATGGAAATAATGAAGAAGTCACCATCCCCAAATAGTATATATTGGTTAATGATCACACACACACACACACACATTTGGGCCATGCACATATGTATATACGTGTAGGTATGTATCTGTGTGTTTATGTGTGTGTATCTGTGTGTGTAAGATGTGTACCATCTTACATACACTCAAAGATGGTATTTACATATATGGATAAATGAATGGATAGTTACACAGATAGATGGATAGATAGATTACTGGAAAACTGGGTCTGCAATTATTGGCATTTGCTATGGGGAAGGAGGGCTAACAATAGAGAATGGGAATGTGATACTGGGAAGATTAAAGAAGACTTGTCTTCATTTGTAAGCTTTATTTTTTTGAAAAATGACTGGCAAATCTGACAAGATGTTAGCATTACTAATCAAGTGGTAGGAACATGCGTAATCTTTAGATTATTCTTTGCCCTGTATTTTTATTTTTACATTTTTATTACTTTTTAAATGTTTATTTTTGAGAGGGAGTTGGGAGGGGCAGAGGGAGAGGGATATGGAATCTCAAGCAGGCTCCTTGCAGAACAGGTGAGCCCGACGTGGGGCTTGACCCCACAAACTGTGATATCATGACCTGACCCAAAATCAAGACTCAGAGGCTTAACTTACTGAGTCACTCAGGTGCCCCTATACTTTCTGTATTTTTTTTAAATGGTGGAGGAGTTCCAAGAGGCAGGGAGAGCAGAAGTATGCAAAGCCTCTGGAGGCCTAGGTTTAGAACCCACACAATATCCTTTCTACCATATTTTACTGGTTAAAGCCAAGTCACAAGTCTATCCCTAATTCAAGCCGAAGAGAAATACTCTACCTCTTGATGGGAGTAGTTTAATAGAACTTGAAAGGCTTGTGGCTGTTTTTGAAATCTACTTCATTATCTTATCTTTCTAGGGGGATGTTGTTGTCTTCTCACATGGAAACATTTTCATGAAATATGCAAGAATGTTCCGAACAGATGGACAATTTATATATCTCATTTATGTATAGACTCTCTGGTTTTACCTCACCAAAAGAAGTTCCAGAATGCATTCCTAAAATTTATTAAATTCATTTTTAAAGATAAAGTGAAGAATGAAATGAGAAACATGCCACCTGAAGATTTAGGCAAAAGCTGTGATGATCATACTGACTCAAACAAAACAAAAACAAAACTCACTTCAAAAACATATAGGCAACTTTAGTTTTAGTGGCATCCATGCTGTGCTATTTTCTTTTTTGACACATGGTTATTTCAAAAGAATCTTCGAGCATAAAGTTTATAAGTGATAAAATAATAAATCTGTTAATTAAATGGGATATCAATCATATTGAAACATGGATTAATAAACAAAAAACAATTCGAGAGATATAGTCTGTTTAGTTTGCTGAAATGAATCAGGAAAAGACATTTTTTTTAACTGATAAAATAAACAGGAAATTGGAGATTTTCTAGTGTGTTCTAAGGTACATCTTTGTGTTTTTTAACTTAATTTAACCAAAGGGATAGTTTTGCCACTGCTATCAAGTTTCCAATAATGACTATAAATTGAAACAGTAATGACTGAGGCTTTTTATGAAACAAAATTTAGAACTCATTTAACTTTTTTCAAAATAGAAAACCTAACTCATTCTTATCAAAATTGATTTTTATTTCCCTGAATTAATTTCTAGAGGTTAACTTTTCAAATAATGTATGCAAATTACCATTTATTGCTTACTATTCCTGCTAAATGCCAAGCACTTTTCTGAACGCCATTTCTTTTATTTTTATTTACGTTTATTTATTTATTTTGAGAGAGAGAAGGATAGCGAGTACAGAGCAGGGGCAGAGAAAGAGAGGGAGAGAATCCCAAGCAGGCTCCACACTGACTGTACAGAGCCTGATTGTGTGGCTTGATCTCACGAACCATGGGATCATGACTTGAGCTGATATCAAGATTTGGATGCTTAACTGCCTGAACCACCCAGGTGCCCTGAACACTATCTTTTTAGGCCAACCTTGAATGTGGATCATATTAGCCCTGTTTTACAGATGGTGAGAAGAGAGTGCAGAGAGGTTATGGATTTTGATTAAGGAAATACATAATGTAATTTGTACAGCCAGGGTTGAATCCATGTCTGGTGATTCTAGAATCTATGCTTTAACCACTACAGACTTTCCAAGGCTGTGCAGTCTATTGACAACTTCTGCTCAACTCCTTATAAAATAATGGTTTCTTTTTATTTTCTCTAAGTCTATTGTGTAGATAGATAAATTTTAGATAAATTCTCGCCTATATCATATATTTGATTAGCAAAAGACATTACAAATGGGTCCAAACTTTGCATATTCCCAGATTTTCCCATTATTTTAAACTACTCTTTGTGCTTTTATTTGTGATGAGATGCATTTATGCCCTTACAAGTTATCATCTGCACCTTCACTGACACTTTAGGCACAAATAACACACTTTCATGTTGTTACAACACATGAGAGTGCATAAGCCTGGAAACAAATGGAAAGGAAGACTTCTCCCTGTGTCACAGGATTTGAAATCTGGCGCTTTTTTCAAACAAAAACAAACAAACCAAAAAAAAAAAAAACCAAAAAAAAAAAACCCCAAAAATGTCCTAACATAGAAATCCAATGAAGACTAATTACCATGCCTGCATGGCTGGCATTGACTGAATCTTCTTTCTTGTGTCTCCTTTTTGTCATTCAGTCTTTCCCAAGCTTTATTTTTCTTGAGGGGCTAGTTTTCTATTTAAAATAAGGTCTTCCCCCACCAGTCATTCTTTTATCACATCGCATGATATAATATCACATCACATCATATCATATCATTTCACAAGACTGACTTCAATTTTCTTCAAACCACTGATTTTTACCAGAAATCATACCTTTATTTAGAAGTGGTTTCTTTTGTAGTATAGTCCTTCCAGGCCTGTCCCTAACTATTGTGAGGCCCAGGACAAGAGTAAAAATGAAAGCCTACATGCTGCATGTCAAATATTTAAAAACCAAAAAGGAGCCAACACTATGTCAAGTAAAATGTTTCACTTCCTCCTTTGGTAAGTATGCCTTCAAAATTATGAAACAAACAAAAGGAAACTTTGTTCTTCTATCTTTTTTTATGAGCAGAAGTTGGAAAAACAAAACAGAAAATCCTTAAATTTAATTTGTATTGTACATTTCTTATACATGTCTTATTTTTCTATTGATAAGTCAGAAAAATTTACCAAAATAATTAAATAGAAACACAGAATTCATAAATTATTACTTACTTATAAAATATTTTTATTTCAGCAAACTTATTAATTACATTTTTAAACACAGATTTCAAATAATTTTTGTTTAATTGGTGGTTATGATCTAACATACTAAAATGTGATTAGTCAAGCTCAAAGTGAATAAGCTCTGAATATTTTTTTTATTAAAATGAAAGTAAGGATAGTTTAAAATGATCTTAATGTATAGTCAAAATGTATTTTTCTTCTAAAACATTTAAAATTGTTTAATGAATACAGAGTATAATTATAGTTACTAAATAAATGTTAAGGTCAAAATGATTTATTTATTTTTATTTATATATTCATTTGTTTAATGTTAATTTATATTGAGAGAGAGAGAGAGAGAGAGAGAGTATGAGGGGGAAAGGGCAGAGAAAGACCGAGACAGAATCTGAAGCAGGCTCCAGGCTGTAAGCTGTCAGTACAGAGCTGACGTGGGGCTTGAACCCCCAAGCAGTGAGGTCATGACTGAGGCAAGATTATGACCTGAGCCGAAGTCGGATGCTTAACTGACTGGGCCACCCAGGTGCTATGGTCAAAATGATTTAAATGTAGCTAAAGTTTTTAGTTACTTTTTTTAAATTATGAAATCTTATTAAACATTTTTATAAGAAGAAACTGTTAGGGGCGCCTGGGTGGCGCAGTTGGTTAAGTGTCCAACTTCAGCCAGGTCACGATCTCGCGGTCCGTGAGTTCGAGCCCCGCATCAGGCTCTGGGCTGATGGCTCGGAGCCTGGAGCCTGTTTCCGATTCTGTGTCTCCCTCTCTCTCTGCCCCTCCCCCGTTCATGCTCTGTCTCTCTCTGTCCCAAAAATAAATAAAAAACGTTGAAAAAAAAAATTAAGAAGAAACTGTTAGAAATTCTCATGTTCAATGTCCATCTATCTGCAATGTAAAGACTGTACATCACACTTCAAGTATGTTACATCTAGGCCTACATAGACACAAGTTTAAGAGTAATAAGGCTTTCTTGCTTTTTTTCTTTTTAAACTCTATTTATTTATTTTTTGGGGAGAGGGGCAGAGGGAGAGGGTGAGAGAGAGAATCTCAAGCAAGCTCCATGCTCAGGCCGGAGCCTGAAATCCACATGGGGCTCCATCCCATGAACCAACCATGAGACCGTGACCTGAGCTGAGATCTAGAGTCCAACGTTTATCTGACTGAGCCACACAGGTACCCCAATATGATTTGTTTAATATGGCTAAACATTCCTCAGCTGCTATGGGAAAGTCTTGTGAATACAATGTTAATTCTGAGTACCTTTGGTAGCATGAATTGAAACAAGTCTTCAATAAGGAAGAGAATGCTCAGTGCTTCTCGAAATGATTCTTTGTGATGTAAGACATTATTTTACAACATGCTGTCATGAAGGAAGGATTTTACAATTCAATTTGGTTTGCTTTTCTCTTATTTACGCTCATTATTGTTTAAATGGTCCCCTTACTCCGAAGCAGAATCTGCCTCCTTTATTTTTTTTTTTTAATTTTTTTTACATTGATTTATTTTTGAGAAACAGAGTGAGACAAAGCGTGAGCGGGGGAGGGGCAGAGAGAGAAGGAGACACAGAATCTGAAGCAGGCTCCAGGCTCTGAGCAAGCGGTCAACACAGAGCCTGATGCGGGGCTCGAACTCACAAACTGTGAGATCATGACCTGAGCTGAAGTCGGACGCTAAACCGACTGAACCACCCAGGCGCCCCTCTGCCTCCTTTAACATTAACAGTAACATAAAGCACAAGCCTTCACAGCATTTAGACATGGTGGACTTTGGTACTGAATGCAAGGCATCAGATATAAAGTATTTCCCTAGGGCCTAAATAGTGTTTAGGGTTATAAATTGCTCTGAGTCAATGCTGAAACCAGAATCAGTGAGTAAAAGGCACCCATGTATGTTTTAATGCATGAATTGTTTTTGTTATTGCAGTATATGGGTTCATCCATAGTGTGGAGCTTGGATGTAAGGACAGTATCAAAGTCCCATTCTAATGTAAGTTTCTCGAGAGCTGAGGCTTTATTATTCTTGTATGCCCAATACCTAACTTAGTACCTTGAACAGAAAATGTTCTCAAATGTTGACTGAATAAATGAATAGGTAATTGAATAATTAAATTCATGACCTGAAAAATTTAAGATTGGGTATTTTAACCATTTTTGTAAGATGCAGGACTTCTAACCAGGCTTTTCTGTCCAAGTTCTCTGTTTGACTGTGTGGGAATGCACCCAAAAGGATAGTGTCATTCCAGTGTCATGGAAGCCTCTTCAATAGCTGGAAATTGAATAAAAAAAATCCATTTATTTTTCTGGATATCCATTGGAGGGATATTAAAGCCACTGATACTAATAGTTGTCTACAAACCTGAAACCTATTGAACACTCTGAAACACTATTGAATACTATTCAGTGGCTGTTTTAATAAAAATAAAATAATGCTTAAAAAAAAGGTATAGAAGAAGAAATAAAGGTGGAATTGTACAATGCAACTCCAGAGTTTGAGAGTTATGTTGAGCCCAGGTACACATATCCCACTAGCAAGTAATTTTGGTTACTTAAAAATGAAATAAAAATATTATCTTTTAAATTTATTTTTATTATTTTTTCAAATGGTTACTAGATTGTTGGATTCTAAATGCTTATTAAGTTGTTTGTATCTAATTCCTTACCAAATAGAGCTATTAGGGATTTCATTTGGCTTAGATGTGCTATAAAAAAATACCAAGACATTAGTTTACCATGGACCTAAATAGTTTGGAAATCTCTGACTTTGCTGATCTTATTAGAGAGTCAGAGAGGATGGAGGAAAAATTACTTGTGTAGATGTTGAGGATGTAGGGTGGATCCAAAATCAGTGGTGACTAACAAGGGGGAGGAATAGGAATTAATATCATTAATATGATAATTAATGACAAATAACCACTATTATATTTTGAATTCTTGCTCTGTGTCATTCACATTGGCAATAGGTTAATAAGCATTATGAGTCTCAATCTTAAAAGCCACCATGGAAGCTACTATTATTATCTCTTGACCAAGATGGCCAACAGGTACATGAAAAGATGCTAAATATTTTTCATCATTAGGAATATACAAATCAAAACCAGGGAGATATCTTATCACATCTGTTAAAATGGCTGTCATCCAATAGACAAGAGCTAACAAATGTTGGTAAGGGTGTGGGAAAAAGGGAACCCTTGAACAATGTTAGTAGAAATGTAAACTAGCATAGCCACTCTGGAAAACAGTATCTGAGTTCTTCATAATATTTAAAATAAAACTATCGGGGCGCCTGGGTGGCTCAGTCGGTTAAACGTCCGACTTCGGCTCAGGTCCTTATCTCAGGGTCCATGAGTTCGAGCCCCTGCGTCGGGCTCTGTGCTGACAGTGCAGAGCCTGGAGCCTGTTTCAGATTCTGTGTCTCCCTCTCTCTCTCTGACCCTCCCCCATTCATGCTCTGTCTCTCTCTGTCTCAAAAATAAATAAACGTTAAAAAAAAATTAAAATAAAACTATCATATGATCCAGCAATTCCACTTTTGAGTATATATCCAAAAGAAATGAAAACAGGAACCTGAAGAGATATCTGCCCTCCTATGTTCACTGAAGCATTATTCATAGTAGCAAAGATATGGAAACAACCTAAGTGTCTGTCTATATATGAATGGATAAAAATGTGATATGCATATATATTATTACATGATATATACATATTATTATTTGTGACAACATAGATGAAACTTGAGGGCATTATGCTAAGTGAAATAAATGAGGCATAAAAAGATAACATATCACTTCTGTAAAGAATTTTAAAAAGCTGCTCATAGAAACAGAAAGTAGAATGGTAACTACCAGGGATTAGGGGTAGGGAAAATCAGGAAATGTCAGTCAGAGGATACAAACTTCAAGTTATAAGATGAATATTCTGGAGATCTAATGTACAGCATGGTAACTATAGTTAACAATACTGTATTATACATTTGAAAGTTGTTGGGGCACCTGGGTGGCCCAGTTGGTTGGGTGTCTGACTTCAGCTCAAGTCATGATCTTATTGTTTGTGGGTTCAAGCCCCACATTGGACTCATATGTCAGCCTGTCAGTGCAGAGCCTGCTTCGGATCCTCTGTCCCTCTTTCTCTGCCCTTCCCCTACTTGTACCCTCTCAAGAATAAATAAATATTAAAAAAAGTTATTAAGAGAATAGATCTTAAATGTTTACAAAAAAAAAGAAATGGTAATCATATGTGTGAGGTGATGGAGGTGTTCATTAACCCTACTGGGGTAATCATTTTGCAATATTTGAGTGTATCAAATTACCGCTCTGTTCATCTTCAATTTATACAATGTTATATGACAGTTATATCTCAATAAATCTGGAAAAAACTACAAATAAAAATAGCCTTATCACATTAATGCAACTCTCCAATGTCCTCCAATAGTTTTCTACTAGCTCACTCCATTGCTTAAAAACCCTCCTGCCTCTTGTGCCAGAGAAGTTGTGTTCAATCTCCTCTACTGTAATATTTTTGACCCCCATTGAAAAAGTCTTGAATAAAGCCCTTGCCTGTTTAATTAACCATATTGATGTAATTTTTCTTTTACACTTTCCATTTCATGGAACTGGAGGTGAAGTTTAGGATGATTGCAAGTTTACTGGAACTCCTAAGACTGGTAAATGATGGTAGATTCTTACCCAGGTATTGAGTCCTGAGCCTCCAGGGTTTCCAGCTCTAGTGGCTGAACTAGAGGTTGGTATAGGTTCCCATTTTAGGAGAGCCAGAGAGTATGTTTGCTTGATGGAGATGACAGCCCTCGGTCTTTTGATTGTTCCCAGACACCGGATATCATCAGTGCCCACATCTTGATGCCCACCAGGGACTACTGTTTCCCTAAAACTGACAACATAAATTGTTACTAAAATTTCCTAAACTTCCAGTAACTAGAAGTAAGAAGAGCCCTGGAGTTTTGAATGGGGCTTAAAAATAAGATAATAAAAATAGGAGTCCAGGAATTGGGCCGAAAACTCTCAGGGCTAAAAAGAGTGTAGTACCTTTCATCAAGAGCCCAGAATTTAGGGACTGAGACTTGATTTGTGCATCAGTTCTGTTCTGGTACCAACTAAGAGATTACACGTTTATATTACTTGGCACATAGTAAGCACTCAAAAAACATATAGCTAAAAAGGAGTCTGCTCTGGTGCCTATGTTCATAGTCTGTATAAGAAATGTCTTGATTCTTGCTGTAATTACAGCTTCTCTGGTTTAAAGTGCTCGTTTGAAGAAGCAGGTTTATACTGTGGAATCTATTGTTTCAGACGGAAGGTTTACGTGGCATTGCTTGCACTGTAATGAGTTGCTTAAACAACACTGCGTGACTGCCATCCTTTGGGACCCACAAGAAAATGAGCCTCTTGTGAGTCAATCTCAGCAATGAAAAAAATTTACAATAAAATTGGCTTCCGCTTTGTGTGCAGTTTACATCCACTTGTACAAGGTGAACTGATACAGGATATCAGCATGGGTTCTCACCAGGGAGGTTCTCCTGAGACTTGTAAAATAAATGATCATTTCTGTCAAGCCCCAGTGGTGTCTTTTTTCATTTTGTGCTGAAGCTCTACTTTGACATTGCAATGTTTTCTTATGCAAATTTTAAGTATTGGCTTTGTATTGTACTGATCTATTCCTCTACAGATAATAGCAGTAAATTTTATAGAAATACAGGCTTGGGTAAAACTTCCTCAGTGTTCTCTTTCCGTTTAGGCAAGTATAAATCTCTCCCTCCAGTCTTGTTCAAGGATACCCAAGATGAAGCAGGAAGAGACAAATAACATGCAGTTCAATCTGGAAAAAAAAAGAGGCATTTGAATTAGTCACCCTCTCAACTTTAAAAGGGTCCAAACTCTGTAAAAAGTTCCACTGAGTTTTCTGGTGCATCAATATGACCACTGTCAGATTCACATGCCAGTTAACTCTTGAATATAGCAGACCTTGGTTTTAATGGAGTATAGCTTAGTGAGTTGGAAAACCAAAGAGATTATACAGCATTGACTTTTTTTTTTCTCCCTACGTATTTCTGAATTTGGGAAATTAACCCTTGAGAGTAAGATGAAAGATGGAAACAAACCTTTGCTACTGACTCATTCCATTCCATATTAGCTTTAAATTATGTTTATGATAGACATAAGTGACTTGTGTCAGAGGAAAGCAAATTTGTATTCATAAAAGTGACTGATTTCCCAGGTGGATTATGGTTTTATTTAAAAACAAACCAATAAATACCAACCTAATAACTTTTCCAACTAACAATAACAAGTAAATAAGAGCTGAGTTAGCTTAGTAAAAGTTGGAGTTTTTTTTTTATTAACTTGTTTTATTTTTTATTTTTTTTAATTTACATCCAAATTAGTTAGCATAGAGTGCAACAATGATTTCAGGAGTAGATTCCTTAGTGCCCCTTACCCATTTAGCCCATTCCCCCCCTCCACAACCCCTCCAGCAACCCTCTGTTTATTCTCCACAGTTATGAGTCTCTTCTGTTTTGTCCCCCTCCCTGTTTTGATATTATTTTTGTTTCCCTTCCCTTATGTTCATCTGTTTTGTCTCTTAAAGTCCTCATATGAGTGAAGTCATATGATTTTTGTCTTTCTCTGACTAATTTCACTTAGCATAATACCCTCCAGTTCCATCCACATAGTTGCAGATGGCAAGATTTCATTCTTTTTGATTGCCGAGTAATACTCCATTGTATAGATATACCACTTCTTCTTTATCCATTCATCCATCAATGGACATTTGGGCTCTTTCCATACTTTGGCTATTGTTGATAGTGCTGCTATAAATATGGGGGTGCATGTGTCCCTTCAAAACGGCACACCTATATCCCTTGGATAAATACCTAGTAGTGCAATTGCTGGGTCATAGGGTAGTTCTATTTTTAATTTTTTGAGGAACCTCCATGCTATTTTTCAGAGTGGCTGCACCAGCTTCCATCCCCACCAACAATGCAAAAGAGATCACTTTCAACGCATCCTCACCAACATCTGTTGTTGCCTGAGTTGTTAATGTTAGCCATTCAAACAGGTATAAGGTGTATCTCATTGTGGTTTTGATTTGTATTTCCCTCATGATGAGTGATGTTAAACACTTTTTCATGTGTCAGTTGGCCATCTGGATGCCTTCTTTGGAGAAGTGTCTATTCATGTCTTTGCCCATTTCTTCATTGGATTATTCATTTTTTGGGTGTTGAGTTTGATAAGTTCTTTATAGATTTTGGATACCAACCCTCTATCTCATATGTTATTTGCAAATGTCTTCTCCCATTCTGTCGGTTGCCTCTTATTTTTGCTGATTGTTTCCCTCACTGTGCAGAAGCTTTTTATTTTGATGAGGTCCCAGTCGTTCATTTTTGCTTTTGTTTCCCTTGCCTCTGAAGATGTGTTGAGTAAGAAGTTGCTGCCGCCAAGATCAAAAAGGTTTTGCCTGCTTTCTCCTCGAGGATTTTGATGGCTTCCTGTCTTATATTGAGGTCTTTTATCCATTTTGAGTTTATTTTTGTGTATGGTGTAAGAAAATGGTCCAGGTTTATTCTTTTGCATGTCTCTATCCAGCTTTCCCAGCACCACGTGCTGAAGAGACTGTCTTTATTCCTTTGCTATTCTTTCCTGCTTTGTCAAAGATTAGTTGGCCACACATTTGTGGGTCCATTTCTGGGTTCTCTATTCGGCTCCATCGATCTGAGTGTCTGTTCTTGTGCCAGTACCATACTATCTTGATGATTACAGCTTTGTAGTATAGCTTGAAGTCTGGGATTGTGATGCCTTCTGCTTTGGTTTTCTTTTTCAAGATCGTTTTGGCTATTCGGGGTCTTTTCTGCTTCCATACAAATTTTAGGATTGTTTGTTCTAGCTCTTTAAAGAATGCTGGTGTTATTTTGATAGGGATTGCATTGAATATGTAGATTGCTTTGGGTAGTATTGACATTTTAACAATATTTGTTCTTCCTATCCAGGAGCATGGAATCTTTTTCCATTTTTTGTGTCTTCAATTTCTCTCATAAGCTTTCTATAGCTCTCAGTGTATAGATTTTTCACCTCTTTGGTTAGATTTATTCCTAGGTGTTTGATGGGTTTTGGTGCAACTGTAAATGGGATGGATTCCTTGATTTCCCTTTCTGTTGCTTCATTGTTGGTGTATAGGAATGCAACCAGTTTCTGTGCCTTGATTTTACATCCTGCAACTTTGCTGAATTCATGAATCAATTCTAGCAGGTTTTTTTGGTGGAATCTTTTGGGCTTTCCATATAGAGTATCATGTCATCTTCGAAGAGTGAAAGTTTGACCTCCTCCTGGCCGATTTGGATGCCTTTTATTTCTTTGTGTTGTCTGATTGCAGAGGCTAAGACTTCCAATACTGTATTGAATAACAGTGGTGAGAGTGGACATCCCTGTCTTGCTCCTGACCTTAGGGGGAAAGCCTCAGTTTTTCCCCATTGAGGATGATATTAGCGTTGGGTGATTCATATATGGCTTTTATGATCTCGAGGTATGATCCTTTTATCCCTACTTTCTTGAGGGTTTTTATCAAGAAAGGATGCTATATTTTGTCAAATGCTTTCTCTGCATCTATTGAGAGGATCATATGATTCTTGTTGTTTCTTTTATTGATTTGAAGAAACATGTTGTTTTGCGGATATTGAATGAGCCCTGCATCCCAGGTACAAATCTCGCTTGGTCATGGTGAATAATTTTTTTAATGTATTATTGTATCCAGTTGGCTAATATCTTGTTGAGGATTTTTGCATCCTTGTTCATCAGGGAAATTGGTCTATAGTTCTCCTTTTTAGTAGGTCTCTGTCTGGTTTTGGAATCAAGGTAATGCTGGCTTCATAGAAAAACTTTGGAAGTTTTCCTTCCATTTCTATATTTTGGAATAGCTTCAAGAGAATAGGTGTTAACTCTTCCTTCGATGTTTGGAAGAATTCCCCTGGAAAGCCATTTGGCCCTGGACTCTTGTTTTTTGGCAGATTGTTGATTACTAATTTGATTTCCTTACTGGTTATGGGTCTGTTCAAATTTTCTATTTCTTCCTGTTTCAGTTTTGGTAGTGTATATGTTTCTAGGAATTTGTCCATTTCTTCCAGATTCCCATTTTATTGGCATATAATTGCTCATAATATTCTCTTATTATTGTTTGTATTTCTGTTGTGTTGGTTGTGATCTCTCCTCTTTCATTCTTGATTTTATTTATTTGGGTCCTTTCCTTTTTCTTTTTGATCAGACTGGCTAGTAGTTTATCAATTTTGTTAATTCTTTCAGAGAACCAGCTTCTGGTTTCATTGATCTGTTCTACTGTTTTTTTTTTTTTTTTTTTTTTTTTTTTTTTGGTTTTGATAGCATTAATTTCTGCTCTAATCTTTATTATTTCCTGTCTTCTGCTGGTTTTCGGTTTTATTTGCTGTTCTTTTTCCAGCTCCTTAAGGTGTAAGGTTAGGTTGTGTCTCTGAGATCTTTCTTCCTTCTTTAGGAAGGCCTGGATTGCTACATACTTTCCTCTTATGACCGCCTTTGCTGCATCCCAGAGGTTTTGGGCTGTGGTGTTATCATTTTCATTGACTTCCATATACTTTTTAATTTCCTCTTTAACTTCTTGGTTAGCCCATTCATTATTTAGTAGGATGTTCTTCAGTCTCCTAGTATTTGTTACCTTTCCAAATTTTTTCTTATGGTTGATTTCGAGTTTCATAGCATTGTGGGTCTGAAAATATGCACGGTATGATCTTGATCTTTTTGTACTTGCTCAGGGCTGATTTTTGTCCTAGTATATGGTTTATTCTGGAGAACATTCCATGTGCACTGGAGAAGAATGTATATTCTGCTGCTTTAGAATGAAAAGTTCTGAATATATATGTTAAGTCCATCTGGTCCAGTGTGTCATTCAATGCCATTGTTTCCTTGTTGATTTTTCTATTAGATGATCTGTCCATTGCTGTGAGTGGGATGTTGAAGTCTCCTACTATTATGGTATTACTATCGATGAGTTTCTTTATGTTTGTGATTAATTGATTTATATATTTGGGTTCTCCCACATTTGGCGCATAAATATTTACAATTGTTAGGTCTTCTTGGTGGATAGACCCCTTGATTATGATATAATGCCCTTCTGCATCTCTTGATACAGGCTTTATTTTAAAGTCTAGATTGTCTGATATAAGTATGGTTACTCTGGCTTTCTTTTGTTGACCATTAGCATGATAGATGGTTCTCTATCCACTTATTTTCAATCTGAAGGTGTCTTTGTTGGGTCTCTTGTAAACAGAATATAGATGGATCTTGTTTTCTTCTCCATTATGTTACCCTATGTCTTTTGATTGGAGCATTGAGTCCATTGATATTTAGAGTGAGTACTGAAAGATAGGAATTTATTGCCATTATGATGCTTGTAGAGTTGGAGTTTCTGGTGGTGTTCTCTGGTCCTTTATAATCTTTGTTGCTTTTGAGGTATATATATATATATATATATATTTTTTTTTTTTTTTTTTGAAGGGCTGGTTTAATGGTCACAAACTCCTTTAATTTTTGTTTGTCTGGGAAACTTTTTATCTCTCCTTCTATTTTGAATGACAGCCTTGCTGCATAAAGAATTCTTGGCTCCATATTTTTCTAATTCAGCACATTGAATATATCCAGCCACTCCTTTCTGGCCTGCTAAGTTTCTGTGGATAGGTCTGCTGCAAACCTGATCTGTCTTCCCTTGTAGGTTAGGGGCTTTTTTTCCCTTGCTGCTTTCAGGATTCTGTCCTTGCCTGAGTATTTTGTGAATTTGACTATGATATGCCTTGTTGATGGTCAGTTTTTGATGAATCTAATGGGGGTTGTCTGTGCTTCCTGGATTTTGATGTCTGTGTCTTTCCCCGGGTTAGGAAAGTTTTCTGCTATGATTTGCTCACATAACCCTTCTACCCCTATTTCTCTCTCTTCCTCTTCTGGGACCCCTATGATTCTGATGTTGTTTCTTTTTAATGAGTCACTGATTTCTCTAATTCTTAAATCGTGCTCTTTTGCCTTAATTTCCCTCTTTTTTTCTGCTTCATTATTCTCTGTAAGTTTGTCCTCTATATTGCTGATTCTGTTCTGCCTCATCCATCCTTGCTGCTGCTGTGTCCACCCGTGATTGCAGCTCAGTTATAGCATTTTTATTTCATTCTGACTATTGTTTACTTCTTTTATCTCTGCATAAAAGGATTCTAATCTATTTTCGACTCCAGCCAGTATTCTTATTATCGTGATTCTAAATTCTGGTTCAGACATCTTGCTTGAGTCTGTTAAATCCCTGGCTGTCATTTCTTCATGCTCTTTCTTTTGGGGTGAATTCCTTCATTTTGTCATTTTGAAGGGATAAAAGGAATTAATGAGGCAGAAAAATTAAAATTAAAAAGAAATTAAAATAAAAAAATATTAAAAGTACAAAGTTAGAAAATTAAAAACACACACATACACAAAATCAAATAAATGATGCTAGATTCTAGGTATGTTTTGGTCTGAATATTGAAAGTGGTTTGACAGATTAGAGGAAAAAAAGGGGGGAAAAAAGGAAATTGTTTGACAATTTGTAAAAATGAGGGGGCGCCTGGGTGGTGCAGTCGGTTAAGCGTCCGACTTCAGCCAGGTCACGATCTCGCGGTCCGTGAGTTCGAGCCCCACATCGGGCTCTGGGCTGATGGCTCAGAGCCTGGAGCCTGCTTCCGATTCTGTGTCTCCCTCTCTCTCTGCCCCTCCCCCGTTCATGCTCTCTCTCTGTCCCCAAAAAAACAAACAAACAAAAAAAAACAAAAAACGTTGAAAAAATGAGTACACTGAAGTAGACTAAAATGAGATGATGTGAGTAAAATAGCATTTGAAGAAATTTACAGAAAAGTAAAGAATATAGTAGGAAAAAAATAAAGAAAAATATTTTTAATAAAAATTAAAAATAAAAAATGAAGTTTTTCTCTTTCTGTATTCAAGAAAAAGAAAAGAAACAAAAAAGAGCAAAAAGAGAAAAAATCATTTGAAAATTTGAAAAAGTGAATACAATGTAGTAGACTAAAATAAAATGATGGACGTAAAATAGAATTTGAAAAATTTACATAAAAGCAAAAAATATAGTAAAAAATTAATGAAAAAATATTTTTAATAGAAATTGAAAGTAAGAATGTTTTTCATTTTCTGCCCCCAAGAAAAAGAAAAGAAGTGAAAATAGAAAAAAGAAAAAGAAAAAAGAAAACAAGGAAATCGTTTGAAAACTTGAAAAGTTAAATACACTGGTATTTAGTGGACTAAAATAGAATTATGGAAGTTAGAATTTGAAAAAATTTACACAAAAGTAAAAAATATAGGAAAAAATTAAAGAAAAATATTTTTAATAAAAATTGAAAATAAAAATGAATTTTTTCTCTTTCTGTATTCAAGAAAAAGAAAAGTGAAAAAGAAAGAAGAAAAAAAGAAAGAAAATTGAATAGATGGACTTGCTAACAGATTGAAATAGGACTGAAATTACTTTGTTTTCCCCTAGAAATCAGACTATGTTTCGCTTTATAGTCCATAAACTAAGCAGGTGGTGAGACTTGTGTTCTTGAAGAGCGAGGTTGGCCCAGTTGGGTGGGGCTCAGTGTAACGGCTCCATTCTCCACTAGATGGCGCTGCTAGCCTACTGGGGTGAAGTGTTGTGGCGCTCGTAGGTGCATATGTGCATGCGTGGGAGCAGTGAAAATGGCCTCACTCAGCTACCCAGTCTCTGGTATGGGAACTCTGTTCTCTCCTATCAGCAATTGTGCACCTATCCTCTGTCTTCAGCTTTCATCCACTCCCCGCTTTTAAACTGTCTGTGACCAAGCCCCAGGCAGTACCTCTCTCCCGAGTTTTGTCTCAGATGCAGCTGTTTTCCCGACCCCTTACTTCTGAAGGACTGCGGCTTTGACCCATTTTGCGCCTCTGTGGGAGGGTCTCACCAAGCAATGGCCAAATGCTGGCTGCACCCAGGAATGCCTACTGGACCCTGTTGCTGCTGGTGCCTGGAGACTGGGGCCAGGTACCAGCCTGCCCCAGAAAAAGTTCACAAGATAGTGTAGCAGCAGCTTTTCAGGGATTATGGAAGATCACAACACATATCTGGCACCTGGCTTCACACTTAATGACATTGTACCAGCACCAGCTAATGTGGCCATTTTCTGGGGTCTGCTGGGACCAGGTGGCTTCAACAGTCTCTACCAAATGTCCTTCCAGCAGTGGAACCGCTTTTCCTGTGTGGCCCAAGAACCTCCCAGATCCCACTCTGTTCCTGGGGATTCGCCCTTCCCACCAGAGCACCACCAGGTATCCAGCTGCAGAGTTTCAGACTTTGTGCTCCCCTTGTTTACAGTCTTAACGGAATTTAAAACCCTCTTCTTTCTCCTTTCTCCCTTTTTAGTTTAGTCCCTGCGGCTGTTTCTAATTTTCCACTTTGTCTCCAGCTGCTTTTGGGGAGGGGTGCTTTTCACATTCTCCCCCACCCCAGTCCATCCTCTCTCTGCCTGCAAAGGTGGCTTCCTGCCCGCTGCCGGCTTCTCTCTCCCCAAGTTCACCTCTCCAGACCACGTACCTACTGAATTCTGTGGTTCATGTTGTGCAGATTGTTGTGTTAATCCTCCAATCAGTTTTCTAGGTGTGTAGGATGGTTTAGTGTTGGTCTGGCTGTATTTCTCGGACATGAGACGCACAAAAACTTCCATGCTGTTCCCAAAAGTTTGAGTTTTTGTTTATTCTTGATCCATGAGGGTCAAAGCAACTCATTCCTAGCTCTTCTTGTGCTATCGGTATGTGGGTAAATTCATGTGTTTACACTCTGTGTTCAGTTTATCTGTTGCATGACTCATTAGACCCTAGCAGGAAATGAAAGATGTCGTATTCCCAAGAAATGGCTTGTCTCATTCTGCCTTTCACTTTTTTTTTTGTTTTCCAGAGCCTAGGTTTTAAAATAAAAGTTTGCACTGCTCAAAGTCAGCATCTTCTCTTCTACATCTATTTTTTTGTGGATAAAACAGGAGGCAGATGGTGGCTGATCATAATAATATTAATATGACATATTGAAAATTCCATTTATATATGGAGTCCTTTTAATAATAGGAGAATTATTTTAATGTTAGGATACCTCTAATATAAAATATATGAAAGTCTATTATATTTTGAGATTCATGAAGATGCTGGCTGGCACATGCCTAAGTGGTGTCAGATTTGGCAAACTATAGTCATAAGCACATCCATATTTGAGATATGAATAGTTGGAAGTATCTAGATAGAGAAAGACATATGACGGAAACACCTTTAAAACAATGAAACTTTCATTAATTCTGAATAGTATACTTGTATGTGTGTTTTCATGGCATAGAATTAAATTGTGAGTGTTAACACCAGAAGCCAGAATCCCTTCTGAATAACTGCTTCATGCTGCCTCATGTTTTATGCAGATTATGTTTTTGCTAGAACTGCCATTGCTAGACTACATTAAACTTTAATGCACTTCGAGAAGAATTAGATTATAAAAATTACTGTTAATATCTTTATGTCTATGTAAAACATTAAGAAACTTATTTGAACATTTTAAAAGGAGACATTGAGAGGAGAAGAAAGATGAATAGTAGTAGAGGAGAAAAATGATTATTTTTAGCCTAAATATAATTTGATGCTCAGTCGTAAGATTAAGCCAATCCTTCACAATCAGATTCACAATAGGATGTACTTTCCAGAGTGACTCTTTAAAGGGAGCTTAGGTGCTAGGTAGTCTTTTTTTTTTTTTTTTTTAAATTTTTTTTTTCAACGTTTTTTATTTATTTTTGGGACAGAGAGAGACAGAGCATGAACGGGGGGAGGAGCAGAGAGAGAGGGAGACACAGAATCGGAAACAGGCTCCAGGCTCCGAGCCATCAGCCCAGAGCCTGACGCAGGGCTCGAACTCACGGACCGCGAGATTGTGACCTGGCTGAAGTCGGACGCTTAACCGACTGCGCCACCCAGGCGCCCCTAGGTAGTCTTTTTAAATTAGAGTCTTCTTCAGAAGTGAGTGTCTAATACTTGTAGAATTTTTTTGGCAAAATCAAAATGATTATTATAATTACACAACAATATCTTATATATTGTGGATATATAATTAAAATATAATAAAATACACTATAATAAAATATAATAATATGCTATGAAGAGTATGTTCTTTTTATAAATATTTTACACAAATTTCCATTAGTTAACACACAGTATAATATTAGTTTCAGGTGTACAAAATAATGATTCAACACTTCCATACAGCAGCCTGGGCTCATCATAACAAGAGCCCTCCTTAATTCCCATCACCTATTAACCCATTCCCCACCCACCTTCCCTTTGATAACCATCAGTTTTATTCCTGAACAGTTAAGGGTCTGTTTCTTGCTTTGCCTCTCTCCCTCTCTTCCTTTCCCTTTGCCCATTTGTTTTGTTTCTTAAGTTCCACATATGAATGAAGTCATACGGTATTTGTCTTTCTCTGACTTAACTTATTTTGCTTAGGATAATATTCTCTAGCTCCATCCACATCGTTGCAAATGTGGATCATTGCAAGATTTCATTCTTTTTATGGCTGAGTAATATTCCGTTGTATATACATACCACTTCTTCTTTATCCATTCACCCATTGATGGACACCTGGACTATTTCCACAATTTGGCTATTGTGGATAATGCTGTTATAAACATCAGGGTGCATGTATCCCGTTGAATTAGTATGTTTGTATTCTTTGAGTAAATAGCTGGTAGTGCAATTGAAGGATCATAGGGTTAATTTTTTGAGGAAGCTCCATACTGTTTTCCACAGTGGATGAACCAGTTTGCATTCCCACCAACAGTGCAAGAGGGTTACCCTTTTTCCACATCCTTGCCAATACTTGTTGTTTCTTGTGTTGTTGATTTTAGCCATTCTGTCATGTGTGAGGTGATATATCATTGTAATTTTGATTTGTATTTCTCTGATGATGAGTAATATTGACCACCTTTTCATGTGTGTGCTGGCCATCTGTATGCCTTTTTTTGGAAAAAGACATTCATGTCTTTCATGTCATCTGCCCATTTTTTTTAAATTTTTTTTAACGTTTATTTATTTTTGAGACAGAGAGAGACAGAGCAGAGAGAGGGGAGGTCAGAGAGAGGGAGACACAGAATCTGAAACAGGCTCCAGGCTCTGAGCTGTCAGCACAGAGCCCGACGCGGGGCTCGAACTCACGGACTGCGAGATCATGACCTGAGCTGAAGTCGGCCGCTTAACCGACTGAGCCACCCAGGCGCCCCATCATCTGCCCATTTTTTAATTGGAGTATTCAGTTGTTGCTTTTTGTTGTTGTTGTTTTGTTTTTGTTTTTGTTTTTTTTTGGTGTTGAGTTGTATTAATTCTCCCTTTATCAGATATCATTTGCAAATACCTTCTCCTGTTCTGTAGGCTGCCTTTTGGTTTCTTGATTGTTTTCTTTGCTGTGCAGTAACTTTTTATTTTGATGAAGTCCCAATAGTTTATTTTTGCTTTTGTTTCCCTTGTCTCAGGAGACATATCTAGAAAGAAGATGCTTTAGCCAAAGTCAAAGAGGTTACTTTTTTTTTTTTTTTTAATATATGAAATTTATTGTCAAATTGGTTTCCATACAACACCCAGTGCTCATCCCAAAAGGTGCCCTCCTCAATACCCATCACCCACCCTCCCCTCCCTCCCATCTCCCACCAACCCTCAGTTTGTTCTCAGTTTTTAACAGTCTCTTCTGCTTTGGCGCTCTCCCACTCTAACCTCTTTTTTTTTTTTTCCTTCCCCTCCCCCGTGGGTTTCTGCTACGTTTCTCAGGATCCACATAACAGTGAAACCATATGGTATCTGTCTTTCTCTGTATGGCTTATTTCACTTAGCATCACACTCTCCAGTTCCATCCACGTTGCTACAAAAGGCCATATTTCATTCTTTATAATTGCCAAGTAGTATTCCATTGTGTACATAAACCACAATTTCCTTATCCATTCATCAGTTGATGGACATTTAGGCTCTTTCCATAATTTGGCTATTGTTGAGAGTGCTGCTATAAACATTGGGGTACAAGTGCCCCTATGCATCAGTGCTCCTGTATCCCTTGGATAAATTCCTAGCAGTGCTATTGCTGGGTCATAGGGTAGGTCTATTTTTAATTTTCTGAGGAACCTCCACACTGCTTTCCAGAGCGGCTGCACCAATTTGCATTCCAACCAACAGTGCAAGAGGGTTCCCGTTTCTCCACATCCTCTCCAGCATCTGTAGTCTCCTGATTTGTTCATTTTGGCCACTCTGACTGGTGTGAGGTGATATCTGAGTGTGGTTTTGATTTGTATTTCCCTGATAAGGAGCGATGTTGAACATCTTTTCATGTGCCTATTGGCCATCCGGATGTCTTCTTTAGAGAAGTGTCTATTTCATGTTTTCTGCCCATTTCTTCACTGGGTTATTTGTTTTTCGGGTGTGGAGTTTGGTGAGCTCTTTATAGATTTTGGATACTAGCCCTTTGTCCGATATGCCATTTGCAAATATCTTTTCCCATTCCGTTGGTTGCCTTTTAGTTTTGTTGGTTGTTTCCTTTGCTGTGCAGAAGCTTTTTATCTTCATAAGGTCCTAGTAATTCACTTTTGCTTTTAATTCTCTTGCCTTTGGGGATGTGTCGAGTAAGAGATTGCTACGGCTGAGGTCAGAGAGGTCTTTTCCTGCTTTCTCCTCTAAGGTTTTGATGATTTCCTGTCTCACATTCAGGTCCTTTATCCATTTTGAGTTTATTTTTGTGAATGGTGTGAGAAAGTGGTCTAGTTTCAACCTTCTGCATGTTGCTGTCCAGTGCTCCCAGCACCATTTGTTAAAGAGACTGTCTTTTTTCCATTGGATGTTCTTTCCTGCTTTGTCAAAGATTAGTTGGCCATACATTTGTGGGTCTAGTTCTGGGGTTTCTATTCTATTCCATTGGTCTATGTGTCTGTTTTTGTGCCAATACCATGCTGTCTTGATGATTACAGCTTTGTAGTAGAGGCTGAAGTCTGGGATTGTGATGTCTCCTGCTTTGGTCTTCTTCTTCAAAATTACTTTGGCTATTCAGGGCCTTTTGTGGTTCCATATGAATTTTAGGATTGCTTGTTCTAGTTTCGAGAAGAATGCTGGTGCAATTTTGATTGGGATTGCATTGAATGTGTAGATAGCTTTGGGTAGTATTGACATTTTGACAATATTTATTCTTCCAATCCATGAGCAGGGAAGGTCTTTCCATTACTTTATATCTTCTTCAATTTCCTTCATAAGCTTTCTATAGTTTTCAGCATACAGATCTTGTACATCTTTGGTTAGATTTATTCCTAGGTATTTTATGCTTCTTGGTGCAATTGTGAATGGCATCAGTTTCTTTATTTGTCTTTCTGTTGCTTCATTGTTAGTGTATAAGAATGCAACTGATTTCTGTACATTGATTTTGTATCCTGCAACTTTGCTGAATTCATGTATCAGTTCTAGCAGACTTTTGGTGGAGTCTATCGGATTTTCCATGTATAATATCATGTCATCTGCAAAAAGTGAAAGCTTGACTTCATCTTTGCCAGTTTTGATGCCTTTGATTTCCTTTTGTTGTCTGATTGCTGATGCTAGAACTTCCAACACTATGTTAAACAACAGTGGTGAGAGTGGGCATCCCTGTCGTGTTCCTGATCTCAGGGAAAAAGCTCTCAGTTTTTCCCCGTTGAGGATGATGTTAGCTGTGGGCTTTTCATAAATGGCTTTTATGATGTTTAAGTATGTTCCTTCTATCCCGACTTTCTCAAGGGTTTTTATTAAGAAATGGTGCTGGATTTTGTCAAAGGCCTTTTCTGCATCGATTGACAGGATCATATGGTTCTTCTCTTTTTTTTGTTAATGTGATGTATCACATTGATTGATTTGCGAATGTTGAACCAGCCCTGCATCCCAGGAATGAATCCCACTTGATCATGGTGAATAATTCTTTTTATATGACACTGAATTCAATTTGCTAGTATCTTATTGAGAATTTTTGCATCCATATTCATCAGGAATATTGGCCTGTAGTTCTCTTTTTTTACTGGGTCTCTGTCTGGTTTAGGAATCAAAGTAATACTGGCTTCATAGAATGAGTCTGGAAGTTTTCCTTCCCTTTCTATTTTTTGGAACAGCTTGAGAAGGATAGGTATTATCTCTGCTTTAAACGTCTGGTAGAACTCCCCTGGGAAGCCATCTGGTCCTGGACTCTTATTTGTTGGGAGATTTTTGATAACCGATTCAATTTCTTTGCTGGTTATGGGTCTGTTCAAGTTTTCTATTTCCTCCTGATTGAGTTTTGGAAGTGTGTGGGTGTTTAGGAATTTGTCCATTTCTTCCAGGTTGTCCAATTTGTTGGCATATAATTTTTCATAGTATTCCCTGATAATTGTTTGTATCTCTGAGGGATTGGTTGTAATAATTCCATTTTCATTCATGATTTTATCTATTTGCGTCATCTCCCTTTTCTTTTTGAGAAGCCTGGCTAGAGGTTTGTCAATTTTGTTTATTTTTTCAAAAAACCAACTCTTGGTTTCATTGATCTGCTCTACAGTTTTTTTAGATTCTATATTGTTTATTTCTGCTCTGATCTTTATTATTTCTCTTCTTCTGCTGGGTTTAGGCTGCCTTTGCTGTTCTGCTTCTATTTCCTTTAGGTGTGCTGTTAGATTTTGTATTTGGGATTTTTCTTGTTTCTTGAGATAGGCCTCGATTGCAATGTATTTTCCTCTCAGGACTGCCTTCGCTGCGTCCCAAAGCATTTGGATTGTTGTATTTTCATTTTCATTTGTTTCCATATATTTTTTAATTTCTTCTCTAATTGCCTGGTCGACCCATTCAGTCTTTAGTAGGGTGTTCTTTAACCTCCATGCTTTTGGAGGTTTTCCAGACTTTTTCCTGTGGTTGATTTCAAGCTTCATAGCATTGTGGTCTGAAAGGATGCATGGTATAATTTCAATTCTTGTAAACTTATGAAGGGCTGTTTTGTGACCCAGTATATGATCTATCTTGGAGAATGTTCCATGTGCACTCGAGAAGAAAGTATATTCTGTTGCTTTGGGATGCAGAGTTCTAAATATATCTGTCAAGTCCATCTGATCCAATGTATCATTCAGAGCCCTTGTTTCTTTACTGACCGTGTGTCTAGATGATCTATCCATTTCTGTAAGTGGGGTGTTAAAGTCCCCTGCAATTACCACATTCTTATCAATAAGGTTGCTTATGTTTATGAGTAATTGTTTTATATATTTGGGGGCTCCGGTATTCGGCGCATAGACATTTATAACTGTTAGCTCTTCCTGACGGATAGACCCTGTAATTATTATATAATGCCTTTCTTCATCTCTTGTTACAGCCTTTAATTTAAAATCTAGTTTTTCTGATATAAGCATGGCTACTCCAGCTTTCTTTTGGCTTCCAGTAGCATGATAAATAGTCTCCATCCCCTCACTCTCAATCTAAAGGTGTCCTCAGATCTAAAATGAGTCTCTTGTAGACATCAGATAGATGGGTCTTGTTTTTTTATCCATTCTGATACCCTATGTCTTTTGGTTGGCGCATTTAATCCATTTACATTCAGTGTTATTATAGAAAGATACGGGTTTAGAGTCATTGTGATGTCTGTATGTTTTATGCTTGTAGTGATGTCTCTGGTACTTTGTCTCACAGGATCCCCCTTAGGATCTCTTGTAGGGCTGGTTTCGTGGTGACAAATTCCTTCAGTTTTGTTTGTTTGGGAAAACCTTTATCTCTCCTTCTATTCTAAATGACAGACTTGCTGGATAAAGGATTCTCGGCTGCATATTTTTTCTATTTAGCACACTGAAGATATTGTGCCAATCCTTTCTGGCCTGCCAAGTTTCAAAAGAGAGATCAGTCACAAGTCTTATAGGTCTCCCTTTATATGTGAGGGCACGTTTATCTCTTGCTGCTTTCAGAATTTTCTCTTTATCCTTGTATTTTGCCAGTTTCACTATGCTATGTCGTGCAGAAGATCAATTCGAGTTACGTCTGAAGGGAGTTCTCTGTGCCTCTTGGATTTCAATGCCTTTTTCCTTCCCCAGTTCAGGGAAGTTCTCAGCTATTATTTCATCAAGTATCCCTTCAGCACCTTTCCCTCTCTCTTCCTCCTCTGGGATACCAATTATGCGTATATTATTTCTTTTTAGTGTATCACTTAGTTCTCTAATTTTCCCCTCCTACTCCTGGATTTTTTTATCTCTCTTTCTCTCAGCTTCCTCTTTTTCCATAACTTTATCTTCTAGTTCACCAATTCTCTCCTCTGCCTCTTCAATCCGAGCCGTCGTCGTTTCCATTTTGTTTTGCATTTCGTTTAAAGCATTTTTCAGCTCCTCGTGACTGTTCCTTAGTCCCTTGATCTCTGTGGCAAGAGATTCTCTGCTGTCCTGTATACTGTTTTCAAGCCCAGCGATTAATTTTATGACTATTATTCTAAATTCACTTTCTGTTATATTATTTAAATCCTTTTTGATCAGTTCATTAGCTGTTGTTATTTCCTGGAGATTCTTCTGAGGGGAATTCTTCCGTTTGGTCATTTTGGATAGTCCCTGGAGTGGTGAGGACCTGCAGGGCACTTCCCCTGTGTTGTGGTGTATAACTGGAGTTGGTGGGCGGGGCCGCAGTCCGACCTGATGTCTGCCCCCAGCCCACTGCTGGGGCCACAGTCAGACTGGTGTGTGCCTTCTCTTCCCCTCTCCTAGGGGCGGGATTCACTGTTGGGTGGCGTGACCCATCTGGTCTACTTGCACACTGCCAGGCTTGTGGTGCTGGGGATCTGGCGTATTAGCTGGGGTGGGTAGGCAAGGTGCACGGGGGCAGGAGGGACAGGCTTAGCTCGCTTCTCCTTAGGTGATCCGCTTCAGGAGGGGCCCTGTGGCAGTGAGGGAGTCAGATCCGCTGCCAGAGGTTTGGCTCCGCAGGAGCACAGAGTTGGGTGTTTGCGCAGAGTGAGCAAGTTCCCTGGCAGGAACTGGTTCCCTTTGGGATTTTAGCTGGGGGATCGGTGGGGGAGATGGCGCTGGCGACCGCCTTTGTTCCCCACCAAACTGAGCTCTGTCGTCCAGGGGCTCAGCAACTCTCACTCCCTTTGTCCTCCAGCCTTCCCGCTTTCCGAGCAGAGATGTTAACTTATGACCTCCCAGACGCTAAGTCGCGCTTGCTGTCGGAACACAGTCCGTCAGGCCCCTCCGCTTTTACCAGCCAGACTTGGGGGCTTTGCTTGGCCGGCAAGCCGCCCCTCCGCCCCGGCTCCCTCTCGCCAGTCCGTGGAGCGCGCGCGCACCGCCTCGCCGCCCTTCCTACCCTCTTCCGTGGGCCTCTCGTCTGCGCTTGGCTCCGGAGACTCCGTTCTGCTAATCCTCTGGCGGTTTTCTGGGTTCTTTAGGCAGGTGTGGGTGGAATCTAAGTGATCAGCAGGACGCGCGGTGAGCCCAGCGTCCTCCTACGCCGCCATCTTCCCTCTCTCCCCCCAAAGAGGTTTCTACATGTGTTATTTAAGATTTTTATGGTTTCAGGACTCGTATTTAGGTCTTTTATCCATTTTGAATTTATTTTTGTGTTTGGTGTCAGAAAGTTGTCCAATTTCATGCTTTTGCATGTAGCTGTCCAGTTTTCCCAACACCATTTGTTGAAGAAACTGTCTTTTCCCTATGCATATTCTTTCCTGTTTTGTCAAATATTAATGACCATATAGCTGTGGGTTCATTTCTAGGTGTTCTATTCTGTTCTGTTAATGTATGTGTCTATTTTTGTGCCAGTACCATATTATTTTGATCACTACAGCTTTGTAATATATCTTAGAGTCTGGAATTGTGATGTTCCCAGCTTTGTTTTTCTTTTCTTTTTTTAAAAGTTTATATATTTTTGAGAGAGAAAAAGAGTGAGAGAGTGTGTGCACAAGTGGGGGAGGGGCAGAGAGTGAGGGAGAGAGAGAATTACAACCAGGTTCGGCACTGTCAGTGAAAAACCTGATGTGGGTCTTGAACTCACAAACTGTGAGATCATGACTTGAGCCAAAACCAAGGGTTGGGTGCTTAACCAACTGAGCCATCCAGGAGCCCCAGCCTTGTTTGTCTTTTTAAAGTTTGCTTTGGTATTTGGGGTCTTTTGTGGTTCCATATACGTTTTAGGATGGCCCTTTCTAACTCTGCAAAAATGCTGTCGGTATTTTGATTGCATTGAATGTGTAGATTGGGTAATATAGATATTTTAACAATATTTATTCTTCTAATCTATGAGCACGGAATGTCTTTCCATTTCTTTGTGTCATTTTCAACTTCTTTCATTGGTGTTTTACAGTTTTCAGAGTACAAGTCTTTCATCTTCTTTGGTTAGGTTTATTCCTACGTATCTCATGGTTTTGGGTGAAATTGTAAATGGGATTGATTCCTTAATTTCTCTATCTGCTGCCTCAGTATTGGTGTATAGAAATGAAACAGATTTCTGTATCTTGATTTTGTATCCAGTGTCTTTCCTGAATTTGTGTATCCATTCTAGCAGTTCTTTTGATGGAGTGTTCCAGGTTTTCTATATAGATTATCATGTCATCTCCAAAAAGTGAAAGTTTAACTTGTTCCTTGCTGATTTGGATGCCTTTCATTTCTTTTGTTGTCTAATAGCTATGGCTAGGACTTGCAGTACTATGATAAATAACAATGGTGAGAGCAGACATCCCTGCCTTATTTCAGACCATAAAGGAAAGTCTCCTAGGTTTTCCACATTGAGGATGATATTAGTTTTCATATATGGCTTTAATTATGTTGCTGTTTGCTCCCTGTAACTTTACTTTTTTGAGGGTTTTTATCATGAATGGATGTTGTACTTTGTCAAATGCTTTTTCTACATCTATTGAGATGATCATAGGGGTCTTATCCTTTCTTTTATTAATATGGTGTATCACGATTGATTTGCAAATATTGAACCACCCTTGCAAACCAAAAATACATCCCACTTGATCATGGTGAATGATTTTTTTAAATGTATTGTTGGATTCAGTTTGGTAGTATTTAACTGAGGATTTTGGCATCTATGTTCATCAGGGATATTGGCCTGTAGTTCTCTTTTATGATTATGGTTTCAGGGTAATGTTGGCCTCATAGAATGAATTTGGAAGTTTTGCTTCCTTTTCTATTTTTGGAATAATTTTATTAGAATAGGCATTACCTCTTTTTTAAATGTTTGATAGAATACACCTGTGAAGCCATCTGACCCTGAGCTTTTGTTTGTTGAGAAATTTTTTTATAAGTGATTCAGTTTCTTTGCTGGTTATTGGTCTGTTCAAGTATTCTTCTATTTCTTCCTGTTTCAGTTTTGGTAGTTTATATTTTTAGAAATTTATGCATTTCTTCCAGATTGTCCAATTTGTTGGCGTATAGTTTTTCATAATATTCTCATATAATTGTATTTCTTTGATATTGGTTATTTCTTCTGTCTCATTAGTAACTGTATTTATTTGGGTCTTTTTTCTTATTAATAAATCTGACTAGAGGTTTATCAATTTTATTAATTTTTCAAAGAACCAGTTCTTGGTTTCATCAATATGTTCTATTGTGTTTGCTTGTTTGTTTGTTTGTTTTAGTTTCTATATCATTTATTTTGGCTGTAATCTTTATTATTTCCTTCCTTCTGCTGGCTTTAGGTTTCATTTTTTGTTCTTTTCGTGCCTCTGTTGGGTGAAAAACTCGGTTGTTTATTTGAGATTTTTCTTGCTTCTTACGGTATGCTTATATTGCCATATACTTCCTTATGACTGCTTTTGTTGCATCCAAAGGTTTTGGACCATTGTGTTTTTATTTTAATTTGTTTTCATGTGTTTATTTTCTTCTTTTATTTCTTGATTGATCCATTCATTGTTTAGCAGAAATTGTTTAATCTCCATGTATCTGTGGCCCAGACCAAATTACAATTGCCTTGCTAAATATTTTGTAGCTATAGTTAGTTTTTAGTATTCCTTTCTATAGATCTGAGTTTCTATTTGGTATACTTTTCCTTTAACCTGAAAAACTTCCTTTTACCACAGGTCTGTTGGTAATAAATGATTATTTTTTTTAATCTATGGTATCTTCAGTTTTCGAAGGATAATTTTACTGAATAGAAAATTTGGGATAAGGATCTTTTTTTTTCTTTTAACATCTTAAAGTTGTTAAATCATCTTCTTCATATCTGCATTTTTTATGATGAGAAGTTTGTTTACCTTGCAATTTTAGGGTTCCGCATAGGCCACCATGTATGCAAATGTGTCTTTTTAATCTGGATGTTTTTGAAGTTTTCTCTTTACTTCTATATTAAGTAATTTGTCTATGATGAGTAAACGTATGGAGTTCTCCATATTATCCTGCTTAAGATAAACTGAGCTTGGATGTGTAGGTGAAATTACTCACCGCATTTGAGAAATATTCATTCACTATTACTTACAATATATTTTTCTGTCCCATATTCTTTCCTGAGCCACACAAATATTGTTGCATATATCAATAGTTCATTCATTTTATTGCTGAGTCGTTGTCCACTGTCTGGATATACCACAATTTGTATATCCATTTATCAGGTGATGCACTTTTTTTATTGTTGTTTTTCAGCTTTTATTTAGCTATTTTAAATAAACCAGGACTATGGGGAGACAACTGTCATGTGTCTTTTAATTAAAAAGAAAGGAAAAAAAAAGAAAATTATTGGCTTATAAAGTAAGTGACCCCCAAAATTCCATATGACCCAATATGAAATTATTTTAACATGAAAATTAGGCTGCCTTCTTGCATATATGGTTTTGAATATATTTTATTTTGGTGTATTAGACAGATTCACAGTCAAAAGCACATTTTCTAACTCTCTGTTCAACTTCCAAACAATATGCTAAAAGATGTAACAAGATAAACTTTGAATTTTCATTAATTCACCAAAAGTTTGCTATAGGTAAACAGTTGGTTTGGTCATTTTGATATATTTTTATTAGAGAACAATAGAACACAGGATTTTCAGTATTTCTCTTAGACTTTTCAAGGTTCAGAGGTTAAGATTACTTCCTGCCTTTCATTTCTACGGTGAAAATTTTCTCCAAGATCAGAAGTGCTATTGATGAACTCTGTGGCTTCTAGTCTTAACTGTGAATGATGCTGTTGGTTTTCACAATCATCCTGAGGGAGCTCATATCATAAATTGATTTGCAGTCATGGAGTCTGTGGTGTCAATTTGTAGATTTGGCAAAAAGTAGAAAAATCAACTCATTAGAGTCTTAGTTGTGAAACCAGTGGTCTTTCTATTTTCAAGTAAAAAATTGTAGAATTATCTATAATCTGTGTAATAGATTTTAGCTTTGTTGGGTGATTAAATTTATGGCTTGTAGAATAGTTTAAAAAAATTTTTTTACAGTTAAATCACAATAACTTGTACATATACTAGGTCACTTTCTAAATATTTCCAAATACATTCTAGACATTTTATAAATAATCTACTCAAGGGAACTAGAAAGAAGCATGTGGAATTTTCTTCTATTCTAAACAAATAACAAATATGTAATGGATTAATTATTTATCTAACTCCAATTTTGAAATATTATGATGTAATTATTTATGGTAACTACTATAAATTTTATTAAAACACCTTTTGCTTCCTCTCTGCACTGTTCCCTTCCCCCCACTACTGTGCCACTTAGATGACTAGAATGACGACTTTTATGCCCAATGCATTTGCTTGAGGGTCAGACAGCAATTATACATAACACAGATGATTAAGCTAAAAAATAAGAATTATAAATGACCTATGGTACTGTTTATAGTTAGGAAGAGATTATCTATATGTTACTGCCCTACAAAGAGATCTATAAAAAAATGAATTTTCAAAATTACCATCAGACCCAAGTATATTTAGTAGTGTTGTTAATCATCTTAAGAGTATTTTCACGGAAAGAATGATACAAGGATATCTCCAGCTGCGTGTAAAAAACATTTGTAAGACTTTTGAATTGAGCTTGTTGATTTTTGTTTGGAAAATGAGCCACATCATTTCACTCATACCACTGTTTTGACAAGGAATAAAATTGATCACATATTATGCCAATTATCAGTTGGTAGTTTGGGAGCACAGTGAATAGCAGGGAATACCTTTGCTCTCCCTGTACTTTTCCCTGGCAGTCAAGTAAAGACATACAAATAAACAAATGCATAGTACAATGAGTGCAGAAATAGATGTTTATTCAATCTGTATGAAAGCAAGGGACAGAAAGCAATTTGTTCTTATTTATGATTAATCAAAGGGGAAATAGAGGGGATTAAATGACCTTTGAGAGGGTTTTAAAGGTCTCGAAGAAGACAAAGAAGAGAGAGTAATTCCAGGTAGAGAGAGCAGCACATAGAAAAATTCAGGTGGGGAAACAGTATGCTGTGTTTAGGCTATGTTATTAAATCACTGGAGTATAAGGAGTGAGAAAGAAGTAGCAAGACAGAAGACAAACTGATGGGTGAGACAAATCAGGAAAAGCCTTATGTGCCAGTCAATATATATGTACTGAACCTAAAGTCCCAGTGAGTTCTTTGATAAGAGATGAATTTTAGGCAATTTAACCCAGGGCACGGTGGAGAAAAAAGGTCAGAGCTGAAGGAAAGGAGACTAATCAGCAGGCAGTGAAAAGTCTCAGCATGAGATGATAAGGTCTGATTTAAGGTTGTGACAATGGTGATGGAGAGAGGGAACAGAAGTAGTAGATACGTTTTACATGATATATCATAATGTATGTGGCACATAGGGAAGGTCTAGAATGATCTCCTGCTTTTTGTATTGAGTAAAAAAGCAGTATGATAACATTATTTGATGTAGAGGATGGGAATAACAGAGTGAGTTCTGAGAAGAAGTATAATATTGTTAATTCTGTAGCTCTTGTTTGTACTGTATTGCCTTTCTCTCTGGGGGAAGGGAGTGCAACCACAAATCTGGGTTTGTACAGTACAGTCTCAGTGTATGCCTGTTGTTTTAGATACTGATTAATAACTGATAAGTTGTATGGTCATATTCGCTGTGATGTATTGTTAAGCTAAAAAGAATGATTTTTTCTATCTTTTATTCCTTGGAAAAATAGTTCTTTTGAATTCTCTTGCTTATCTTCTAAAAGTCCATGGAAGGTGGGTTCTAAATTAAGCCATTTTTTGTTCTTATCTCCTATACTCGAAACTACCTTATTCTCTTGATGTCAGACTAACTGATCTTCTTGTTCTCCAAAACCATGAGTACCTCTGTCAGACTCCTTACCACATTTTATTATATTTTTATAGCATATATAAAGCTATTTTTTATACATCCACCTCCAGTAAATTGTCACTTCCTTGAGTATAAGAACTTTATTTAAAAAATTCTCTAGCAGCTAGAAAAGTGCCTGTCACATGATAAGTGTGCTCTCCCTCTCTCTGTCTCTCTCTGTCTCTCTGTCTCTGACTCTCTGTCTCTCTGTCTCTGTCTCTCTGTCTCTGTCTCTCTCTCTCTCTCTCTCTCTCTCTCTCTATATATATATATATATATATATATATTGACATTAAGGAGGATGTAAGTTTTCCCCATATATTCTTGGCTACTTCCTATCAGAAAAAACTATTATAGATAAAGGGTTTGGAGAATTTTGGAATTATCTGGAAAAGTCTGGTGATTTTGGTACTATGTTCTAGAATTTTGTCTCTTGTTATTTAGTTATTTCGGAGATTTTTAATGACCATGACTCCTAGTTTTACTATCTGCAAAATGACCTTGATTTCTCATGGCAAAGATTGTTATTGTCATCATATATTGGCACTTTGTACAGTGACCAAAATAGCAAATATTTGTTGGTGTTGTTATTTTATTACAGGTATTAATATTTTACAAGATTTACAATGATAATGTTTTCTTTGAAGTGGCAATTATTCTTAATCACTGAGGCTTTTAATGCAACTTCCTAAATTTAAAGACTAGAAGTACTTGGGCGCCTGGGTGGTTCAGTTGGTTGGGCGGCTGACTTGGGCTGAGGTCATAATCTCGTGGTCCTTGTGTTAGAGCCCGGCATTGGCTCTGTGTTGACAGTTCAGAGCCTGGAGCCTGCTCCGGAGTCTGTGTGTCCTTTTCTCTCTGCCCCTCCCCTACTCTTGCTGTCTTGCTCTGTCTCTTGAAAATAAATGTTAAAAAAAAAAACTTTAAAGACTAGAAGTATAATTATTTGCTGAAGCGGCTAACTGAAAAAAAAAGTCTTGGTTAAAAATAACAGTGCCAATGAATGCAACTCTGAACTGAATGAAAATGAGTCAGTTTCTATAGGAATGCTATAGAAGTACGTTTAAACTTTATTAAAACCCCATGATTTTTAAGTTTCTTATATAGTACCGTCATTAAAAATACGTATTTTAAAAGTGAGATGATATGAGTACTATATATATATATATATATATATATATATATATATATATGTCAGAAATAAGAATGTAAAAGAAAAGGTATCCAGAAAATTGAAAAGGGAAAAGGAAACTAATCCAACTGACTGCAACTATTGAGTCCAGTGTGTCCATGGAGAGAAGGATAGTGGTGAAATTAGCCCAAAAGTCAGAGGGGGAAGGAAGTGTTGATATGAATACATTGCAAGTGTATTATATCTGCTTTCAGCATTGATTAAGTCTTCAGAATGCACTAAGCAGGGGAATAAGAGCTATGAAGTAAATATGAAAAAACTACTGCAGCATACTGTCCTCAAGAAATCAATATACTAAACAAAAATGACACCAAGGTAAATATATACACATTTTATATTAATATAATACGGATATTTGAGAGTAGACACTGTTATTCATGTTATTTTTAATATTTATTTGCATATTATATCCAAAATGGTATAATATATATACACATTTAACATGGTATAATATTACTGTTTTACGTATGTTGTGTTTGCCCAGTAATTTTCAAATATAATATTCAGAATCACTTTTAAATTTGGGAAACACCACATAGAAAAAGTTTCAAGTATAAAAGCTAATATGGCTCTGTTGACATGCAGTATATGATATATTTGTCTCTTAGACATGCTCGAGAATTGATCAAGTGGTTAATTAATGTGTTCTCAGATACTTAGTCAAGAGGAGATATTTACCAAATTACCCTAAATATGCTTATATTTTAGTGTTAGGTCCAGTAAGAATGGATACTATTTCTTCTCATTTCATCTGTTTTAATTTTCTCATTTCCATCCTCAAGTCATTTTGTGTCTATGTCATGTTGAACTACTGATAAATCTGCAAATTTTCTATAAATTTTTATTCTGTAGGACTCTGATAAATACATACCTCAGATCTATTTCTTTAAGAACTCTGGTTATTTGTTCCTCCACTAGGGAGCTTTCTTGAATCCCCAAGAGTGAGTCAGTTCCAACTGTTGACATACTGTCCCATGTACTGTTTATACCTCGATCACACTGAATTCCAATTATATCTTTACTTGTTTGTATCTCCAGATAAGTTTGTATCAGATCTTGGGCTAAAGTCATATTTTTAATGTCTATCTCAATGATTGGCGTCTAACTGATTCTCAAGAACTATAATAAGCTAAACTATATAAGTTTAAAAATGACTATGAATATCTTTTATATTGATATTTATGAATATCTTTTATATTTATCACTCTATCTGAGCAACATGTTGGATACGTAAGCATCCAGAATAATTTTGTTCCAGCCCTATACTTTCATTACATTTTTATCTGCTGATATTCCTTTTGTTCCTTCATCCATCAGTGCATTTTATGTTCTATCAGATAATAATCATTAAATTGTTGAGAAAATATATTTAATTGTATTATATATGTTAAGTTTCCCTAGGTCTATATTAAACTCTCACAGATGGAGTCTAATATAAATTGAAATGTATAACTATATATATCTAAATTTAATATAAATTTAAATTTTGTGCTGTCAAATATAGAAATATGTAAAAATGATTAGAATCTAGGATATGTATAATGCTAAATTATGTGGTATAAACAATAAAAGTCATGAGAATTTTGAAATGCATGTGGTGAATATTCACAGAAATTGTGAAAGCTTAGTTTTCCCATGTGATTATGGACAATATTTGTTCAGTGTTCAGTATTTCCTGGTCAGTCTGCTAAGTGCTTTTCATTTTTATTTTATTTTATTTTATTTTATTTTATTTTATTTTATTTTAAAGTTTATTTTTGAGAGAGAGAGAGAGAGAGAGAGAGAGAGAGAGAGAGAGAGAGAGAACACAAGTGGGGGAGGGGCAGACAGAGAAGGAGACACAGAATCCAAAGCAGGCTCCAGCTTCTAAGCTGTCAGCACAGAGCCTGATGCTGGGCTCAAACTCACCAACCACAAGATCATGATCTGAGCTGAAGTTGGGCACTTAACCGACTGAGCCACCCAGGCTCCCCAAGACCCAGATGTATAAATAATATTAAATTACTTCTTTCAATCCGTTCCCATCAGTGCTAAGTTGTCCTAAGGACTGGTTGATCATCAATTAATAAGGTAACTTGTAGTGATGACCTGACCAACGAACAATTGGGTGCTAACTTTGCAACAACTCACATACTATTGCTATATAATCATAGCAGTTCCAAGTTGGAGCCCAGAGGTGACTCTTGTTATCAGCGTAAATATTCAAATGCCCATTCATCATGGGCTAAACAGCATTTCCTCTATTGAAAATAGATTTTGGCTTAGAAAACTTGCAGATAAGAGACAGGAAGAAGTCCTTATTTTCCAAACTTTTATCTGCATAGTCTTTCTTCCCCCCAATAAGGAATCATATTTAAGAACATCTCTGCAAGGCACCACACTGCCAGATGTCATGGTAGGAGATCATAGATAGAGTCACTGTCAGGCCTGCATACCTCCTGGCAGATTGATAATTCCAAAACAGTCCTGAAATTGTTTTCCTCACAAGAATGACCTGCTCCTGAAACCCTGACTGCCATGTAATTAAGGCAAATTAGATTCAACACCACCACCAAATTGAAATTTGTTATGGGGGCAGGGGGAGGTTCAAATGTAATTTAGCTGACTCTTACTGTTCCAAATAAAGTACTGAATTTTTCTTCTCTTAAATCACTGATAAAACACAGGCCATTCTCAGCAGATTTTACTGAGGTGAACTTAGTTATGATATAGAGCTAGAATTCTATATTATTAAATAGTAAAACTCCTTAAGAGTATGCATGGAAAAAAGGAAAGAAACTGAAGTGGAAAAAAGATTCATTACTGAAAAATCTCAGTCTTTACTATTTGATTTCAAAATGTATATTCCAAAGTTAATACTATTTGAAATATTTGCTTTATTAGCAGTTAATCTTTTTTAATAGTTAAGGTTGTATGAAATTCTATTGAACATGCTTCTACTAGAAGGAAACAATGAAACTATATTCCAAATCAATTTTAAAAAATCAGAATATACATGGAATTAATCTGGGGTTTGAGATGGATTAAAAGTGACTTAAAAATGACCAAGGTGGGGCGCCTGGGTGTCTCGGTCAGTTGAGCGTCTGACTTTGGCTCAGGTCATGATCTCAGCCCCGCACTGGGCTTGCTGCTGTCAGCACAGAGCCCACTTTAGATCCTCTGTGCCCCCTCTCTCTGCCCCTCCTCTGCTCATGCTCTCCCTCTCACTCAACAATAAATAAACATTAAAAAAAGTTTAAAAAATTGACTAAGGCAAGGAAGTTGCCACCATCCCAGTCATAAAATTCATATCGCACAATATGAATAGATTTAAAGAACCTGATAAATGTAAAAAAAAGGGTGAAAAAAATAATTTTTGACTTTTCCACAAAACACTTTAACATTCTATTCTCTATAGGATTTCACTATTTGTAGATAGCAAGTGCTCTATGCTAAAGATCCTGATATTTATAATGTCTACTTAAAAGCATAGTATGGGTTATAAATAAGTGGTCCCATTTGCAGAATAGAGCTATTCTCTTGGAATCTTATGCTTTCTCAATAGTTTAAGACACCTTATTTCTTATTTTTTTAATTTTTTTAAGTTTATTTATTTATGTTGAGAGAGAGAGAGAGAGAGAGAGGGAGCACTCAAGTGAGGTAGGGGCAGAAAGAGGGAGAAAGAATTCCAAGCAGGCTCTGTGCTATCAGTACAAAGCTGAACGCATGAGGCTTGAACTCAATAACCAGTAAGATCATGATCTGAGTGATGAGACCAAGAGTCTAACGCTTAACTGACTGAGCCATCAAGGTGCCCTGACATACCTTATTTCTTAGAGCTAACTAGCTTCCAAGAAATTTGGAGACCGTGTTTTTGCTGATGTTTTGTATCTTTGTATATTGGTTTAGTGTATTTTTACATATAAAGAGAATAAAAAAATACTTTTTCTCCAAAAAAACTACCCAACATGATTTTAAAAGTAATAATGGACTAAAAATAAGACTTACTAAATTCAATGTAATTTAAATTCATCTTTAGCTTTGGAAGATGCTTTCTTCTATAATCTATTGACATTTTTATTAGGAGGGTTTTTTTTTGAAAATTATTGAAATATTATGACTTAGCCTTAAATATAATTTATTTCTCTGAAAGCATTTACTTAAGTATTGGTTAACTAAAACATAAATACTGTAATATAATATCTTTTCATTATTTAGACAAAGTGTAGGTGTACTGAGACTTGTTGGCTAGACAGTAAAAAAGTTGCCTGTTCATCTTGAATATGGAATGTTGTCAAACTTTTAATGTATGTATCAGTGCCTAGCAAACATACAGTGAGACTACCATTTAGCACCTTCTCCTAATTGTTGAAGGTCTTTCTTATCTCTTGGTTACTAAAGATTCTATCTTTATGACTCTCAAAGTTTAAAACACTCAAATGTTAACCACTCACTCTACCCTCAGATCAGTCCTCCTGGCAAGGTCTACTTTGGACCCCTCCCCCCACCCCCCAACCACCACTGTGATTTAAAAGGGTGTTTGTGGGGCATGTGGTTGACTCAGTTGGTTAAACATCCAACTCCTGATTTCGGCTCAGGCCATGATCTCATGGTTTGTGAGTGCAAGCCCCACATCGGGCTCTGGGCTGGCAGCATGGGGCCTGCTTGGGATTCTCTCTATCCCTCTTTCTCTTCCCCTCCCCCACTCACAAGCATGTGCTCTCTCTCTCTCTCTCTCTCTCAAAATAAATAAATAAACATTAACAAAGAGGTCTTTGTTTTTATATATGTGAAAACACAATTACAGGAAAGCTAATGAAATTAAAATAGCATAGTGCATGGAGACATAGCTAGAGAGTTGAGATGATAAACCAGGTTTGCACTAATTAAAGATTTCCATCAATCCCTTTCCTGATACTTTTAAGGGACTTATTATCAATATTGCTATTGGCATCTCATCTCAGAAAATATCTCCCATCGGTTGTGTCCATTTTGTAACAGAATAAGGAAAAAAAGGACCTTTTTCAATTCCCTAATTAGACAAACATCATTGACTTATTATTACACTAGCATGAAATGAGGGTCTTCTACAAGCTAGACATACTATTGGTCCCTGGAGCAGAAAAACAGAATAATAAAATAAAGCCCAAACCACAGGGATTTCTTTCTTCCTCAAAAGGGAACCAAATATTTCCAACTAATAAGACTCACCTTACAGACCTAGCATCTTCAATTGTTATAGCCTCAGAGAGTTTTTCTTTATGGTAAAACAGATTCTAAATAATATTTGATATTTCTGAATATCTATGCTCATTCCAGCATAATTTACAATAGCCAAGGTATGGAAACAAACTAAGTGTCCACTGATGGATGAATGGATAAAGAAATTGTGATATGCACACACACACACACACACACACACACACACACACACACACTGGAATCTTATTCAGCCATAAAAAGAACAAAATTTTGCCATTTTGCTACAACATGGATGGACTTCAAGGGCATTATATTAAGTTAAGTAAGTCAAACACAGAAAGATAAGTACCGTATGACCTCTCTTACATGTGAAATCTAAAAATAATAATAATAGTTAGTTAATTTAAAAAACCCAAAACTTATAGATAACAGAGAACAGGTTGGTGTTTTCCAGAGGTGAGGGTGGAAGATAGGAGAAATGGGTGAATGTTTTTTGTGTTTTGTGTTTTTTTAGTCTGAATAAATTAAATAAAAATAAATAAATAGTATGTATACCATAGGCAAAGGCATATTGTATATAATATATATTATAGACACTAAATTCAAAAGCTCTACTAGAAGTTGATGGTTTGGGTTTTATGTTTTATTTCTTGTTATATTAATGGAGGTGAAGGTTAATATTAGTTCCCAGTTAACTTGTAGAAAGCATTTGTAAAATCAGAATGTCACCTTATTGTGAAATATCCTAAAAAAAGAAGTAGTTCAGAAACTTTATGCCCATTACATCAATCACTTAGAAGCATGCCGATTGCTATTGTAAAGGGCAGGATGAGTTTGTAGACAGTGTAGTTGCTATACGTGTTTTCTTTGTTAAGGACTTGGAATGAGAATTCTTCTGGTGATCCTGTTGGGAAATTGGGATGACACATAGTGTTACTTTTTTTGTAGAAAAGATGATAAATCAATGGCTTGCTGTGTTTAGTTATACTCCATTGGGACAAAGAATCTTAAATCAACATGCAAACCAAATTTCCTTTTGTACCAACTACAATTAATAATTGTATTTGAATTTTTCGCATGCACAGATTTCCTATTTCCTTCCAATTTTTGTAGTTATGTCAGCACTCAATATTAACATAGAGCAGTAGCAACTATTTTTAAGTTTGAGGCAAATTGATCTTCCAACGTGTATTCAAATTGTCTCGTAAGATCTTTTTTTCTTTTTTTTTCTTTAATAGGCTTCACACCCAGCATGGAGCCCAACATGGAGTTAGAACTCATGACCCTGAAATCAAGACCTGATCTGAGATCAAGAGTTGGACCACAACTGACTGAGCCACCCAGGTGCCCCAGAATATTCTTTTCTTAAATTGCTACTGTTTGGAGAGAAAAAGAAAAAAAAATCATTGATGAATCTCTGTCTTACACATTAGAGGTCATTACTGCAATCAATTTATCACATATATAAAGAGAGGTTGGTGGGTACATTACAGACTAAGTTTCAATGAACTTGTATTTCTTAATATAATATTTTCTTCCCAATTCTGAGAATAGCCTCAACTCTGAGAAGATTTTTAAAGATCTATTTGTACATATATATTTAGTATTTGAATAGCTTAGCTATTCCCCAAATAGCCAATAGCCTTAGAATGTTCCTCAAGAAATTCTCCATGGCATAAAGGTATATGTGTATTTTTTTATTAATGAAAAAAAATACACCTGTCTCTTAGTATTTTTATATGTATGTGTTTCAAGATTTTTCTCATTATTTTTAAATATTTGTTTAATATTTTGTTAAATATATATACCAAAATTTTTAAAAGAGTACTCTAGTAATGAATATCAAAGTTAACTGCAGGGGCGCCTGGGTGGCTCAGTTGGTTAAACATCCGACTTCGGCTCGGGTCATAATCTTGTGGTCTGTGAGTTCGAGCCCCGCCTCAGGCTCTGTGCTGACAGCTCAGAGCCTGGAGCCTGCTTCAGATTCTGTGTCTCCCTCTCTCTCTGACCCTCCCCCGTTCATGCTGTCTCTCCCTGTCTCAAAAATAAAATAAACGTTAAAAAAAATAAAAAACAAAGTTAACTGCAAACTTTTTAGATGGAGAGTTTTCTATTACAAACAATCTTAAAATAGACATACCTGTTCATATATTTCATGTGAGCATATAATAGTTATTCTGTGGGATTAGCTCCAACAAGTGAAAGGTCTAGAGAAAATGGTATGTGTATTTCTGGTTTTTAGAGATATTACCAAGGGAGCCTTCTAAAATATATATATGAGGTATTTATTTCTCCATATCTTCACCATCACTGCTAATCCTTGCAAATCTGATAGGTAAAACTAATTTTTGCTGTTCTTCTAATTTGCATTTTAATTTGACGTATGTCCCACCATGAGTAGTGACCAGAAGCTCAAGTGGGCATACAAACTGACGAAGCACAATAACTTTAATCTAATGCTGTGCTTGTTTAGCTGTTATAGATGGAATCTGGAAGGGAAACACAACATACACAGTGTCTTCATTTTACCACAGCTGTCACATACAGCCTCCAGAGTGGAGCCCCCATAACACAGCACCCACATGCAGCTTCTTTGTCTCTTCACCCCCACTTCTCACCCATCCATGGAACATTCATCTCCTGAGAGTGAGATCAAGGTAGTTTGCCTTACCCCAGAGAAACTGTAACCTTGGTTTCCACCTGTTTTTATGTTATCATCACACAGGCCCAAGACCTCCATATGGAATCATAGCTTTCTGAGCCATGATCAAGTCAGGATCATAGTCTGAGCTATGATCAAGTCAATGAAAGACAAAGTCCACGTAAAAAGACAACTCCTAGTCCAGAGCTCTAATGCAACCCACACTTTGGTCAGAGTGAAGGCAGCTGTGTATGGCTCTGGGGAAGGGCTGATCTGGTTTCTGCCTCATCCTGGAAAGAGAGGAGTCTGATGTGCTCAGTTCTAGAGCCTTTCCAGAAAACTGGAATGTAAATTGGCCCAATCAAGTTGGTTCATCCTTAGCCGACGTTCATCTTTCCTTTTCCCTGCTCTTGCCATTACTGTTTGTTCAGACGTTACCTGTATTCAAAATTATGACATCACTTGTCTGCTGTTTCTTCACTTGTTCATTTTCTTTGTTTTTGTGTGTTTATTTCTTTATTGTGACATTTATGGGGTTGCAAGCAATTAGAGATTAAAACGTGCCAAATTTTTTTTTTTAATTTTTTTTTTCAACGGTTTTTATTTATTTTTGGGACAGAGAGAGACAGAGCATGAACGGGGGAGGGGCAGAGAGAGAGGGAGACACAGAATCGGAAACAGGCTCCAGGCTCCGAGCCATCAGCCCAGAGCCTGACGCGGGGCTCGAACTCACGGACCGCGAGATCGTGACCTGGCTGAAGTCGGACGCTTAACCGACTGCGCCACCCAGGCGCCCCTAAAACGTGCCAAATTTAAGTGGAATTCGTTGTCCTTATTTTCTGTATCAATATTACCAGAGGGCTGTTTATTACTCATAACAAATCACTAGATTTTGTTTATTTGGGCACTCCTCTAAGTCACCTGTGCTTTCCAGATCATTAACCTATGATTTTAGTTTTATTATTTCCACCTTTCTGCTTGTATTTCCCTTATTTTACTTTTGTTTCCCTAACAAAAAAAAAATTTGTAGTAAAATTTGACTCCTGGTACTTCACATCCCACATTTATCTTAACTCAGATATTTCAAAAGTAAAGTCACTATGTGAAGGCAGATGTCAGCCTCCTAGGAAGTTCTAGGTCTGTTCAGGGGACAATTTTACTCCTTCACTCAAATTTATGAATTATTTTCTTATGTTGTAGTCTGTATTTCCCCTCCACAAAATGCCTTCATATATTTGCCATTTGCTTTTGAATTTGTGGATTATTTACTGGCTGTCCTTTGTGTGTTAAAAAGTCAGTCTTTTGTCTTAAAATTTTTAGTATTTAGCTTTTATAATTTGGATGGATCTAGACGAATATTTCCTTGTACAAATGTTTAAAAATATTTCCCTTATAGATTCTGGGTATCATATCTTGTCCACAGTAACCATCTATTTTGTATATTTAAATATTTGTCCATTTAAGAATTACTTTGGTGGAAAAGGTGGCCCAACACTTAAATTTTATTCTTATTTACAATTGGCTATTGCATTATCTTAATATAATTTATTATTTTTTATTTTTTGTTTTTTGCTTGTATTTATTTATTTATTTATTTATTTATTTATTTATTTAATATGAAATTTATTGTCAAATTGTCTCCATACAACACCCAGTGCTAATCCCAACAGGTGCCCTCCTCAAAGCTCATCACCCACCCTCGCTCCCACCCCCCCATCAACCCTCAGTTTATTCTTAGTTTTTAAGAGTCTCTTACGGTTTGGCTCTCTCCCTCTAACTTTTTTTTCCCTTCCCCTCCCACATGGTCTTCAGTTGAGTTTCTCAGGATCCACGTAAGAGTGAAAACATATGGTATCTGTCTATCTCTGTATGACTTATTTCACTTAGCATAACACTCTCCAGTTCCATCCACGTTGCTACAAAAGGCCAGATTTCATTCTTTATAATTGCCAAGTAGTATTCCATTGTGTACATAAACCACAATTTCTTTATCCATTCATCAGTTGATGGACATTTAGGCTCTTTCCATAATTTGGCTATTGTTGAAAGGGCTGCTATAAACATTGGGGTACGAGTGCCCCTATGCATCAGCACTCCTGTATCCCTTGGATAAATTCCTAGCAGTGCTATTGCTGGGTCATAGGGTAGATCTATTTTTAATTTTTTGAGGAACCTCCACACTGTTTTCCAGAGTGGCTGAAACAGTTTGCATTCCCACCAGCAGTGCAAGAGGGTTCCCATTTCTCCACATCCTCTCCAGCATCTATAGTCTCCTGATTTGTTCATTTTAGCCACTCTGACTGGTGTGAGGTGGTATCTGAGTGTGGTTTTGATTTGTATTTCCCTGATGAGGAGTGACGTTGAGTGTCTTTTCATGTGCTTGTTGGCCATCTGGATGTCTTCTTTAGAGAAGTGTCTATTCATGTTTTCTGCCCATTTCTTCACTGGATTATTTGTTTTTCGGGTGTGGAGTTTGGTGAGTTCTTTGTAGATTTTGAATATTAGCCCTTTGTCTGATATGTCATTTGCATTCCCATTCCGTCGGTTGCCTTTTAGTTTTGTTGGTTGTTTCCTTTGCAGTGCAGAAGCTTTTTATCTTCATAAGGTCCCAGTAGTTCATTTTTGCTTTTAATTCCCTTGCCTTTGGGGATGTGTCAAGTAAGGAACTGCTACTGCTGAGGTCAGAGAGGTCTTTTCCTGCTTTCTCCTCTAGGGTTTTGATGGTTTCCTGTCTCACATTCAGGTTCTTCATCCATTTTGAGTTTATTTTTGCGAATGGTGTAAGAAAGTGGTCTAGTTTCATTCTTCTGCATGTTGCTGTCCAGTTCTCCCAGCACTATTTGTTAAAGAGACTGTCTTTTTTCCATTGGATGTTCTTTCCTGCTTTGTCAAAGATTGGTTGGCCATACTTTTGAGGGTCCAATTCTGGAGACTCTATTCTATTCCATTGGTCTATGTGTCTGTTTTTGTGTGAATACCATGCCGTCTTGATGATTACAGATTTGTAGTAGAGGTTAAAGTCTGGGATTGTGATGCCTCTTGTTTTGGTCTTCTTCTTCAATATTACTTTGGCTTTTCAGGGTCTTTTGTGGTTCCATACAAATTTTAGGATAGCTTGTTCTAGCTTCGAGAAGAATGCTGGTGCAATTTTGTTTGGGATTGCACTGAATGCACAGATTGCTTTGGGTGATATTGACATTTTAACAATATTTATTCTTCCAATACATGAGCATGGAATGTTTTTTTCATTTATTTATATCTTCTTCAATTTCCTTCATAAGCTTTCTATAGTTTTCAGCATACAGATATTTTACATCTTTGGTTAGGTTTATTCCTAGGTATTTTATGATTCTTGGTGCAGTTGTGAATGGGATCAGTTTCTTTATTTGCCTTTCTGTTGCTTCATTATTAGTGTATAAGAATGCAACTGATTTCTGTACATTGATTTTGTATCCTGCAACTTTGCTAAATTCATGTATCAGTTCTAGCAGACTTTTGGTGGGGTCTATCAGGTTTTCCCTGTATAACATCATGTCATCTGCAAAAAGTGAAAGCTTGACTTCATCTTTGCCAATTTGGATGCCTTTGATTTCCTTTTGTTGTTTGATTGCTGATGCTAGAACTTCTAACAATATGTTAAAAAACAGTAGTGAGAGTGGACATCCCTGTTGTGTTCCTGATCTCAGGGAGAGCTCTCGGTTTTCCCCCATTGAGGATATTAGCTGTGGGCTTTTCATAAATGACTTTTATGATGTTTAAGTATGTTCCTTCTATCCTGACTTTCTTGAGGGTTTTTATTAAGAAAGAATGCTGAATTTTGTCAATTGCTTTTTCTGCATCAATTGACAGAATCATATGGTTCTTTTCTTTTGTGATGTATCACACTGATTGATTTGAGAATGTTGAACCAGCCCTGCAGCCCAGGAATGAATCCCACTTGATCATGGTGAATAATTCTTTTTATATGCTGTTGAATTTGATTTGCTAGTATCTTGTTAAGAATTTTTGCATCCATATTCATCAGGGATATTGGCCTGTAGTTCTCTTTTTTCTCTGGGTCTCTGTCTGGTTTAGGAATCAAAGTAATGCTGGCTTCATAGAATGAGTCTGGAAGTTTTCCTTCCCTTTCTATTTTTTGGAATAGCTTGAGAAGGATAGGTATTATCTCTGCTTTAAACGTCTGGTAGAACTCCCCTGGGAAGCCATCTGGTCCTGGACTCTTTATTTGTTGGGAGATTTTTGATAACTGATTCAATTTCTTTGCTGGTTATGGGTCTGTTCAAGTTTTCTATTTCTTCCAGTTTGAGTTTTGGAAGTGTGTGGGTGTTCAGGAATTTGTCCATTTCTTCCAGGTTGTCCAGTTTGTTGGCATATAATTTTTCATAGTATTCCCTGATAATTGCTTGTATTTCTGAGGGATTGGTTGTAATAATTCCATTTTCATTCATGATTTTATCTATTTGGGTCATCTCCCTTTTCTATTTCGGAAGCCTGGCTAGAGGTTTATTAATTTTGTTTATTTTTTCAAAAATCCAACTCTTGGTTTCATTGATTTGTTCTACAGTTTTTTAAGAATCTATATTGTTTATTTCTGCTCTGATCTTTATTATTTCTCTGCTTCTGCTGGTTTTGGGGAGTCTTTGGTGGTCTGCTTCTATTTCCTTTAGGTGTGCTGTTAGATTCTGTATTTGGTATCTTTTTTGTTTCTTGAGATAGGCCTGGATTGCAATGTATTTTGCTCTCAGGACTGCCTTCGCTGCATCCCAAAGTGTTTGGATTGTTGTATTTTCATTTTCATTCGTTTCCATATATTTTTTAACTTCTTCTCTAATTGCCTGGTCGACCCATTCATTCTTTAGTAGGGTGTTCTTTAAACTCCATGCTTTTGGAGGTTTTCCAGACTTTTTCCTGTGGTTGATCTCAAGTTACATAGCATTGTGGTCTGAAAGTGTGCATGGTATGATCTCAATTCTTTTATTGTTATGAAGGACTGTTTTGTGACCCAGTATGTGATCTATCTTGGAGAAGGTTCTGTGTGCAATCAAGAAAAAAGTATATTCTGTTGCTTTGGGATGCAGAGTTCTAAATATATGTCAAGTCCATCTGATCCAATGTATCATTCAAGGCCCTTGTTTCTTTATTGATCCTGTGTCTAGATGATCTATACATTGTTGTAAGTGGGGTATTAAAGTCCCCTGTAATTACCACATTCTTATAAATAAGGTTGCTTATGTTTATGATGGTTTTATATATTTGGGGGCTCCTGTATTCGGCGCATAGACATTTATAATTGTTAGCTCTTCCTGACGGATAGACCCTGGAATTATTATATAATGCCCTTCTTCATCGCTTATTACAGCCTTTAATTTAAACTCTAGTTTTTCTGAGATAAGTATGGCTACTCCAGCTTTCTTTTGACTTCCAGTAGCATGATAGATAGTTCTCCATCCCTTCACTTTCAATCTGAAGGTGTCCTCAGGTCTAAAATGAGTCTCTTGTAAGCAGCAAATAGAGGGTCTTGTTTTTTATGCATTCTGATATCCTGTGTCTTTTAGTTGGAGCATTTAGTCCATTTATGTTCAGTGTTATTATAGAAAGATATGGGTTAGATTCATTGTGATGTTTGTAGGTTTCATGCTTGTAGTGATGCCTCTGGTAATTTGTGGTCCTTGCAACATTTCACTCACAGAATCCCCCTTAAGATCTCTTGTAGGGCTGGTTTAATGGTGATGAATTCCTTCAGTTTTTGTTTGTTTGGGAAAACCTTTATCTCTCCTTCTATTCTGAATGACAGACTTGCTGGATAAAGGATTCTCTGCTGCATATTTTTCCTGTTCATAACATTGAAGATTTCGTAACATTCCTTTCTGGCTTGCCAAGTTTCAGTAGATAGGTCTGCCACTACTCTTATGGGTCTCCCTTTGGAAGTTAGAGCCTGTTTATTCCTAGATGCTTTCAGAATTTTCTCTTTATCCTTGTATTTTTCCAGGAGTTGTTTCCCTATGATATGTCATGCAGAAGATTGACTCAAGTTACGTCTGAAGGGTGTTCTCTGTGCCTCTTGGATTTTAATGCTTTTTTCTTTCCCCAGAAGAGGGAAGTTCTCAGCTATGATTTGTTCAAGTACACCTTCAGCCCCTTTCTCTCTCTCTTCTTCTGGAATTCTTATGATACAGATATTGTTCTATTTGATTGCATCACTTAGTTCTCTAATTCTCCCCTCATACTCCTGGTTCTTATCTCTCTTTTTCTCAGCTTCCTCTTTTTCCATAATTTTATCTTCTAATTCACCTATTCTCTTCTCTGCCTCTTCAATCTGTGCTATGGCCGCCTCCATTTTATTTCGTACCTCATTTACAGCATTTTTTAGCTCCTCATGACTATTTCTTAGTCCCTTGATCTCTGTAGCAATAGATTCTCTGCTGTCTTCTATGCTTTTTTCAAGCCCAGCGATTAATTTTATGACTATTATTCTAAATTCTTATTCCATTATATTGCTTAAATCATTTTTAATCAATTCGTTAGCTGTCACTACGTCTTGGAGTTTCTTTTGAGGAGAATTCTTCCGTTTCATCATTTTGGATAGTCCCTGGAGTAGTGTGGAACTGCAGGGCTTTTCCCCTGTGCTGTTTGGAGTAACTTGTGTTGGTGGGTGGGGCCACAGTCAGACCCAATGTCTGTCCCCAACCCACTGCTGGGCCCACAGTCAGACTGCTGTGTGCCTTATCTTCCCGTCTCCCAGGGGCAGGACTCACTGTGGAGTGGTGTGGCCCCTGTCTGGGCTACTTGCACACTGCCAGGCTTGTGGTGCTGCTCTGATGGGATCTGGCATATTAGCCGCAGTGGATACGCAAGGTGCACAGGGGCGGGAGGGGCAGGCTCAGCTCACTTTCCCATGGGTGGTCCCCTGCGGGAGGGGCCCTGTGTCACAGGGAGGCAGGCAGACCCGTCAGAGGGATGGATCTACAGAAGCACAGCTTGGGTGTTTGCGTGGTTCAAGCAAGTTTGGTGAAGGGAACTGGTTCCCTTTGGAATTTCAGCTGGGTGATGGGAGAGGGAGAAGGCGCTTGCCAGCCCCTTTGTTCCCCCGCCGAGCTGAGCTCTGTCTTCCGGGGCTCAACACCTCTCCCTCCTGGTGTCCTCTCGCCCTCCCTGCTCTCTGAGAGCAGAGCTGTTGACTTTTGACCTTCCAGATGTTAAGTCCCGCTGGCTGTCACAACTCCCGGAATCCAGCCCCTCCACTTTTGCAAGTCAGACTTGGGGGTTCTGCCTTGCTGGGCAGGCTGCCCCTCCACCGCCCCGGCTCCCTCCCGCCAGTCTGTGTAGCACGCACAGCCTCTCCGGCCATCCTACTCTCTTCCACAGGCCTCTTGTCTCCGTTTGGCTCTGGAGAGTCTGTTCTGCTAGTCTTCAGCGGTTTTCTGGGTTATTTAGGCAGGTGTGGGTGGAATCTAAGCGATTAGCAGAACAATGTGAGCCCAGCGTCTTCCTATGCCACCATCTTCTGTCCCTAATATGATTTATTAAATAATTCCTCATTTCCACACTGTTTTAAAATGCCTTCTTTATCATTTATCCAATTGTCAAGGCACTTGTGACTTTCAATTTCACTGGCTTGTCTTTCTCTTCCTAAAACGTTACCAAACTATTTTAATTACTCTATCCTTCTAGTATGTTTCAGTATCTGCTACGTCATTACACTCAGATAATTCCTCTTCCTGAAAGTTTTACAGGCTATGTTTGCACTTTCATTATTCCACAGGTATCTAAATCAGTTTTTCACATTGCAAACTGGTCACATTTATTTTTACTATTTATAGATTAACTTGGGGGTAAATGACATTTGTATAATATTCACCCTAACACTGTGACTTATTTTTTCATTTATTAAGGTCTTCCATGTACCTCAAAACAGTTTTTTTTAATTTTTTTTTTAACATTTTATTTATTTTTTGAGACAGAGAGGGACAGAGTATGAATGGGGGAGGGGCAGAGAGAGAGGAAGACACAGAATCAGAAGCAGGCTCCAGGCTCTGAGCCATCAGCCCAGAGCCTGATGCGGGGCTCGAACTCACAGACCGTGAGATCGTGACCTGAGCTGAAGTCGGACGCTCAACTGACTGAGCCACCCAGGCGTCCCAAAACAGTTTTTTATTTAAAGATAAATTTCTATACATTTTTTGTAAGTCAGTTTTCAAAAGCTGTCTTTTCTTTCAGTGTAGTTTCTTATTAATTATATTTAAATATGGGAATGTTTATATTCTATCACTATTACAATCAACCATGTTACCAAATTATCTTATTATTTTAATAGCATGTCTATTGTTTCTTAGAATTTCCAGGTACCTGTTATACCTGGAAATTTGGCAAATCATAAATGTTTTCTATTTTTTGCAGAACTTTCCTGACAGTATTAAGTCATATTGTCATTCTTGTGTTTTCCCTGATTTAAATGGAAATGCTACTTGCTTTTTATTAATTATAATGCTATTTTATTAATATACTTTTAATCAAGAATACATGTTGAATAATCTACATATACCTGGAAAATCAATCATTTCATATAGTTTTCCCATCTGTTTAATATAGACAAAGAAATGATTCTCATATTGCTCTTATGTTTTCTTGGAATCTGTGAACATTTGTGTTATGCACTGAATGTTTGTGTCCCACCCCTCCCAGCAGAGTCATATGCTGAAATCTTACCTCTTGATGTATTGGTATTAGGAGGCGGGACCTTTGGGAAGTGATTAGGCTTAGATGAGGTCATGATTAGTGCCTTTGTAAGGCTCATCAGGGAACTTGCTTCTTCTTTGCTCTCAGGCTGGTAAGAATACAAGAAGTCAGCTATCTGCACCTGGAAGAAGGTTGTCTCTCACCAGAATCCTACTGTGCTTCCAGCCCCTAGAACTGTAAGAAATACATTTCTATTATTTATAATCCTCCCTGTTTAGGGCATTTTGTCACAGTAGCCCAAGCTAAGAAAATTTGCCAACACATCATTCTAATTTGTGTGTTTCTGCATTTCCTACTTTAAAGAAATTATAGTAGCTAGCAGTTTTAAGTTTTATTAGGTTTATTTTTTTCAAAGAGTCTGCTCTTGGATTGGTAGTTAAGGTTTGTTTTTTTTTTTTTTTCTGTTTTCCTGATCATTAATTTCTACTTTTATCTTTGTGAATTCCATTTTTCCAGTTCTTAGGTATATTAATTTCCTGTTCCTTTTCAAGTTTTTTTTTAATTTGGTACTTAATTAACTTTTCTGCATTCTTTATCATCTGAGCATTTAACTGTTGGTTTCTTCTGCTGATATACAGTGCTTTCTTAAAAATACTTTTTCTAATTGTTTTACAGTTTCTACCTTGTTTCTTTTTAGCAGAAGAATTGGTTCAAGGAGAGATATTAAATTTTTAGAGAGTTTGAAACTGCACTTTGTTCAGAGTATGGTATATATCCTAAATCTTAGAACGCTATTGAAATTTGTTTTGTTTTTTATAATACTGTCAGTTACACTTTTACATATTCCTTAAATATCAATTGTACTTAAGAAATGTTCCAAGATGCAATATTTATTTATTTTTTCTGTCATCAGAATATGCACTTTGATTCAGATCAAGACTTTTAAAAAATTTATTTATTTTGGGGGGGTGGTGTGCACTCATGTCTGCACATGAGTGGGGGAGGGGTAGAAGAAAGGGTGAGAGAGAATCCCAAACAGGCTCCAGAGAGGGAGAGAGAGAATCCAGTCAGGCTCCCTGTTGTGAGCACTGAGCTCCAAGTGGGGCTCAGACTCACAAACTATGAGATCCTGACCTGAGCCAAAATCAAGAGTCAGACACTTGACCGACTGAGCCACCCTGGTGCCTCAACATCAAGTCTTCTCAGCTTTGGTACTATTGACATTTGGGGCCAGATAATGTTTTACTGGGGGAGGTAAGAACTGTCCTGTGTGTTATAAATGTTTAGAAGCATCCCTGGTCTCTACCCGCTAGATGCCAATACCTGATATTTGAATGTGATTAATATTAAATTGGACAGTCTGTTTTGTTTTGTTCTATAAACTTGATATATATTTTCCAATTTGCTTATTTGATACTTTTAGATCACACAGATAAATCTTTTGTGTGTAGCATACAGTTGTCTCTTTTACAAGTCATATTTGACATTAAAAAGTACATTAGTTGAAGCCATTTGAAGTTATTCTGAGGGATCTTTCTGGTATGATGGAGATGTTCTATATCTTGATAGAGGTGTAGGTTGTATGGGCATATGCTGTTTACAAAATTCTTGGAACTATATGTTAAATGTATGTGCATTTTTTAATGTAGATTATTGCATTTGAAAAATTCACTATAAGTGATATGGTTTTTGATTAGTCAAAAGTCCCCCAGTGTTTGACACTTTAGGAGACACATGGTCATGTTAGGCTGCTGAACCCAAATGACATTTCCCCAATTTTCTGCCATTCTCTTCCTTTTGCTATGAAGCAGTGACTATTTTAGCTTAGAGGAAAACATGATTCAGGCTTATATTTGAAATTTTACATACATGTCTGGTTTTCTATAACAGAGTTTTCTCAATGTAGTCATTTTCTTTAATACCTGTTTGCATAGACCTGTGTTAATAAGCCTCTTCTCATGAGTAAAAAATCATCCTTTTTATTTAATAAAATTACTGAACCAGAATATTCCTGATAGAAAAGTTATTACAGTCATAGACACATCTGAAAGAAAAGTGGAAGAAAATGTGTTTGAAACAAGAGAACAACGATTTCTTTTAGTGAAAACATCAATAGCACATTATTAAGGTGGCAGACTTTTAATGAAGAAGAAAAAAGAGTTAGTACAATTAGCTATAATCATGAGATAATGTTGAAAGCATTTAATGAATTTTTTAAAAAGGTATTACATTAGAGATATCTGTAATCTATTTTTCTTTCTCTCAGTTAAAAAAAATATAATTTCCATACTCTAATTCTACTGGGTTGTAAAACTATTTAAAAGCCAAACCTAGTAAATGAAACCTTTAAAAAATTTAAAAGAACAGCCCAACCCACCAGAATGTTATATTGTTAAGAATGTAATGTGCAGCCTGTAATGTCTATTCTGATTAAAACTTAGAAATTTTATATCATTAATCACACAGCTTCTAATGGCATTTATTTCAGGTGTATGCTTAGATTTAAGCATTCTAGCAAGATACAATTTGTTTTCCTCCACAATATATTAATATTTTTAGGATGTCAAGAAATAATCTTAATGAAGGCAAAACATTGTATAACAGAATAGAAAAGGCTATATACGAAGATTTTTGATATTTTGGTATGTAAGTCACTGAATGGTCTATAATTTAGGATATTTCTGTCTATGGTTACTTATGATTTTTGTCTCTTATAAACTTTACTCAGAGACTCTGCTTGTCTTTTGTAATCTTTTTTTAATTTATTTTTGGGACAGAGAGAGACAGAGCATGAACGGGGGAGGGGCAGAGAGAGAGAGGGAGACACAGAATCGGAAACAGGCCCCAGGCTCCGAGCCATCAGCCCAGAGCCTGACGCGGGGCTCGAACTCACGGACCGCAAGATCGTGACCTGGCTGAAGTCGGACGCTTAACCGACTGCGCCACCCAAGCGCCCCTTGTCTTTTGTAATCTTTATTGGAAACAGTTGTTTTCCAAATTGTTAACAAGAGATGACATCGGCAATACAGAGGGAAAGAATGTGGATCAATATACTTGATATTTCTGTTCCAGAGCTCATAGATTTCTTGAAGCTAAGGATTGCAATTGAAGATTGCAAACACCTAGCAGTGTTTGGAGATCAACTCTTTACAAAGTCATCCTTATGTTTTTAGTATCTGTATAAATACTAAGAGGCTCACACAAAACTGGAATCTGTTTTATGAATCAGTTTTGATGATGTTTGCCCTTATATAAGAAAAAAATGTTCTCTGTAAAATATATAGAATATTAGAATTCAAGACACTGTCTTCTCTTCATATTTAAAAAAATGTTATTAACCTTTTAAAAAAACTCATTTGTACTGTTTCAGTTACTATAAATTATTGAAGTGTGCTAAGCTATAAATAAATGGTGTTTTCTGCTGAAAAGTGCTATAGGGAGGGTAAATAATCACAAAGATTAAACTGTGCATGAAGAATTCATATAGTTTATATTGCCCAAGGTGGAGGATCCAGAACTGTCTTCTATTATAATGCATTGATACATTAACCTAAATGGTGAAGGTCCACAAATAGATATCCTAGATAACCCAGTGCTCATAACTGGGTTTTGGTTGGGCAGAATGTACTAGTAATAAAATCAGATATATTGCTGATGTCTAAGACATGGTTAGGGAGCATAAAATATTCTGGCTCAATAATTTTATGAAATAAAAAGGTTAGGTTTCTAGTTGCCAGAAGAGGTTAGTGACAGTCCTATGCCAACAAATCTTAAAAAACAAAAAACAAAAACAAAAAACCAAAAAACAAACAAACAAACAAACAAACACCCCAACTACTTTGAAGTTTGGTTGGAGTTGAAATTGAGATAGGAAAGTTTCTGAGTATATGATTACTCTGTTTAGCCTTAAAAATAATCCTCCCTTTTCAAGAATCAACTTAGGCAGGGAAAGTTCTGGAAATATGTGAGCCGAATGTAAATGGTAGTGGTGAGGAGATAGTTAAAAAACATAAAGACAAAAGAGACACTTTTACTTTATACCTTCTATCTTTTCCAGTACTCATTTATGGTAAGTGGTTTTCTTTTATTTCCAACTAAAAGCTGGTTTTTAGTTATTTTGAGTGGACCTTTTCAAGATATCTATGTCTTTGACTGCAGTATGTTTTTTGCCCATTTGTTTCTTGATGTAAACAACTTTGCATTCTTGGTTTGTGGCACAAAGTTGTATTCCATAAACGATAAATGTTGATTTATTTCATGCACTTGGGTTTCCATGCAGAAAACAAACAAAACCCTACACACATCTCTTTTCATACAAGAGCAGAGACATTGGTAACGTGGTGTGACTGTGTTGGATGTCAACATTCCTTTACCTGCCCCAAATAGTCTGTTCAAATTCATCTTTAGTACTTCCTTTCCCACCTCAAGCTTTTCCTTCCAACCCCTGCCCCTGTTTCATCCACATAAACTCATGGGCAAATTGTCATTTGGTTCGTAAGTACTATTTCTATCATTCCAAACTCCCTCTCTTCCCATTCCTATTCTGCTTTTCCACAGCTGCTCCCATAACTCCACACCTCACCATTTTTCAGCACCACCTTCCACCTCTCACCTGGAACCCTGTAATAGCCTCCTAGCTGGTCTTTCTGCCCTCAGAGCCTCTTATATTCCAATCCATCATCTACAGAGCAAGCGGCATCATAATTTAAAAAAATAGATTTAGTAGTATAACTGCCACGCTTAAAACAAAATACAAGCAAAATATTTATGATCCCTTGTGGCTTACAAGACACAACCTAATCTGTGATAAAATGGAGATTTTAAAAATCTGGTTAATATTTATGTTTAAAATTCTTAATTTCCATGGATTACTCATAGGTGCCAAAATATGTTAGCTGCTTTCCATTTTTAGAATAAAACAATAGGCATCTATTTTTTTTAAAAAATACTAACCTACTTAGAATTCGTCTTGAGTGTGCAGTTGTACTGGATAAACAAATACTATTTCTCTCCATCATAGTGATTTTTGCTATGTTCATATAATCTAAAATATGAGCTGAAGGATTAATGACATGTCAGGTCTCCTTTAAATCTATTCTCAACGGCAACACAAACTGCAAAAAGGATCCACACTATTTAAGTGGAAATACATCAATCACAAAAATGAGCAGGCTGCAAGTCCAGGTCAATACCTTCCAGCCCATTAAACAGAGGGAAGGAAAGCAAGTTTGCTTACGTTCAATATGCCAGGGAACAGGGATGAAAAGCAATAATGCATGTCTCTGACTACAGCTTGCCAATATTAACTTGAAAAATTATCAATCATTAATCCATCACTGTCCTAATTATTACTGAATTTCTGCATTAACAAGAAAGGAAATTTAATAAAATAGGTTAAAGAGCTTTGGTTTAAAAAACCATCTTATTAGATTATATCTGTAGATCTATCCTGATACTAATGAACCTGGACATTCAAAAGGAATCCTGTGGCAGGTTATGGATGAAGTTATGTCATAGGAGAAATTAAACATTCTAAGATCTACTTATTCTTAAAAACAAAAGTCTTATTATTCTAATATTTGTTCATGTTTAAGGTGATACAAGAAGTTCCAGAGCATTTTTATCCTATTAAATATGAACAGGGGAGGAATGCATGCTCATTCTGCCTTCCTTAATCAAGTAAGACCCAACGACAATTAGGGGAACAAAAGTCTCATAATAGAGTAAGATAGAGTTTGGCATTAACACGATCAGCAGTTTAGTTGAAGCATCAGGATGATATAATGAACTCTGAGAGTGAAGCTTCAGTAGTTTAAACAGGAAGCCAGGCTGTTCAGTTGCAAATGCCTATAATATTAAACCTGGTCCATCTGTCATTTTTTTCCTTTCCTCTTCTTGGGTAGATGCAGGGATGATGCTATGCTTTACTCCTTGAAACATGCCTGTGGAATGTGTGCAGAGTCAAAGATTCGTGATGCCTCATCATTCAATTTCATGATATGCTTCATAAATCTTTAACAATCTTTATCTTATTTTAGGCTTAAATAACTATGAAATCTTTGCAGTGCATTTTTACTTTTAACATGTTCGATTAATATCTAAAGGATAGAACCAGCAAAGGAAGATTTATTTTTTTAATTACATATCTTTAGTATTGGTGACTCTTCTAAATTTCCTTTTGCAAAATCTGAATGTTTGCAACCTACACAATTTCATTGCTGTTGTTTTCATAATGATAGCATTTTGATAAAAGGAAGGAAGACTCCATTTGGTTTTCCTGATGAGAGAATGAAAGCAGCAGGAAAAAAATGATGTTCTTCAAGTCAATAACAGTCAACATCAGTAAAGCAAGTAATGCTTGGGAGCAATATTTAAAGTTGAAAGCCGAGTAAAGTAATGGCCATTAGCTTCTAGTGCCTAGTTGTGCCTTCCCAGTCAATAGCACGTACGGTAGAATATTATATTTGATAATTCAACTAAAGTATAGTCATCCATTAACCTCTGGAGAATCAGGGCAGGCCCAAGACGTGCCTCACACAGTGTCTCCATTACTTTCAGTGGGCAGACATAGGAAACAGTGACTATGAGTATGTCCTGAATTACTTTCTGCTGATTTTTGCAGAAAGACCTATTTTGAATATTCAGAGACTCTTAAGATTAAGAGTTAATTAAACATGAATTAGATTAAGTAAAAAAGAGATGATGAAAAACTGCATTTGGCTGCTTATAAAAAACATGCCTATGATATTTGGTCACTAAAAACTTTGCAATAATTCTGTTTTACTTCCTTTTTTTGGTCAAAACAATGCAAAGAGGCTGAAATTTGGGGAAAAACATGTTTTTTTAAGGTACTTTATTCCTTTATTCTATTTATTTAAACTTTATTGAAAAATCAGGGTGATCACACTCTAACCCTTAAATTGAATTATGTAATAATTGGTTACCTTTTTCTTTTTCGTGTTTAACTTTAGTGTACTGTGTTAAAGCAATAGGTTTTTTTATTTACATGAGGAATGTGAACTTAACCATGTGTTTTGCTTGCCCTAAAGTTGCTTTTCTTTTCATGATTTCTTTTAATTGCTTTGGCGCTGAGTAAAATGGCACACTCTGTGTTAAGTCAAATCCCTCGGAGTATGTCGTGTCCCATTATAAAAATGCACTAGAAAGAGGAATTTTAAAGATGAGTGAAGAAATTCTCAAGAGAAAAGTGTGAGAAAAGAATGGTTACCAAGAAAAATACACTTCCTAACCATGAAGAGATTCATTTACACTTTGATTACTAAAATATTTTGCCAGATCATTTAGATTCTAGGTTTGAAACAACAGTGCTCATTGCTGAATATATCAGTGTGCTATTCTTTTCTCTGTACTTGGTTTAATGTCCGTACGATTCTTTTCACAAACGGTGTCATCGGTTCTGAAATTGAATTTACTTTTTGCTTTTTAAATTTATGTACCAGGTAGTTTCAAAAGTCAAGTAATTCTACCAGCTCGGGAGAATGAGAGCAAGTCCCCCCTGCCTGCAGTCTGTGTATACCATTGGCTGTCACTTCTTTTAGCTATTTTAGGTTTTCATTCTTTTTCTCCAGAAGTTGTCTTCATATTTCCAAGTAACAAGCTCGTAATCATTTCAGAGGTAATGGATTTTTACTATGGAAAAATGTAGTTCTATGAAGATTTGCCACTTGCAGACTTTCGTTTACTTGTCACAGCTTCCATACAACCTTCCCACCTTCAGCAAATTTGGGTTTCGTTTTCTCTGGTTCTTCCTCTATAGTGGTGACCCGTCACCCCTCTGTCATGCCGAGGAAGGGGCCCTGATCAGCTAATTGCTGAGCACACAGACCTGCAGCCAGTCCTATTTGTAGCCCCATCTGTACCCCCACTTTGGTGGAGTAACGCCTCAGCCTGTCTGGGCTGGTGGCGATCAGCTTGACTCCTTGGCCTCCTCCTTCAGCCCCTCCAGACCCGTCACCACTTTCTCCAGTCCGCTTAATCAGGCATCCCTTGTACAAGTGCTATCCAGGTGCCAGAATTCTGTCATCATCAGCTCTTACCCTGTGCTCTTGGTTCTTGTGGAATGACATGGTCTTTTATTTATCCTTTTCTTCCTGTGGGTGAAGATTTTGAAGAGAGCACAGGTACACACGTTTCCATCTGCCATGTTTGTGTCACTGATTTTTTTTCTCTGTCTGTTAAGAACTCATAATTCAAATGTGCTCATATTACAAAAGATAGTTTTATATAAAATAGCTCAAATCCTTATGATTGCTTCTGCCTATAATTACTTTTAATCAAGTATCTTTATTTCGACAATTTATATATCTCTACTGCTACTACCTCACTCTCTTCTCATTCATATAATAGCTATTTTTACATGTATTTGGTAATAACAATTCCACCCACAGCATCAAGAAATGCTCATTTCGTGTTTCCAAACGTCTGCACAAATGTCAACTCATTAGTCCTTCCCGCCCTGTGGAACAGTGGACGGGAGGCAATCTTCTCTCTACGTTTACTGTCAGGATGCTTGAGCCACTGGGGGACTGTGAAATTCCCAAGGTCACCCCCAAAATCAGTTATGGTAATAGAATCAAGCATTTCTGACCTCTTTTGTTTTCATATAATCATGAGACATCACTCCGTTCTTTACAGTGAAATTCACCTAAGTACAATGAAATACCTTCCAATGCAATCAATCTTCACTATTTCCCAGAAGGATTTGAAGGAAATGAAGAAAACTTATGCATTACAGGCATATCTTATAGAAAACACAAAAATTTCCTTTGGATAGGGACCTACCCATCTGGTATATTTTTCTCTCATCGATATTTGTCAAAGATTCAAAATAATGTAATACTCTCTTGGGCAAACCAGGCACTTGGTTACTGAAGAAGTGAAAAGCTATATGCGCGCTGTCTTTCCACTCAACCGTATAATGCAGCCTTTACCATCTCCATTAAAAGACTGACTTTGTACCCTACCATGCATTTTATAATATTTCTATCTAAATGCAGATTTCTACATTCCATGTGTACCATGTAGTCAGGTTTTCCATAAAAATGCCAGCAGGAGAGTACATTGAAATTCATTTTGCATATTAAAGAAATCTCTCTCTGAGATTCCTTCTTTTATTTGTTTTATCAACTCAAGCAATAAGCAAGAAAATTAGAGTTTCAGCAATGATGAAAAAGCTATTTATGATTTTATCAGCCTTGCTGCTTTTTTTCCCCCTGCTTAGACAAGTTGCAGACTCTTAAGAGGAAGCCAGTTAAAATGTTTCACTGGAAAATGAAATAAGTCTATCTGTATCATTTCACCCAAGTACCGTAGTACTCTATTACCTGGCGACAGCTTCACTGTGAGTAACATGCCCCTGAATGCTTTTCTTCCCAATATGTACAGCACACATAAAATATGTCCCACAGGGATATGTTCCACTTGAAAGCATTATTACAAATGCCATAATATTTTCTAACATATATCTTACTGGCATGGTTGGGTCAGGAATGCAGTGAGAGCCTAACAGATAGAAAATAATGTTTCCACATTTCTTGCAAAAATTTTTTAACAGAGAAAACAACTTTGGGAAAGACTGTCACTGGAATAACAGCAAATTTTCAGCTAGCTTATATGCAGTTTACTGAAGCTCTCCGTATGCCCGCAAGCAACTTAGTACGTGATGAATAAATGTAATATATGGAGAAATAAAGTACACATGAAATTAAAGAAAACAATATTTCTAAACCTGTAAATAAAAAAATTAAAGTTATAAACACTACATTTTCCCATATTTATTTTCTACTTTTATTTTCTAAAATCCATCTTATCTTTAAAAATATTATGTGAAAGGAAACCAAAATAGTCCATATACACATAACACCAATTCATACACACAAAGTGGGGGTACTCTCATACACAGATGAGAGTTTACATCTGAGGAAAAGCTTCTTAATAAACCAATAGCAGTTACTTAGAATGTTTAAACAATTTGAACAAACTTGGCCTCCTTCAGGTTAGTGAATATCTAAATTTAAATTTGCTGCAATGACCTAAACCTATTTATTATTCGATACGTACTGTTACTTGCCCTTGTTTAGATAACTTATACCTCTAGCATAAAAACAGATTTTTAGTCTATTTTTGTGTTTTCCACATATATTTTACTACTTTTAAGACCAAACTATTTGTAAATTTATTTAATTCCTACATGCATACTTTCTTTTCCATTTAAAAATAACACTGTTTAGGGCGCCTGGGAGCTCAGTCAGTTGAACATCCCACTCAGGTGGGATGATTTGATTTGGGTTCAGGTCATAATCCCAGGGTCGCAGAATTGAGCCCTGTGTCGGGCTCCACGCTGAGCATGAAGCCTACTTGGGATTCTCTCTCTTTCTCCCTCTTCCCCTCTCCCCTGATCACACTTTTTTTCTAAAAAATAAAAAAAACCCACAATTTTTAGGGTTTTCATTATTCACAGTGAGAATCTGTTACAGTGAGAACCCGTTTAGAACAACAGGACTGCGGTTTCTTCTAAGTTTCAATGGGCCAAATTCATATCATGCTAAAGCATGTAGATATCCATTGTATGTTCACACATTTAGAAAATAATGCTTTTAATACATTTTGAATAGAGCATGTAGCACACACTTCACTTTTATTGGTTAATTTGTTAGAAATTGAAATACAACAGAATACTTTAGATATGTCTGATTTTTTAATAGCATTATGGTGGTGATTCAAATTCAGTCAAGAGGGACATAATTGGAGGAATGGAGGCTTAATCTGGACTGCTATGTGGCTACATTATGGTCCGGGTACAGAGGCATACTGAGTTGTCAACTCAGTATGAGGCAATATTTGACTCTGCAGATATTCTCTTCTTAGAGGTAGGATGCATCTTCCAATGACTGTGCATATCAGCTGTTGTTAGATATCATTTGTGTTTTTCAGCACATCACCAAACCACTTACTTAACTTTGCTCAAATCTGTATCTTGGCCTCAGCAGAAACTCAATAACTAAGGCGCATTTTGTCTGCCTCTTGTATCATTGCATTCTAATACTTTATTGTGTTCAGCTGGGAAAAACAAAGTCAAAAATGCTCTGTGTGGCCTTCTGTGGGAAAACAAGAACAGGCACTCTTATGAAGGGAAGAATCATGTATGCCATAGACTTTTGAAAGGATTTAGCATGGAAATCAGTGGAAAGGGAATGATTTTCACAGCTTTTAGAGGAAGAAGTTGGGAATACTAACTTGAAAAAGAGCTTGCTGCAAGGCCAAAAAGACAACTATTTTTGGCAGCTTTAAAATGAAATGAAACACCTCACTTCCAGGAGAAGGTTGCACATTGTCCCTGGTGAGACAAAGAATTAAATACTTGTCACAGGTGATCTATGGCTGACATTCTGAACGATATGGCAGAGTAAGGTTGCAGACCACTTTGGTAGCTGTTTTCTCCCAGCTGAGCAATGAAAAGCCAAGGACAAAGCTTCAGTTCGAGGGTTCTTTTCCCCTTCAAACTATCCTTTTGATTTATCCACAGGAATATATTTGAAAGGAAAAACAAGTTTAACCAAGTTACTCAAAATGGTATACTGCTGTCCATAGTTTACAGTCACAATATTCTTTTTCTTAAAATTCTGATACTTGTGTTACTATTATCCCAAGTGTTAAGTTTAGTGTAACCACTGTTAGTCTGACTACTAGTCTTCTACTATTTAGCCCCTGAGAGCAAACATTCATCAGGAGAGTGTAATATAAAGTTAATAGAATTTTACTGAATACCCCTCCTTGATCTCCTTGCTGCTTTAGATGGATATAAATCTGATTTGGGGCAGGCCTTGAAACCTGCACTGAATAGCAACTATCTGAATTTATATGAATAAGGAAAGGATAGTCAGTTCAAGTGTTGCCTTCCCATTTTTACCCTTTCATTTAGTATTTTTTTATCTTTCATTGATGAATGAAGGTGTTTAGAGACTCAAATTCATGAACTAGGATTTGCTCTACTGCAGAGTTAGAAATGTCTGAGTGCTAAACTGCATAATTATTTCACTAGTTTCTCAGTATATAGAACTACTTATGCCAACAGAAGATTCTTAGGTCATATTTCTACAAAGGCACTTCTTCAAGGTTTTCATAGATCAATGCATGGTTTTAACTTCCTACAGTTAGTGAATCTAGAGGAAAAAATAGTTCACATATCTCTTAGGCCATTCCTCTAAAACATCCATAGAGTGAACCAGGCTGAAGCATTTAATTTTTCATCACAGAATTGACCAAGTTGAGATTTGAATCTAGAAATACTGGATGGAAACTTCAGATAACTATGGACATAGCCAGCTGTAACTTGGGCTCTCAGTTTGTGTATGGCAAGAAATTGTATGGCAAATGGCATTAAAATAGTCTAAGGATATATATCTATATGCATGGATGAGTGTGTCTATATGTGAATGGTCTATACATATGCATTATATGCAAATAAACACACACTTATAGTGTTGCAAATGAATTTTAATCCCCTCAGCATTTCACTATGAATGCTGTTTTCAAATCTTTAAAGTAAATCCTTTGAACCCTCTATGATTTCTACAACCCTATCCAATTCATGATCCAGAAGAAGCAATGATAAGTGAAATGGAAATGTATTAGATCATAGTTCATACACATAAGCATATGGATTTTATTTTTAGTTCAGTTAAGAATTTAAAATTAATACCTTTATCTTATGAGAGAAAATGTGATTGTGTATGTGCCAAGAATTCACACAGGAACCAAGTATCTATTGAGATTATTTTCCAATAATATTCTCAGTAACTTTTTTTATTCCAAATAGGCATTAACCAATTCACTGCCTCTGGCCCCCCAGCTTTAGTTCACCTTGAGTCACTTGAAGTTGGTGTTTGCTTCCAAGTCATTGAGCAAATGTCATTTCTCAGTGAGATCTATTCCAAACACCCTATCTAAAATTTTAATCCAGTTGTCTTCCTATCACTTTTGATCCCTTTTATCTTACTCTAATGCTTTTTCTGTAGCACTATCATATTTTAGAATAGCATATGATTTATATCTATGTGTTTACTGTTTGTGTCTCTTTCCCACATTAAAATGAAAAGTGGACGAGGCTGGTTTTGTTCAATGAGTTTTCTCATCTAGTTGAAACTGGCACAAAGTCGGTGCTCAAGAAATATTTAATGAATCAATTTCTTCTTGTATCTCTGAATACAAGATCTCAGAAATGCTTTTCGCTAATCTATCTTTCTAGACAAGTGAGGCTATGGTGTAGTAACAAGAAACTCCCACATCTCAGTGACTAAAACAACAAAGATCTATTTTTTCACTCATGCTACCTGTTGGTCACGGATCAAGGGGGGGGCTTTGATTTATGTTTTCTTCTGTCAAGTACCCAGGCTGAGGGAGACTCCATCTCAGTGTTTCCAACGTTGTCAAGGCATGAAAAGCCAACATGAAAAATGATGTGCTAACTCTAAAGGTTCCACTTGGATTTGACATCTGGCTTTTCTATTCATATGTCATTGACCAAGGCAAAATGCATGATCACATTAATTTCACACAGCCAAGGAAGTCCCATCCTCCCACATGCCCAGATTGAAACTGGAAAATGAAATGGAAGAATGTAAGTTTAGTCCTGCTAAAATGGAATTATCTTCATGAAAAAATTTCACAATTTTATTAATGACATGAATAGCCCTGCCACGTCATTTGGACAAAAATCCTTACTACAAGTGTCCTAGAGGAAAGATTGGATGGCAAGCACACAACAGAAGGGAAACAGATACAACTACAAGAGTTGATCTTGCCTGGTTCTTTTTCTGTGGCTCAGAGTGCTAAGGCTTTTTCCTCCGTAAAGGACTGTTCTTTAAGGTAAGCCCATAGCAATAGGCTGGTCTCAGTGTTATTTCATCCATCTTTTCCCTGTACTTCTGTCCTTCTTCCCTTCTTTTTTTTAACCTCTTCCATTTTTTCATATGTTACTCATTTTTTCTTTTTTTGGAAGGTAGGAAAAGCATAATTTTTAAAATGTTCTGTCTATTTAAAAAATACAAGAGAACAACATCAGAGTTCAGAAAAAAAAAAATTACCTGAAATCTCAGCTTAGTTTTAACCACTATGTATGTAGTTCTATCATTTCTCTCTGTCTCTCTGTCTCTGTGTCTGTCTGTTTCCTTCTCACTCTCTCTCTCTCTCTCTCACACACATACACACAGCAGAGCTACACACACATTCCTTCACACACATGGAAACACAACATACACATTTATTTATTCATATGTCCTCACACTAAATAAATTGATTCTTGAGGATTTTTTCCTCATAAATGGATGGTGGATATCTTTCTTTACCAATACATTTAGATATACAGCAATGTTTAAATGTTTGCATAATGATAATCTGAAAGAATTCATATTTAACCCACAGTCTTCTTTTTTGTTGTGGTATAATATATGTGAGCAGAGTTGACATTCTGACTATTTTAAAATGTACTATTCAGTGGCATTAATTACATTCATAATGTTGTCCAGTCATCATCACTATTTCTAGAACTTGCATCACTCCAAACAGAATCCCTATATCCCTTAAACAATAACCTTATTCTTCCTTAACCCCAGCCTCTGATAATCTCTAATCATTCTGATGCTGTGAATTTGCCTAGTCTAGATAATACATCTTAGTGAAATCATACCATATTTATTCTTTTGTATATGTCTTATTTCGTTTAGCGTAATATTTTCAAGGTTCATCCATGTTGTAGTATATATCAAAGCTTCATTTCTTTTTATGGCTGAATAACATTCCACTGTGTATATATACACCACATTTTGTTTATCCAGTCATCTGTTGATGGTCCTTGGGAATGTTTCCACCTTTTGGCTAGTCTGGATAATGCTGCTATGAACATTAGCATACAAGTATTTGTTTGAATCCTTGTTTTCAATTCTTTTGGATAGATACCTAAGAGTGGGATTGTTGGATCACATCATAAGTCTATGTTTGACTTTTAGATAAATCAGCTGTTTTCACAATGGCTGTAGCATTTTATTTTCCCACTAGCAATGCATAAGGACTCCAATTTATCCGTAGCCTCTTCAACACTTGTTATTTTCCTTTTTTTCAATTATAGCTTTCTGAGAAGGTATGAAATAGTACTTTATTATGGTTTTTATTTGCATTTTTTTAACAATTAAAGATGTTGAACATCTTTTCATATACTTATTGGCCATTTGTATTTCTTTGGAGAAATGTTTATTCAAGTTCTTTGCTCATTTAAAAAAATTTAATGGTTTTACTTCTTTTGAGAGAGAGAGAGAGAAAGGAGAGAGAGAGAGAGAGAGAGAGAGAGAGAGAGAGAGAGAGAGATAACAGGGGAGGGGCAGAGAGAGGGAGAGAGAGAATCCCAAGCAGGCTCCACACTGTCAGCTCAGAGCCTGATGAGGGGCTTGAACTCACGAACCAGTGAGAACATGACCTGAGCTGAAATTGAGTTGCATGCTTAACCAACTGAGCCAACCAGGAGTCCCAAGTTTTTTGCTTATTTTTGAATTGTGCTGTTTGTCCTTTTGTTATTGCATTCTAAGACCTCCTTGTATATTCCAGATATTAAACCTTTATTGGATATATGATTTACAAATATTTTCTCCCCATCTGTGGATTGCCTGTTTAGTCTCTTGATAGTGTCCTTTGATGCACAAGTTTTTCCCCAGTACCTACTGAAGGATGTTTAGACAGTGCCCATTTTTTTCAGTATTATAACAATCTTTCAATAAGCGTTGATATCCTTGAATCTAGGCATGCTTTTCTGAATTATGCCTTATAGAAGTAAAATTGATGGATAAGGCCTACACACTTTTAAAACTTTTAATAAATATTAACCCATTACCTCTATTCAGTAGATTACCTCCATATTGTCACATTATATTTCTTTGTCATCCTTTTTTATACTGAAATAACTTTAATGACTTTACATTCTTGGAGGGCAAATTGCAATGTGTGTGTAGTGGGGAATTTTGGAAAGAAATTTTTAAAATAAACTGAGATTTAAGTGTAATAGGATTGTTAGCAAAGGAAATCCAGGAAAATACTTGAATCATACATTTTAAATGAATATTTGATATATTAAATTAATAATCATTTATAAAATTAATCATTTTGTAATTCATCTAGTGTTAAAATATGAATTTTTACTTCTTCACTTACACGAATGAAGGTGTAGCTAAGTAATTCATAGGCATAAGAAAAATGTATTAGCATATGAAAAATATTTATTAAATCTACTCATATGCTAATAAATAGTCCCATGTTACAGTTTTGTCTCTTACATATTCTAAATTTTCTGTGAAAATTACTAAAGCAAATAATTAACACCTAAAGATATAATTATTATAAAAAATAAATGTCACTTAAAACCCAGTAATTGCCTGTAGAAAATATTTATAAAAACAGAAGTAACTGAAAATATTCAGAGATAATCTGTCAATGCTTCTTGCATATAAAATATGTGATCTATTTAATTTATACAAACACAACAGTTTATATTTATAAATGCTGGAAATAAGTAGATGTAATAATTATATCACATGTTATGTTAATCTGAGAATAAGAAATACTGTAGTCATGGGCACCTGGGTGGCTCAGTCGGTAAACACCTGACTCTTGATCTTGGCTCTTGATCTTGGTGAGGTCGTGATCTCACCATTGGTGAGTTTGAGCCTCACATTGGGCTCAGTGCTGACAGCGTGGAGCTTTCTCTGTCTACCCCTCTCCTGTTCACATTCTCTCTCTCTCTCTCAGAATAAATAAACTTAAAATTTTTTAAAGTTACTTTAAGAAATACTGTAGTCAGTGTGACATGGAGAAAAGATCATAAAGCTTGGGAAAGTTACATAGATTTTTAGGTCTTCTTACCTTCACACACAACTAAAGATGATACCAGCCTTCATTGGGTAATTGTAGGTATTAAGGAAGATAATATATGTGTTTACCACAGAACCCAGCAAATAATATACGATTACTATATGTTTGTTTACCTTCATATAAATATAAATACATATGATCCATAATACATGGAAATGAAAGCTCAAGGCGTACCCATATGCTGCTCTTCACAGAAAAGTGTGGATGAAATTGTACTCTAGAGTGATGGCTTTTACTCTTTAATTTTATGTGGTTATTCTGTTTTGTTAAAATGCTTAACGGTAGCCTGTGGTGTTATTTAAACAATGAAAGATTTGTCTCTGAAACTAGAAGCATCTTTATCCCTAATTCTAAGAACTGCATTAATATCAGTGGGGTACAGAAGAGCTATGATACGTAAGGAGGCAATACTAGCAATTACTGTCTAGCAACTAACAAACAGGTTCTCTCAGAAAGAGAACTCCATATGTCCCTCCTGTTGAGATGCTTTAATTCAGCACTGCAGACTTCCTGTACTAATTAATGTGTTGGGGTGCTTGTGTAGATTATGGAATAAACATTATTTGTTTTTAGAAAGGATAATTGCATAAAAAAGAAATGCGATTCTATTTTGTTTTTAGAAAGGATAATTGCATAAAAAAGAAATGTGATTCTATTTATTAGCCAAAGATTTATGTGATAAGTAAACCTGCCCCCTTAAATGTTGCATACAACCATTGTTCCTTTTCTGTAAGTTCCAGATTTCAGGGCATGTGAACACAGACATGACATGTGGTAGGCATTTAATAAATATATTTCAGAAGGACATAATTAGATAAACATGGTAAGAATAGTAAGAAGAGAGGTGATTGTGGCTTTCGTCATCCTATGAGCTTGCTGAGGTGGTCCATGAATCAGTTGTCTTTTCACAAGATAAATGCAAAGCGTGCCAGAGTTTTTCAAGAAACCCTGATATGAATTAAAAATAAAAAAAGCAAGAGGCATTGCTGCATGAAGATGCAAGCATCTCATGCAGAATACATGCTTTCTTCTGACCTTGCTAATTATGGGCTTGTCCCACAGTTCTTTGTACTAACCCTGACCCCACTGATTTGCTGAGTCCGATCATCCTCCACTGCTAGCCTACCACTCTAAAAAGTCATGAGGAAATGTAAAAACAAATGGAAATCTTGATAACTTGACTTCCCTTATTTCATATTTGCAAATAGAATGTTTGGGAAATACATTGCAAACTACAAGGTTTTAAATAGGAAATTTAACCTTCATCTGTCATTACGACCCCAACGTTAACTCTATTGATTATTACACTTTCATTTTCTCTTCTGAGTCTATTTACTTCCTTTCAATTTCCTCTGAGAGCCATCCTCACTAGGGATAAGAAATAAGAATCTTGAGGGGGTAAAGAATGGCTATTTGCAGAGCTATCTCATTTGGCCCCATTTCTTACAGATCCTTAAGAAAGAGGAAAAAGCCTAAAAGTAGCATCTGTGATCCTAAGGGGAAGGAAGTGCCTGCTCAGAGATTCTTAATGCTCTCCAAGCTTATTTGTAAAAAGCACCATTTGGGCTTCCAACCAGCTCAGCTCTGGGCTTTGCTCTTGCTGTTTTCATGTTAAAAAGCTCCTTTGTCAAAACCCTTAGGCCCAGTGGTGATAACTGCTACAGAAAAATACTAGTGATGGAAAGATATATTTTCAATAACCCTTGACTTTTATTAGTTCAGCCACTGCTAGAATAAAGGGTAAGTGGGCCCTTGATATTTTAAATGTTCCATGTCCCCCTCCATATGCTTCCCAGGTCAGCATTCTTTACTGATGAAAATTCTGGTCTGGATCTTGGTTTGCTGTCATGGGGAGAAGTGTCTGCAATATTATCTACCTTTGAGCTTTGGTTGTTATCCCCAAAAGCTTGAGATCAATAATGGTAGCATGAGCTTTGTAGAGGTTTCCTTATTTTCATTATGTCTGAAAACCAGGCATCAGATTAATAAATCTCTAGGAGTGTTCTTGGAGGATGGAGGTTTCCTGAAACAGGGGAGAAAAGCACAATCTTTTGTGCTAAAAATTTAAGCATAATCAAGAAGATTTTTTAAAATGCCACATAAACTCCTCAGAAGAACTCTGTAGTTTCAGATCAATGTTATGGAACATTTTTTAAAATTCCACTTTCCATACAACCCTTACTAGCCCACAATTTTTGTAGTATCTCTTTCTGTATTAACCAATGTTAGCATGAAATGCATTACATGACAGGAATTATTTAACATGACAATGTATGAAACTAATGTTACTATTTTTAGCATAATTTCCAACTTGCTCAAAGGTTTTAATCCATTCTAATTGTTCATGTATTCTAGGTTAGCTGATCCGTACTAATCCATACACTACATAGAGAAAGTTTTAACTCACACATTTGGCAATAAATTAAAAGTTGACCTTCAAATGTGTAGATGAGCTAGATTTATTGCCTTCTGATTTTCAAAGTAGCTTTCTCAGGCTTTCAATCAAATGACCAGTTGATATAATGGAAAAAGCACAAATATGAAAGCTAGGGCAAGTGGGTTCTGTCAATGACACTGCATGTGGAACCAGTTAGTTTGTGCTTCTGAACTTCTAGAAGCCCATCTCTAAATGAAAGAGCTTGATTAGGTGGCCTTTGAAGATGCTGTAAAGTAGAAAATTCTGTTTTTATTGAGTGGTGCCATCCATTTTTTACAAAACTATTGAAGTCAATTTGAGATATTAGCTGAAAACCTTATAAAAAAGAAGCATATTTCATTTACATCGATTCCCAGATATATTCTGTCATTTAAGCATTGATATTGCATCATTAGTTAAATACAAGATATAAATTATAAAATAATTTTAAGTATTATCTGTTTCCCTTCTTAGGTTTGTAACACAGTGGAATAAATCTAAAAATAAATCAACATCGCTTTTATTTTGTATAGCATCTTATATATTTTATAAAGGGCTTTCTTATATTTTATCTGGTATGATGTGCAAAATGAATCCCACGAACTATATAGAATGGATATTATGGTTACCATGTTAGGTTTGAAATAAATGAATTTAAATTATTTCTTCAAGTTCATATTAAAAAAAAACTTTTATAAAGAGTAAAGTTTACATGAAACGAGTCTTCTCGGTATAAACAGGGCAATTTTCAAGAGAACAAATATAATTCACAAACAAAATAGAAAATTACAAAATGATCAGAACATTAATTTTCAGTATTGAGAAATTCAGTTGAAAAGAGACTAAACTATTCCTTGTTCGAAACAAATTTTAAAATGATACTCAGTGACCTGTTAGAGGTGCTAATTTGGGAATATCTTTAGAAATCTCCCTTCTAATCCAAATGTTGCTGTTTATTACTAGTTAGGACTCACAGAACATTTTAGAGATTTCAGCTCAAGTGTTTAAGTGTCAAGGTCAAGGCTTCTTTGTAATCTCTTTCCACTTAATCAGTGTGTGCATTCTTCACATCCTCTGGCGAAAGACTTGATGAAGTTTGAAAGAATTGATGAAATAAGTCTGATTTGGGGAAAGATTTGGAAGAAAAGGTGGTGACAGACTTCTGAACTATAAAAGTAGTTATTTCAATAAGCAAGAGCATTAGGTTAAAATGAAAACTAAAACTACTTAGATTTGATTTGAAGCTACTGAAAAAAGCTTTGAAATTCCAGAATCATTAAGCATGCTTTGAAAAGACTGTCTTCTCTATTTACTCAGATGTCAGTTATGTACTGTTTAAACAAATCAACTGAGCCCGATGGTTAGTGGAACCACTGGTGGAAAACCACATTAAAGTTGGCTTTACATTTCTATAGGATTAAATATATATATATATATATATTTTTCTTTTTTTTTCTTTTTTACTTGTTTTAGATCCGGAGTCCATATAACTATAAGACAATATATGATGCTTGAAATTCATATAATTAAGACATAGTTTAATTAAGTAATATATTTGGCATGGTCATTGATTTAAAAAGTATAAAGGAAGGATGGTAATTATTCAATCTACATATTGAAAAACAAATGGCTCCTAATGTCTCTTGGTCAGTTTTCTTCCACTGAAAATGTTTCATACTAGGTATCTTTCACTATATATCATTTTAAGGTGGAATGTCAACTGAAAACAGAAAAGTGCCAGTGGACCCCATTTAGCCCACCTTTTAGAACCGTTATTCTCTATACTACTAACAGAAAAGTTTTGGTGTGAGGACCAAAGATGTATTACACTTTTTGAAAAGCATATGTTCTGCATTACTTAGAATAACACAGTAAGTGGGAATGCAAGCTGGTGCAGCCAGTGTGGAAAACAGTATGGAGGTTCCTCAAAAAACTACAAATAGAACTACCCTATGACCCAGCAATTGCACTACTAGGTTTTTATCCAAGGGATACAGGTGTGCTGTTTCAAAGGAACACATGCCCCCGATGTTTATACCAGCACTATCAACAACAGCCGAAGTATGGAAAGAGCCCAAATATCCATCGGTGAATGAATGGATAAAGAAGATGTGGTATATATACATATAATGGAGTATTACTCGGCAATCAAAAAGAATGAAATCTTGCCATTTGCAACTACGTGGATGGAACTGGAGGGTATTATGTTAAGTGAAATTAGTCAGAGAAAGACAAATATCATATGACTTCACTCATATGAGGACTTTAAGAGACAAAACAGCTGAACATAAAGGAAGGGAAACAAAAATAATATAAAAACAGGGAGGGTGACAAAAGAGAAGAGACTCAGAAATATGGAGAACAAAGTGTTCTGGAGGGGGTGTGGAAGGGGGGATGGGCTAAATGGGTAAGGGGCATTAATAAATCTACTCCTGAAATCATTGTTGCACTATATGCTAACAGTAATTAGGATATAAATTAAAAAAAAAAAAGAATGACAGTAAATATTCTCTCTACATCCCTTAGGAAGAGGAAAATCTCATTTGTTTCTTTATTATGGTTTGTTTACTGGAACTACTAAAAAGAATATGTGCATAAACATATACTCTTTCGACCATAATAAAAAATACTGCTAATTTAGAAACTCTGGCAATGTGTAGATCTGGAAAATGTGTATAACATGAAACTTAATAATTCACCTCTATGAGTATTTACAAACATTCAGATCAGTGAAAAACTGGAAACAACAGAATGTATAAGGACTGTGGTACATTCAAATGATGCAGTACTACACGGCAGTAAAAACCAACCAACTACAAGTATGGACATCAATTAGGATGAATGTGAAGAGACAGTATTGGAAAAAAACCAAATGATAGAAAAAAGCACAGAGTACAATTTCAGTTTTATATGTTCCAGACCTACATTTAAAACAATAAACTTGGGGCGCCTAGGTGACTCAGTCTGTTAAGCCTCCAACTCTTGATTTTAGCTCAGGTCATGATCTTGTGGTTAGTGACATTGAGCCTTGTGATGGTCTCTGCACTGATGGCATTGGGGCCTACTTAGCATTTTCTCTCTCCCTCTCTCTCTGCCCCTGCTTCTTTCTCTCTTTCTCACTCTATCTCTCTCAAAGTAAATAAATAAACTTAAAAGAATAGTTAAAAATATTTTAAAACTTGAAGGTTCAAGTACTGAACCAATAATAAAAAGGAGAACATAATTAACACAATATTATCAGTTTCTTTCAAGGGTGGAAGATTAATGAGTTCGACTGAGGAAAGGGGTCATGAATAACACTGATAAAATGCCATTCTAATACTGGATGGTAGATACATGTGAAATTTTATTGCTTTTATTTCTGTATTTCACATATATTAAAATGTATATATTCACTGTCATATGAAAAACAACCTTTAAAAATTCAACTAAAATAAAATTTTTCAAAAAAACCCCCACTTATTTTAGTAAAAGGCTGTCCAGGAATAGATCTTTGGCAACCTTAAGATCATCAACATTCAAGCACTGTGTTTAACCATTCAACATCTCTGACTTCGTAATTCGGAAAACAGAGAGTAAGGATGACGGGAATTGATAGACAGGAGGTTTGAAGCAGTTTAGTGGAAAACCTACTAAAGGTAGATTGCACTCAATTTATGACAACTAACATTTCCTGGACTCATTGTTGATCAAAGTAACGAAATGACACAAAAAGTTGTTTTAACGAGACCAGCTGGAAATGGTGTGAACGATTATTTCAATTTGGGGACTACAGGGTACAAGACCAGTTTGTAGCAGCAATTATAGTATGAGTATAAATAAAGAAGGATCTTAGTGAGGGTGAGGGTAGTGGCACAGTGGACTTGGAATAAAAAAGAAAAACCCACCAAAACTAAAAAGCAAAAACTACATTCACACCCTGAAGCAGAAAAGGAAAGAATATGGTTTTAAAAATAAAAGTGAGTAGTTAAGATTAAAAAAAAAGTTCAGTTCTGACTTCACATATTAAATGCAGGTAACCCAGAGTATAGGGAAATCAGCAATAAAAAACATAAATTCAGAAAGAGTAAGTGTTATTTAGAAAGTTTGTCTCCTTTTGAACTTTGAATAGAAAAAGAAAGTGAATTTTTTTTTGAATGAGCAAATCCCTTTATTTTTATTTATTTTTTAATTTTTTAAATATGAAATAAAGTGAATTTTTAAAGAAACGTTTTAGGAACATAGCAGTGTACAATTTCTGGTTAGTAGGTGATGACACCAACGTTAGTCAGCTGAATATGTCTCATAGAGTTGAGGGTGGTGATATGTCTTAATTCAGACTAATGCCTATATATGCACAATTTTTAAAACTTGAGAGCAAATGAATATGTAGCTCTGCATCTGATGACATTATGGGGATAGTGATCTCTATATCTTCACTATAAAAACAGATTAGTGGTGGTAAATATATTAGCCTAGATTCCATGACCGTGTTGTAATATATGGTCATTCATATGTGTTTTCCACACTGTCATTCTGTTAGTGTTCATTCTTTATGAGTGAGTTCACACTGATCTGTAAAGAAGGGAAACATGTTTTGGCCAAATGTTAGACTTTGTAAATACTAAATTTATTTACAGCATATGAGATAATCATATCAGCAAGTACAGAGAAATGTGCTTTTCTGAAAGAAATTGTGTACATGAAGCACTTAAAATAATGTTATTTCCTTCACTATTCTACATCACCAACATCAAATTGAACAAAGTAAATAACACTTTGCAGCTATTCATGGTTTTTCCTTCTAACTGATGTGAAAGTTAAGGTCAGCAATCATTGTGTGTTTAAATAATAATAATTGGATTGTGAACATTGATGTCATAAGACTGATGAGACAAAGACATTATCCATGTTACAGAACTTTATCATTTAATGACTTAGTGGCCAGTCACAGAGGTTTCTCTAATAGGTTAAAAAAAAATAAACAGTAAAAAACAACAACACAACAATCAAAATCACTACATGATAGACCCATTTGAGTTAGGTGTTCTTTTATACCTGTGTGTGAATTAATTAATTGATTAAGCTAAATAGTGGATAGATAAATATTAAATAAATAAGTAAGTAAATAAATAAATAAATAAATAAGTAAATTCCAGATACAGTATTAGACACTGGGCTATAACACTGAGCAAAACAAAAACATAAATGCATACACATACATATAAATAAAAAGAAATAGTGTAGTAAAATTAATAGGTGAAATGGACTATTCCTTGAAAGGTGCAATGTACCAAAACTAGATAATCTTAATAGGTCTATATCTATTAAATAAATTTCATCAATAATTAATACCCTTCCAAAAAGAAAGCATCAGGACCAGATGGTTTAACTATTGTCCTCCTTCCATTTTTTAATGAAGAAATGATACTAATTCCATGCAAACTTTTCCAGAAACTAAGAAAGGAAACATTTCCTAAATTATTCCAAGAGGCCAGCATTATTCTAATATCAAAACCAAATAAAAACATCACAAGAAAAAATAACTACAGATGAATATCTCTCATGAATATAAACAAAAATGTGAAATCTTCAGAATTATGTAGTGCTTATTTTGGATCATTTCATGAGAGATAACTTGGATAATTTAATTTCCTATCCTAGAGCCATAACCTACAGTCTCTGATATCTAATTTAATTTGCAATATCAAGATAAACTTTGATTAGAGAAATCAATCTGATGAGATTAAATCAAAGGCTTAAATATATGTCATATCTCTTTTGCAATTGAATAGCATATTCCTCTCATCACAACCAGCCAATCCCCATTCATTCATTATTGTTTTTGCATATTATTCAGTACTCTTGCATGCTTCTTCACCAACCTGACGTATTTACTTCCTGCATTCTTTACTCTGTTTCTTTGAATTTATACCCTCCAAGACCTTCCTAACAGATTTTATAATTTATCAAAACCTAAATTTAACATAATCTGTCCTAACAGACTTCTCAATTTATTATAACAATTAGAACTTTAGCTTTACTAAATTTCGTCTTCTTGCTCTTCACTTTAAATTGGAAAAAATAGATCAAGAGAATAAGGAACTACAACAAATGGACAGCAACGTGCAGAAGAATGAAACTGGATCACTTTATCACACCATATACAAAAATACATTCAAAATGGATGAAAGACCTAAATTTGAGATAGGAAACCATCAAAATCCTAGAGAAGAGCACAGACAGCAACCTCTTTGACCTCAGCCATAGCAACTTCTTACTAGACACATTGCTTGAGGCAAAGGAAACAAAAGCAAAAATGAACTATTGACGCTTCATCAAGACAAAAAGCTTCTGCACAGTGAAGGAAACAATTAACAAAACTAAAAGGGAGCCTATGGAATGAGAGAAGATATTTGCAAACGACATACCTGATAAAGGTCTAGTATTCAAATTCTATAAAGACCTTACCAAACTCAACACACAAAAAACAAATAATCCAATTGAGAAATGGGCAGAAGAAATGGGTAGATGTTTTTCCAAAGAAAACATCCAGAGGGCTAACAGACATATGAAAAGATGCTCAACATCACTCATCATCAGGGAAATACAAATCAAAACCACAATGAAATATCACCTCACACCTGTCAGAATGGCTAAAATGAACAACAGGTGCTGGTCAGGATGTGGAGAAAGGGGATCCCTCTTGAAATGTTGGAGGGAATGCAAACTGTTGTAGCCACTCTGGAGAACAGTATGGAAATTTCTCAAAAAGTTAACAATAGAACTACCCTCTGATCTAGTAATTGCACTACAAGTTTTTACCCAAACGATATAAAAAGACAGAATCAAAGGAGCATAGACACCCCAATGTTTATATCAGCATTATCAACAATAGCCAACCTATAGAAAGAGCCCAAATGTCCATCGACTGACGAATGGATAAATATTCCATATATACATACATATATATATATATATATATATATATATAATTCCAAATATATTTGGGATATTACACAGCCATCAAGAAGAATGAAATCTTGCTATTTGCAATGACGTAGATGGAGCTAGAGTGTATTATGCTAAGCAAAATAAGTCAGAGAAAGACAAACACCATATGATTTTACTCATATGTGGAGTTTAAGAAACAAAACAGATGAACATATGGGAGGCTGCTTAAAAGAAAAAAGATAGAGTGAAACAAAACATAAGAGACTCTTAAAGATAGAGAATAAACAATGGAGGGAGGTAAGTAGGGGATGGCTAGATGGGTGATCAGTATTAAGGAGGTCCCTTGTTTTGATGAGCACTGGGTGTTGTTTGTAAGTGATGAATTACTGAATTCTATTCTTGAAACCAATATTGCACTGCATGTTAGCTAACTGGAATTGAAATTAAATTTCGAAAATAAATAAATAAATAAATAATTATATAACGTTTACATTAAAAAAAAGAAAAGAAGGACCTAAAAAAACCCCTTAAAATATATTTGAGAATATGTGTTCTGAATCCATGTACTAAGGCACCAGAATATAATCAAAGAACATCTTAATTATGTTCAATATAATTTTGTGATAACTATTCTCCTATGCATTAAAGGGGAAAATCAGATTTCCATGTACAGGAGCAAAGTCAATGGAAAATATAGTGGAACCAGAAAATATGTCTCTGAAACATACATAAAATGCAAGAAAAATAAAAAGGAACAAGATGTGCATTGAAGGCTCCTCTCTCTGATGATTGAAGATGGATCTGAAACCCTGAAGGAGTTTCAGCTAGAGCAGCAATGACTTGACCACCCTAAGAAATCTGAGGAACAAAACCAGTATCAGAGAAAAGGAATATGGCTTGACTGAAACAGAATTGATAAAGTTATTTTAACTGTTTAACATCACACTTACTGCAGGCTTTTAAAAAGTATATTGAATTACAGTTGACCTACAATATTATAATAGTTTCAGGTGTATAACATAGTGTTCAACAATTTTATACATTCCTCGATGCTCACCATGATAAGTATAGTCACAATTGTCACCATAGCAGCATCATTACAATATTATAGACTATATTCCCCTTATGCTGAACTTTTCATCTTTGTGACTCATTTATTTTATAACTGGGAGTTTGTACCTCTTAATCCCCTTCACCTATTTACCCCATGTCCCCACTCCTCTCCCCTCTGGCAACCAGCAGTTTGTTCTCTGTTTTTATGAGTGTGTTTCTCTTTTCTTGTTTGTTCACATTAAAAAAAATATGAGATCTTGTCATTTGCAACAGACAACATGGAAGAGTAAGCTCTGAGTAAATGAAGACTTCTCAAGAGCCCTCTGGAAAAGTATGTGTTAATGAAATAAAATGAATTTCCCATTTGATAAATCCTTGATGCTTCTAATTTATCTACTCACTTAATGATTGATACAAAGTGTTTTGTAATTACATGTTTATTCTGTTTTTTTTTTGTAGTTCAGATTATCTCATTAACTTGTAAGGACTCTGATAATTGGATATACAATTTTTTGCACATTCTAATTTAAAACATTTTAACACATTTTAATACACTTTATTATTTTCTGCATATATTTTCCCTTTAAATAAAAAATTTTCAAACTTTTCAGGCACCTGGATGGCTCAGTTGGTTAAGTGTCTGACTTTGGCTTAGGTCATGATCTCATGGTTTGTGAGTTCAAGCCCCACATAGGGCTCTGTGCTGACAGCTCAGAGCCTGGAGCCTGCTTCGGATGCTGTGTCTGCCTCTCTCTCTGCCACTCCCCCACTTGCGCTCTGTCTCTCTCTCTCTCTCTCAAAAATAAATAAACATTGAAAAATGTTTTTAAATTTTTTCAAACTTTTTTATAAATAAAAGTTCTCATAATTTTATTTTGTTTTATTTATTTTATTATTTAAATATATTTTTTAAATTTTTAATTATTTTTGAGAGAAAGACACACACACAGTGAGAGTGGCAGAGGGGCAAAGAGAGAGGGAGACAGAATCTGAAGCAGGTTCCAGGCTCCGAGCTGTCAACACAGGGCCCTATGTGGAGCTGGAACTCACAAACTGTGAGATCATGACCTGAGCTGAAGTCGGACGCTTAACCGACTGAGCCACCCAGGTGCCCTCTCATAATTTTAAATAATATAAATATATATTTAAAGTTAAATGATATAAGAACAATAAATGATTATTTAATATCAAGTAGAGGGATGAAATATTGTTTAGAACCTTGTACTGAAGTTATCTATACCAAGCTTAATGGCACCTACCTTGAGTTATAGCTCAGATTTCCTATCAGGTCATACTTATTTTTTACTGTTCATTATACAAATTAGAAAATGATAGCACACAATTAATTACTAGTTGATGGGAATGACAACAAGTGTTTCAGAGATCTGACAGATATTTCTAAATATTCAGATTGGTCATGAACTGAGAAACCAAGAACAAATTCCACACTGAAAGCCACTGGACACTAAGTGGATAAGAATATCATCTGCAATACAAAAAACGTATTTTCATGTTTGACTTGGGTGAGAAAAGTGAGACCCTGATTCATTTGGCTGTGGAAAGCTTTTATTGTTCTAGTCTGTCACTTATATGTGGTGTTGAATATTCTCAAGAGTAATATATCATTAGTTAATTTCTTTGACAGTTGAAAATTTCATCAAGTTTAGGAAAGAAAAATCAATGTCTCAGCAATTTGCACTATAATTGGGTCTTAAAAAAATACTGTTTTCCTAAACTCAGCTTTAAAAATAACAATTTTCTTTCACACTATTTGAGATACTGACAAATCACTTAGAAAACTAACTTGAAATTTTATAAATTATCTTTCTTGACATTATCGAGTTCATAAGTAAAATGTTTTAAAATCTATTCCTTATTTTGAAAGCTCATGAAAGTATCTTTCCTTTAATGGCTTGTGTTCTATACTTACAGGAAGTAAAACCTATTTTCTATCTTTTATTTACAAAATGCATGGCAAAAATGTATTCCTAGTGACCGTAATTTTTATTATACTCATAATGTTCACTGTTTTATTCCACACTTCCTTAAAGTCAGAAGTCATATTGTTGACCTGTTACTATTTTGTCTGAAAAAGCCAGGTAAGGCTTGCAACTTTTTAAATACATTTGTTTGTTCCATTCCTTATTGCACTCCACTATGTTAGCCCAGTGCTCTTTTTTTCAGTTTACATTATAAGTGACAAAAATTATTAAAAATACTTTTCTCCTATAGAGTAGCTTTTCAGTAATAAACAGAAAAAATATTGTCATGTATATACTGAATCAGTGTTGATATACATATTGAATAATATTGGCATATATACACATATGTGTGTGTATATATGTATATATATACACATACCAGCACGCATATATATACACATACACACACACACACACACACACACACACATACACACACACACACACACACACACACACACACACACACACTGAATCAATGCCAAGAAATGATTCTACCTTTACCAGTCAGCAATCCTGAAAAGGAGACAACGTACTAGATCATACATGGAATAGTGATTGTTTTTTCATTGTATGATGTTGATTGTACACAAAATTCTATAGTGCTATTTCATAGATTTTTGCTAATTTTTTTCTATTCTTTGAATATATGCCATTAGTATTATATCTAATTTTATGAACATCTTATCTGCTTTATTTGCTTTATTTTCATCTTATTTGCTATAGAAAGTGAAAGTTTTAAAATTCTATCTTCATTGATGAAAGACCAGGGAAAACCTATTACTAGGACAATGAAATCCAATTTTCAAAAATCAACCCTCTTATTTCCATTATGCAATTTTATTTTTGACTGTTGAAAAATAATCACTTTTAAAGATTTATTTGACCTAACACCAGTTGAATCATGTTTTGTAATAAGCTTGGAGTCTTTTTGTGTCCATAATATTACTCTGAGTTCAAACATGTGCATTGATAACTTCATCATATGTTTTACTTCACTGAAATAACTTTAAGGCCTTTGAGTCATTTGGTGAAATTTTTATGTATAGCAGTACAACAGAAACACCACCGCTAACAATAAATAACACATAAGTGATATAAAATTGCTGGGTGGGCAAACTGCAACCTATTAACTGATCTTGCACAATCTGTGAAAAAAATTAATCACATACAGGATATCAGCCATTCATTATCTGCATTTTCTGCTGTTTCACTTATTCACAATCACCTGCAGTCTGGAAGCAGATGATTCTCTTCTGACATAGTCAGAATGTCCATAATGGCAAAATGTTATGTCACAATTTCTACTCCAGTTACCTTACTTAATCTCATCACATAGGCTTTTTATCATCTTGCATTTTGAGTGCAGTACAATAAGATATTTTGAAAGAGAGATCACATTCATATAACTTTTATTACAGTATATTTTTTCTATTTTATTATTACTTATTGTTATTAATCTCTCTGTACCTAGTTTATAAATTAAATTTTATCCTAGGTGTGTATGTATAGGAGACAATTTAGTATGTATAGAGTTTAGTGCTATTTGTGGTTTTGGGCGCCACTGGGGATCTTGGAAGTATCCCCCGTGGATAAGGGGGAGCTACTGTCGTTAAATATTGGATTCCAAAAGTGCAAAACGTGTGTAGTGGGTTGAATAGTGTCTTCTCCAGATTCATGACCACATGGAACCTCAGAATGTGACCTTATTTGGAAATAAAATCCTTGCACATGTAATTAATAAAAATGAGGTCATACTGGATTAGGGTGATCTCTAAACCCTATAGTTGACTACATTAGAAGATGGAAAGACAAAGAACCATGTGGAGAGGGCCATGCAGAGACAGTGCCAGGGATGATGGAGAGATGCAGACAGATTCAAGATGTCTTTTAAAGGTGAAGAAGACAAACACTTTCAGATAAAAATGAGATATGAAAAATAAAGGATGAAAGAATTTATCCCTAGCAGACCTACATTAAAGAAATTTGAAAGGAAGTTTTTTCAGTAGAAGGGAAATTACATCAGATTTAGAGTTGGAAAAAGCATGTATGTTAGAGATGTTACATATGAAGTTAAAAGAAAAAAGTTTATCGTATGTTATTTCCCTTAATACATTTAAATTTTTAAAATGTTTGTTATATTAAAAAATAGCATATAAGATTTAAGATATATGCAAAATACACAAAAACATTGAAGTATATATACTAAATACACAAAAGTAAAATACATGAAAATAATGATATTAAAATGGGACATTAAATGAAACTAATATGTTTATACATTTTATATGTTTTATGAAGTGGAACAAGTTCTGAATGCATATTATAATCCCCATTGTAACCACTATACAAATATACAAAGAATTATACAAACAAAAATACAAAGAGTTATAGACAACGTTCCAAGAAATGAATAAATAAATAAAATGAATGCTTATTTCCTTTAGCCAAAAGGAAGGCAAGAAAGGAAGAACAGAGAAATAAAAAACAGATGGGACTAAAATTAAATAAAATTAAAGAGTACAAGTAACATATAACTCTTTTTAAATTAAAAATCTCTAAATAACACATGATCAAGGAACAAATCACATGGGAAATAAAAATATATTTTGATTTATTTATGAACTATAATAAAAATACATACTATCTAACTTTGTGGGAACAAAATATCTAACACTTTCCTCAAAAGGCAAATTTAAGCCTTAACTGTTAATACTAGGAAAAATGGAAGGTTTCAAAACCATGATCTAAGCTTTTTCCATAAGAAAATAAAGTGGGGAGAGAGAGAAAGAAAGAAAATAATTGACCTAATGAGAGAAGAATATAATGAAATGCAGAAAGCAAAAACAATAAACAGATAAACAATAGAAAAAGTTTTTTTAAATACCTCAATTTTTGTGTTTTGAAAGTTTAATTGGTAAACTAATGGCTAGACTAATAAAAGAAAAAAGAAAGAAAACACAAATTAATAATAGCAGGAATGGTTAGATGAGATGTTACTGTAAATCCTAGAAGTATAATGAAGATAATACTTTATGGTAATAAATTAAATACATGATGAAATTTACAGATTTATTGAAATAAATAAATTACTAAAAATATAGCAGGAATGGAAAATCTAAGTAGCTCAATATATGTTAAGTGCTTAAATTTATTATAAAATGTATTTACAGAAATATCCTAGATATAGAATACTTCACTCATGAAATTTCTTTTTAAACACTGGAAGTTACCTGAGAGACCATCAACAAGAAATAGATTAATAGATTTTGATATATTTATGTAATTGAACATTGCTGAACAGTAAAAATAATGAACAAACATACAACCATTGTGGATGAGGCTCAAAAATGAGGGGTGCCTGGGTGGCTCAGTCAGTTAAGTGCCAGACTCTTGGTTTTGGATCAGGTCATAGTCTCATGGTTCGTGAATTCAAGCCCCACATAGGGCTCTGCGCTAATAGTGTGGCGTCGGCTTGGGCTACTCTCTTTCTCTCTCTCTCTCTCTCTCTCTGAACGCGTCTCTCTCTCTCTCTCTCTCTCAAAATAAACTAATTAAAAACAACTTTAAAAAAGCTATGTTGATGTAAAGGAACAAGATACAAAAGAATATATAATCTTTGATCCCATTTATGTGAATTAATTAATTAATTTATTTATTTATTTTGAGAGAGAGAGAGAGCACAAGCTGGGGAGAGGCAGAAAGAGGGAGAGACAGAATCCCAAGCAGACTCTGCACTGTCGACACACAGCCAACAGGGGGCTCAAATTCTGGATCAGTGAGACCATGACCTGAGCCAAGATCTAGAGTCCTGTGTTTATCTGACTGAACCACCCAGCCACTCCTGTATGAATTTCAAGAACATATAAAATTGATCTTTATAGGTAGAGTTAAGAACAGTGATTTGTTGTGGGGTTGGAGGTGGTAGAGGTGGACACTGATTGGAAGGAAGCACAAATGGACTTAAGTTGATGGAAATGGTCTTTGTTTCTATTGTAGTTATATATTGCATTAATTTATCAAAGCTCATTGCTTTATATGCTGTACATTGCACTGCATGTAATTTTTATATCAAATAATAATTACATGAAGTGACTCATAACATGAGATTGCCTTTTATGGAAGGACTATACATATGAAAGTAAAGAAATTAAAATAGGAAAAAATGGGGCATCTGGGTAGTTGGTTAAGTGTCGGACTCTTGATTTTGGCTCAGGTCATGTTCTCATGGTTCATGGGATCGAGCCCTGTGTTGGGCTCTGTGCTGACAGTGCTGATCCTGTTTGGGATTCTCTGTCTGCCCTTCCCCTGCTCAAGCTCTCTCTCTCTCAAAATGACTAAATACACATAAAAAATATGAATTTGTAGGAAACATCAATATAGAAACAGATTTTTCTAAAACAAATGATTAGTTTAGACACAGGTCAAGGCATGTGTGGGTTAAATATGCAGAATTTTAGGAATCATGCATATGAAAATTAATCTCAAACTATTGATTGAACTTTTGAAATAAAATATTTTGCAATTATTACACTTGAATACAGACAAATACTCCTGGAAATCGCTTGGGAAATATAACTATGAAGTACCTTTGTGGTCTTTTGGCACCAAGGAATGCAAAATTATTTCCTGTTGCCTTATTCCATTTTATGGGAACATAGGTTAAGGCAGTTCTTCAGATGATCATATATATCCTTATCAAGGAAATCAATAATGCTTAGTTGAAAGAGTGTTTTTTTCTCCCTCTGATCAGTGAGTGTGAGGTACTCATTTTTATTTTACTGATAATATCTGATTTTGCTTGTAGTTAAGAGAAGTGGTAAGATTAACAGTATAAATCATTTTACAATTGAAGAGAAAAATAAAGTTTTCTAGAGAGCTTTTAGTATTTTGATTTCATTTTTCAATATAACTTCAAAAATAAAAATAAAAATTTCTGTCTGCGCCAATGATATCACGTTAGGAAGACTATTTCAACAAAAAAACAGAATGTAATAATAAATTATTAACTCAGATTTTGTAGTGAATTATAGCTCTTTCCATGAAAATTGTGGAATTATTGCTGAATTGGAATGAAGTGTATGTTTTTTTGTAGGAGACACATTTTTTTGATGCTTTAAGAAATCTAATAATCTCTGTATTTCATCAATCCAAAAATACAATTTAGTGATAAAATGTGATGTTCCTTCATCTTTGTTCTAGGCATGCCTTCCTCCCCATAATCCACACAAATTTGAGAATCTACAACATGTCCTGTGAATTAAATCTCAGGTTCAGTGAGTGTGATAATAATAACACATATCAAGGGAATTGCTTGATTTATCTTAAAAACACTAAAATCACATTCATCAGTACATGCCAGAATGCACCCTTCATATTATTTCTTTATATTTTTTTCTTATAATGAAAACTTTTAAGATCTACCTACTGTCTGGGCAACTTTCAGATATACACTACTTTGTGAACTATAGTCACTATACTGTACATTTCATCCCCAGAACTTATTCATCTTATGAGTGGAAGGTTGTACCTTTTGACCATTTTCATCCATTTCCCCAACTCCATACCTCCCACCTCTGGCAACTAACCAATCTGTTTTCTGTTCTTTGAGTTCAGTGTTTTTTAGATTTTACACATAAGTGAGATCATACATTACAGAAAAACAAATAATGTCTTTCTGTCAGATATTTCACATATGTCCTCAAGGTCCTCTATGTTGTCCCAAATAGCAGGATTTCCTTCTTTTTATCACTGAATAGTATTTGTGTGTGTGTGTGTGTGTGTGTGTGTGTGTGTGTGTGTGTACATATACCACATTTTCTTTATTTATGCTTCCATAAATGTAAACATAGGTTTTTCCCTGTCCTGGCTATTGTGAATGATATTGAAATGAACATAAGAGTGTAGATATCTTTTTGAGATAGCAATGTTGTTTCCATTGGATCCATATACACAAGTGGAATTACTGGATCATATAGTAGTTCTATTTTCAAGTTCTTAAGAAACTGTTTTCCAAGCGGTTATACCAATTTACCTTTACACCAATAGCACACAAAGGTTTCCTTTACTCCACATCCTTACCAACATTTGATATCTCTCACCTTTTTAGTAACAGTCATTCTAATAGGTTTTAGGTGATATCTTATTGTAACTTTGATTTGCATTTCCCTGATGATTAGTATTGTTGAGCACTTTTTTCATGTACCGGTTGGCCCTTTTTATTCCTCTTTGGAAACATTTCTATTGAGATCCTCTTTTTTTTAATTTGTTGTTATTACTGACTTTGGTTATTTTATGTTTCAAGTTTTTATTTAAATTCTAGCTAGTTAACATATAGTGTAATATGGGCTTCAGGAGGAGATTTTAGTGATTCAGTACTTACATACAACCCAGTGGTCAACACAAGTGCCCTTCTTAATACTCTTCACCCATTTAGCCCATTCCCTGCCCACATCCCTTTCAGCAAACCTGAGTTAGCTCTCGATAGTTAAGAGTCTCTTATGGTTTGCTTTCCTCTCTTTTTTCCTTCCCCTTTTTTCATCTGTTTTGTTTCTTAAATTCCACTTATGATGGCATCTAGCATTATATATGTCTTTCTCTGACTTATTTCACTTAGCACAATATACTCTAGCTCCATCCACATCATTGCAAATGGCAAGATTTCATTATTTTTAATGGTTGAGTAATATTCCATTGTATATATCTATACCACATCTTCTGTATCCATTCATCAGTCTGGACATTTGGGCTCTTTCCATAATTTGGCCATTGTTGACAATGCTGCTATAAAAAGTGGGATTCATGTGTCCCTTTGACTCTGTATCTTTGTATCCTTTGGGTAAATACCTTGTAGTGCAATTGCTGGGTGGTTCTATTTTTAACTTTTTGAGAATGTCCATAGTGTTTTCCAGAGTGGCTGCTTTCCCACCAACATTATAAGAGGGTTCCCCTTTCTCCACATTGTCACCAACACCTGTTGCTTCCTGTGTTGTTAATTTTAGCCATTCTGACAGGTATAAGGTAGTATCTCATTGTGGTTTTGATTTGTATTTACCTGGTGATGAGTGATGTTGAGCATCTTTTCATGTCTGTTAGCCATCTGAATGTCTTCTTTGGAAAAGGTCTATCCATTTCTTCTGAGCATTTCTTAACTGGATTATTTGTGTTTTGGGTGTTGAGTTTGATAAGTTCTTTATAAATTTTAGATACTAGCCCTTTATCAGTTATGTCATTTGCAAATATGTTCTCCCATTTTGTAGGCTCCCTTTTAGTTTTTTTTTTATTGTTTCCTTCACTGTGCAGAAGATTTTTATCTTCATGAAGTCCTAAGAGTTCATTTTTGTTTTTGTTTCCCTTGCCTCCAGGGGCATGTCTAGTAAAAAGTTACTCTGGCTGAGGTTAAGAAGGTTGCTGCCTGTGTTCTCCTATAGGATTGATGGTTTTCTATCTCACATTTATGTCTTTCATCCATTTTGAATTTATTTTTGTGTGTGGTGTAAGAAAGTGTTCCAATTTCATTCCTCTGCATGTTGCTGTCCAGTTTTCCCATTTGCTATCTTTTTTTTTCAATTGGGTATTCCTTCTTGCTTTGTCAAAGATGAGTTGACCACATAGTTGTGGCTCCATTTCTGGCTTTTCTATTTTGTTCTATTGATCTATGTGTTTGTTTTTGTGCCTGAACCAAACTGTCTTGATCACTACAGTTTTGTAATATCTTGAAATCTGGAATAGTGCTGCCTACAGATATTTTTTTTTCAAGATTGATTTGGTGCTTTGGGGTCCATACAGTTCCATACAAATTTTAGGATAGTTTGTTCTAGCTCTTTGAAAAGTGCTGGTGGTATTTTCATAGGGATTGCATTGAAAGTGTAGATAGCTTTGGGTAGTATAGGCATTTTAACAATATTTGTTCTTCCCATCCCTGAATGTGGAATGTTTTTCCATTTTTGTGTATGTGTGTGTGTGTCATCTGCACATTTCATTCATGTCTTATAAAGTTTTTAGGGTATAGATCTTTTACCTCTTTTGTTAGGCTTATTCCTAGGTAGCTTTCGGTATTTGGTACAATTGTAAAAGAGGTCAATTACTTCATTTCTCTTTCTTCTTCATTTTGGTGTATAAAAATGCAACAGATTTCTCTACGTTGGTTTTAAATACTGTGACATTGCTGAATTCATGTATCTGTTCTGGCAAGTTTTTGGTGGAGTCATTTGGATTTTCTATGGAGAGTATCATGTTATCTGAAAATAGTGAAAGTTTGACATGTTCCATGCCAATTTGGATATCTTTTATTTTTGTTTTCTTCTTCTTCTTGTTTTTAACGTGTATCCATTTTTGACAGAGAGAGAGACAGAGCATGAGTAGGGGAGGGGCAGAGAGAGAGGGAGACACAGAATCTGAAGCAGGCTCCAGGCTCTGAGCTGTCAGCACAGAGCCCGAAGTGGGGCTCGAACCCACAGACTGCGAGATCATGACCTGAGCTGAAGTTGGATGCTCAACCGACTGAGCCACCCAGACATCCCTCTTTTTGTTTTCTGATTGCTGAGGTTAGGACTTTCAGTATTATGTCAAATAACAATGGTAAGAGTGGACATCTCTGTCTTGGTCCTGACTAAATGTCTCAGTTTTTCCTCATTGAGGATGATGTTAGCTGCGGGTCTTTCATATATGGCCTTTATGATGTTGAGATATGTTCCCTCTCTCCCTACTTTATTGAGGGTTTTTATGAAGAATGGACCCTATTTTATCAAATTATTTTTCTGTATCTATTGAGAGGATCAAATGGTTCTTAATCTTTTCTTTTATTAATATAGTGTATCATGTTGATTGATTTGTAAATATTGAACTACCCCTGCAGCCAAGGAATAAATCCCATTTGATAGTAGTAAATAATTCTTTTAATGTACTATTGAATTCAATTTGCTAGTATCTTATTGAGAATTTCTGCATTCATGTTCATCAACAATATTGGGCTGTAATTATCTCTCTGCAATTGGCTGTTTTAGTGGAGTCTTTGTCTGGTTTTGGAATCAAGATAATTTTGGCCTCATAGGAGGAGTTTGGCAGTTTTCTTTTAATTTCTATGTGTTGAAAGAATATGAGAAAAATAGGTATTAACTTTTTAAAAATGTCTGGTAGAATTCCCCTGGGAAGCCATCTGGCCCAGGATTCTTGTTTTTTGGGAGATTTTTGACTACTGTGACAATTTGTGTGCTGGTTATGGGTCTTTGCAAATTTTCTATTTCTTCCTGTTTCAGTTTAGTTTGTATGTTTTAGAAATTTTATCCATTTCTTCCAGATTGTCCAATTTGTTGGCATATAATTTTTCATAATATTCTGTTATAATTGTATTTTTGTGGTGTTGTTTGTGATTTCTCCTCTTTCTTTATGATTTTATTTATTTGAGTCCTTTCTCTTTTCTTTTTGAGAAGTCTTGCTATAGGGGTTTATCAATTTTATTAATTCTCTCAAAGAACCAGCTCTTAGTTTTGTTGAACTGTTCTACTGGTTTTTGTTTGTTTCTGTATCATCTATTTCTTCTCATATCTTTATTATTTCCCTTCTTCTGCTAGATTTAGGTTTTATTTGCTGTTCCTTTTATGGCTCCTGTTAAGTGTAAGGTTAGGTTGTGTATTTGAGACTTTACTTGCTTCTTGATATAGACCTGTATTGCTGTATACTTCCTTCTAATGACTGACTTTGCTACATCCCCAAGGTTCCGGACTGTCACATTTTCATTTTCATTTGCTTTCATGTATTATTTTTTTATTTCTTATTTAATTTCCTGGTTAGCCCATTCATTATTCAGTAGGATATTTTTTACCTCCATGTATTTTTGGACTTTCCAATTTTTTTCTTATGATTGACTTCAAGTTTCATGGCACTGTGGTGGAAAAATATGCATGGTATGATCTCAATCTTTTGTACTTGTTGAGGCCTGATTTGTGACCACGTATTTGATCTATTCCATGTGTAGTCGAAAAAAATGCACATTTCACTGTTCTAGGATGAAATGTTCTGAATATATTTATTAAGTCCATCTGGCCCAATGTGTCATTCAAAGTCATTGTTTTCTTTGTTGATTTTCTGCTTAATTGATTTGCCCATTGTTGTCAATGGAGAGTTAAAGTCCCCTACTATATTATTGGATTATTGTCAAAGAGTTTCTTCATGTTTGTTATTATTTGATTTACCTATTTGGGTTCCTTCAAGTTGGGGGCATAAATAATTACAATCGTTAGATCTTCTTGGTGGATAAACCCCTTAATTATGATATGGTGCCCTTCATCTCTTGTTATAATCTTTGTTCCAAAATCTAGTTTGCCTGATATAAGTCTTGTAGGGAGCATATAGCTGTTTTTTTTTTTTTTATCCACTCTGATACTCTGTATCTTTTGATGGGAGCATTTAATCCATTTAGTGCCTTTGTATTACCTGTAAAGTCATTGTTTCTGGTGATTTTCTTTGTTCCTTTCTAGTCTTTGTTGCTTTTGGTCTTTCCCACTCAGAGTCCCCTTTAATATTTCTTGCAGGACTGGTTTAGTGGACACAACACGTTTAGTTTTTGTTTGTCTGGGAAGCTATTTATTTCTCCTTTTATTCTCATTGACAGCCTTTCTGAATAAAATATTCCTGGATGCATATTTTTCCCATTCTCCATGTTGAATATATCATGCCACTCCCTTCTGCCTGTCAGGTTTCTGTGGAGAGATCTGCTGCTAACCTTATTTGTCTTCCTTTCCTAGAGATTTCTTTTCCCTTGCTGCTTTCAGGGTTTTTTTCCTTATATCTATATTTTGCAAATTTAACTTCGATATGTCTTGGTGTTAGCCTGCTTTTGTTGATTTTGATGGAAGTTCTCTGTGGCCTCTGGATTTGTATGTCTATTTCTTTCCCCTGATTAGGGAAATTTTCACCTATAATTTGCTCAAATAAACTTTCTGCCCCCTTTCCCCCTCTTCTTCTGGGACATCTATGATACTAATTTTATTATACTTTGGACTCACTGAGTTCCCTAAATCTACATTTGTGATCCAATTTTTTTACTTTCCATCTTCTTTTCAGCTTCATTATTTTCCATAATTTTATCTTCCTTTTTTTTTCTTTTGAATCAAGATGTATTATGCCAAAATAATTTTTAAAATTGAAAGAAAACTCAAAAACAATATCAGAAGTGAAATCAGAAGCATAACTATAGCTATAGTTTATAATATAATATTTTTGTTATGGAATTGTACTGTTTTCTCCTCCAAAATTAGCATACATTGGAGGATGTACATCTGTGATTGATTGATTGATTTTATATTTGTGATTTTATTTTTCAAAATTTATTTTTGAAGTAATAAACTTTATTACTTTTTTTCTGGAATAGAATTTAGTAATTCATCACTTACATATAGCACACGGTGCCCATCTCACCAAGTGTCCTCTTCAATGCCCCTCACCCCTTTAGTTCTTCCCTCCACCCAACACCACACAGGCAGCCCTCAGTTTATTTTCTGTATTTAAGAGTCTCTTATGGTTTCTCTCCCTCTCTGTTTTTATATTATTTTTGCTTCCCTTCCCTTCTGTTCATCTGTTTTGTATCTTAGATTACACATATGAGTGAAAGCATATATTTGTCTTTCTCTTACTGACTTAGTTCGCTTAGCATAATACCCTCTAGTTCAATCTACATTGTTGCAAATGGCAAGATTTCAATATTTTTGATCGCTGAGTAATATACCATTATATATATGGGTGTATATAATCATACGCACATATATATACCACATCTTTATCCATTCATCAGTTGATGGACATTTGGACTCTTTCCATACTTCAGCTATTGTCAGTAGTGCTGCTGTAAACATTGGGTACATTCTCCAATATATGGTTATTTTGGAGGAGAAAATAGTATAATTCTACAACAAAAATATTATATTATAAACTATAGCTATAATTATGTTTCTGATTTCATTTCTGATATTGTTTCTTGAGTTTTCTTTCCATTTTAAAAATTATTTTGGCATAATACATTGTGACTCAAAAGAAAGATAAAGGAAGATAAAATTATGGAAAATAATGAAGCTGAAAAGAAGATGGAAAGTAAAAAAATTAGGTCACAATTTTTACAAAGGTGCATGTGCCCCTTCGAATCACCAGTCCTGTATCCTTTGGATAAATATCTAGTAGTGCAATTTCTGGGTCTTAGGGTGACTCTATTTTTAATTTTTTGAGGAAACTCCATACTGTTTTCAAGAGTGGTTGCACCAGTTTGTATTCCCACCAGTAGTTCAAAAGTGTTCCTCTTTTTCTGCATCCTTGCCAACATCTGTTGTTGCCCCAGTTTTAATTCAGACATGTGTGAGGTGGTATCTCATTGTCGTTTTGATTTGTATTTCCCTGGTGATGAGTGATGTTGAACATCTTTTCATGTGTCTGTTAGCCATCTGGATGTCTTCTTTGGAAAAGTCTCTATTCATGTCTTTTGCCCAATTCTTCAGTGCATTATTTGTTTTTTGGGTGTTGAGTTTGATAAGTTCTTTATAGATTTTGGATGCTAACCCTTTATCTGATATATCATTTACAAATACCTTCTCCAATTCTGTCGGTTGCCTTTTAGTTTTGCTGATTGTTTCCTTTGCTTTGCAGAAGATTTTTATCCTGATGAGGTCCCAATAGTTCATTTTTGCTTTTGTTTCCCTTACCTCTGGAGATGTGTTGAGTAAGAAGTTGGTATGGCCAAGGTCAAAGAGTTTTTTGCCTGTTTTCTCCTCTAGGATTTTGATGGTTTCCTGTTTTACATTTAGGTCTTTCATGCATTTTGAGAAATATTGTTGTGTATGGTGTAAGAAAGTGGTTCAGGCTCATTCTTCTGCATGTCACTGGCCAGTTTTCCCAACACCATCTGTTAAAGAGACTGCCTTTTTCCATTGGATATTCTTTCCTGCTTTGTTAAAAATTAGTTGGCCATTCATTTGTGGGTCCATTTCTGGCTTCTCAATTCTGTCCCATTGATCTATGTGTCTGTTCTTGTGCCAGCACCGTACTGTCTTGATGATTACAGCTTTGTAATACAGATTGAAGTCCGGAATTGTGATGTCTCCAGCATCAGTTTTCTTTTTCAGGATTGCTTTGGCTATTTGGGGTCTTTTCTGGTTCCATACAAATTTTTGTATTATCTGTTCTAGCTCTGAGTTTTCCCCCATTGAGGATGATATTAGTGATGGGCCTTTCATATATAGCCCTTATGATTTTGAGATATGATCCTTCTATCCCTACTTTCTTGAGGGTTTTTATCAATAAAAGATGCTATATTTTTTAAAATGCTTTTTCAGCAAACATTGAAAGGATTATGTGGTTCTTATCCTTTCTTTTAGTAATGTGATGTATCACATTGATTGATTTGCATATATTGAACTAGCTCTGCATCCCAGGAATAAATCCCACTTGATCTTGGTGAGTAATTCTCTTAATGTGTTGTTGGATCCGGTTTGCCAGTATCTTATTGAAAATTTTTGCATCCATGTTCTTCAGGGAATTCAATCTGTAATTATCCTTTTTAGTGGAGTCTTTGATGTTGGAATCAAGGTAATGCTCACCTTGTAGAATGAGTTTGGAAGTTTTCCTTCCATTTCTATATTTTTGGAACCGCTTCAAAAGAATAGGTGTTAACTCTTCTTTAAATGTTTGGTAGAATTCCCCTGGAAAGCCATCTGGCCCTGGACTCTTGTTTGGGAGATTTTTGATTACTTATTCAGTTTGTTTATGGGTTATGCCTGTGTTCAAATTTTCTTTTTCTTTCTGTTTCAGTTTTGGTAGTTTATATGTTTCTAGGAATTTGTCCATTTCTTCCAGATTGCCCAATTTGTTGCTGTATAATTGCTCATAATATTCTCTTATTATTGTTTGTATTTCTGTAGTGTTGGTTGTGATCTCTCCTCTTTCATTTGTGATTTTATTTATTTGGGTCCTTTCCTCTTTCTTTTTGATCCTTTCTTTTCTAATTGATTTTTGCTCCAATCTTTATTATTTCCCTTCTTCTGCTGGTTTTGGGTTTATTTGCTGTTTTTTTTTCCAGCTCTTTTAGGTGTAAGGTTAGGTTGTATATTTGAGACCTTTGTTCCTTCTTTAAGAAGGCCTGGATTCCTATATACTTCTCTCTTTTGACTGCCTTTGCTGCATCCAAGAGGATTTGGGCTGTTGTGTTTTCATTTTCATTGGCTTCCTTGCACTTTTTAATTTCCTCTTTAATTTCTTGGTTGACCCATTCATTCTTTAGTAGGATGTTCTTTAATCTCCAAGTATTCATGGTCTTTCCAAATGTTTTCTTGTGGTTGACTTCAAGTTTCATAGTACTATGGTCTGAAAATATGCAAGGTATGATCTCAATCTTTTTATACTTGTTGAGACTTGATTTGTGATCTAGTATGTGGTCTATTCTGGAGAATGTTCCATGTGCACTTGAGAACATGTTTTCTGTGGCTTTAGGATGAAATGCTCTGAATATATCTGTTAAGTCCATCTGGTCCAGTGTACCATTCAAAGTCATTATTTCCTTTTTGATTTTCTGCTTACATGATCTGTCCATTAGTGTACGTGTGGTCTGGAAGTCCCCTAGTATTAAGGTACTATTAACAATGGGTTTCTTTATGTTTGTGATTAAGTGATTTATATATTTGGGTTCTTCTACGTTGGGGACATAAATATTTACAATTGTTAGATATTCTTGGTGGATAATCTCCTTAATTATAATATAATGCCCTTCTTCACTTCTTATTTTTATTTTAAAATCTAGTTTGTCTGATATAAGTATGACTACTCCAGCTTTCTTTTGATGACCATTAGCATGATAGATGGCTCTCTATCCCCTTACTTTCAATCTGCAGGTGTCTTTAGGTCTAAAATTAATCTCTTGTAAGAAGCATACAGATGGGTCTTGTATTCTTGTCCATTCTGATACCCTATGTCTTTTGATTGGAGGGTTTAGTCCATTGACATTTAGAATGAGTACTGAAAGATATGAATTTAGCACCATTGTGTTGCCTGTTGAGTTGGTGCTTCTGGTGGTGTTCTCCAGTCCTTTCTAGTCTGTTCCTTTTGGTCTTTTTCGTTTTGTTTTGTCTTTTCTCCACTCAAAGTGTTCCCCTTAAATTTCTTGTAGGGATGGTTTAGTGGTCATGAATTCTTTTAGTTTTTGTTTGTCTGGGAAACTCTTTGTCTCTCATTTTATTTTGAATGACAGACTTACTGGATAAAGAATTCTTGGATGCATATTTTTCTGATTCAGCACATTGAATATATCCTGCCACTCCTTTCTGGCCTGCCAAGTTTCTGTGGATAGGTATGCTACAGACTTGATCTGTCTTCCTTTATAGGTTAAGGAAATTTTTTTCCTTGCTGCTTTCATAATTCTTTCCTTGTCTGTGTATCTTGTGAATTTGACCTGATATGTCTTGGTGATAGTCGGTTTTTGTTGAATCTAATGGGAGTTTTCTGTACTTCTTAGATTTTGATGTCTGTGTCCTTCCCCAGATTAGGAAAATTTTCTGCTATAATTTACTCACATAAACCTTCTGACTCTTTTTCTCTCTCTTCATCTTCTGGGACTCCTTTGATTCAGATGTTACTTCTTTTTAATAAGTCATGGAGTTCTTGGGGCGCCTGGGTGGCGCAGTCGGTTAAGCGTCCGACTTCAGCCAGGTCACGATCTCGCGGTCCGTGAGTTCGAGCCCCGCGTCAGGCTCTGGGCTGATGGCTCAGAGCCTGGAGCCTGTTTCCGCTTCTGTGCCTCCCTCTCTCTCTGCCCCTCCCCCGTTCATGCTCTGTCTCTCTCTGTCCCAAAAGTAAAAAAAAAAAAAAAAAAAAAAAAACGTTGAAAAAAAAAATTAAAAAAAAAAAAAAAAAAGTCATGGAGTTCTCTAAGTCTTGTATCGTGATCTTTTGCCTTTGTTTCCCTCTTTTTTTCTGCTTCTTTTATCTTCATAACTTTATCTTCTAAATTACTGATTCTTTGCTCTGCTTTGTCTATCCTTGTCCTCATGGCCCCATTTGAGATTGCATCTTGGTTATAGCATTTTTAATTTTGTCCTGACTAGATTTTATTTATCTTTGCAGAAAGGGATTTTATAATAAAATAGAATAAAATGAAACTTAAAAAATGACACAGAATAAAAAATTAAATAAAAAATAAAGTAAAAAAATATAAAAATAAAATTTTCTTTCTGTCAAGTTCTGTGGCTCAAGTTATGCAGATTGTTGAGTTAATACTCGGATCAATTTCCTAGGTGTTCAAAATGTGTTGGTGTTGATCTGTGTTTCAGGGACAAGACAAGCTCAGGATCTGCATGCTGCTCTGCCATCTTAACTCTAATCCATACTTTTATATTCTATATCACCTATTCGTTCCTCAGCTTCTATCATCCTTGTGGTCATTACATCTCTCTTTTATTTTTTTTTTCCATTTTTATTTCAGCATGACTGTTTAAGTCTTTTATCTCTGGTAAGGGTCTCTATGGTTTCTTCTATGCTTTTCTTAAGCCCAGCTAGTATTTTTATGATTGTTTTATTAAATTCTTGTTCAGATATATTATTTATATCAATTTTGATTAGCCCCCTGACATTGGCCTCTTCTTATTTTTTTCTTTTGGGATGAATTCCTCAGTCTTGGCATTTTATCTGGGTCTTTGTCTTTTGTGTGTTAGGAAAGACTGTGCCTGATCTATTTCCATTAGAGCTGAAGCTCTGCAGCAATCTATGATCAATATACCTGATGTGTGCAGGGGTGAGGGAGTTATGCTGCTCTTCTGAGGGAGGGGCCTGCTCCTGCCTTGGCTCTTAATCATACTTGCTCTATTAAAAAAGGCACCTGCCGCACTCATGGGGGTGTGGCTTGGTGTAAGCAGTTCAAACCTCCTCTGTGGCTCTTGCTGAAGTCCATCTGTTTTGATGGTAGGTATGAAAAATTACATCAGTCTGCTCTCTTAGCCAAAGAGGGGAGTTTGTGACTAATGCTATTCAGGAAGCCCTTACAGAAGAGTGAACAATCTCCCTTCTTGTGTCTCAGGCTTCTATCTCGTCCCTGCCTTCACCCTGTCTGTGTCTGAGCTGTCTGTCCACCTGGCAGCACAGTTCTCCGTTTTTTATGTCAAGTGCATGACGAAGTTCCTAAACTCCAAATTTTAGTGGCTGGGTACAGGGGAGGGCCTTGCCACATGGTAGCCAGTGCAGGTTTGTCCCACAAGGGCAGTCCCATGAATGCCCAGGGCTTTGGGATTTATGGTAAAGCATAACAAAAAGCCAGTGATGAGTTTAGCTGCCCTCACCAGCTGCCTCTGCTCATATGCTAATGAATAGTGCAGTGCAATGTTGCCCCACAGCCCTTATGTCTTCTGAGAAGCAATGCTGCCTCTCCCAAATCCACTCTATGAAAGGGAACTGTCTCTCCCAGAACAACCCAGGGGATCCTCAGATCACACTCTCCACTCCCAGGCCCCTGCCCTCCTTCTCCATTGAAGCACTGCTACCTCCACCAAGCTTGTCACTGGTGATGGTGGAGACTTCTAAAACTTCAGAGTTTCAGCTCTGCTGCTTGTAAGAACTTGTGGTAATCAGCCCCTCTCATTCTTCCCAGTCAGTGGTTTTGGGGAAGTGTTTTTCTCGTACAATCCCCTGCATGTTGTTTTATCTTTCTCTCTCCTCTCTCCGTGATCAGGGATCCTTAGTCTTTGCAGCACCATGATTCTTTTCTCCCCCAAATCACATCACCACACCTCCTGTATTCCACAATGTGGCCTCTTTTCTCTCTCTAGTTGTGCAGTTTGTTCTCTCAGTCCTCAGATCGATTTCCTGGGTTGCTCAGAATGATTTGATATTTATACAGCTCTGTTCAAGGGACGAGGCAAGCATAAGGTCCTCGTCCTACTTCGCAATCTTAACTCTTCCTCCTCCTCTACCTATTTTTAAATCAGATTGTTTTTGTTTGTTTGTTTTACGATTGAATTGTATGAATTCTTCATATATTTTGGATAGTAACCTTTCATCAGATAGAGAGTTTGCAAATATCTTTTCCTATTCAGTAGGTTGGCTTTTAATTTTGTTGATTTTCTTTGCTATGCATAAGCTTTTTAGTTTGAAGCGGTCCCACTTGTTGATTTATAGTTTTATTTCTTTTGCTTTTCATGTCAAATCCAAAAACTATTATCAAGTCTCATGACAAGGATGTTAACCCCTATATTTTCTTCTAAGAGTTTTATGGTTTCAGGTTTTATGTTCAAGTAGTTAGTCCATTTTGAGTTAAGGTTTTTATATGGTATAAGATGCAGATTCAGTTTCATTCTTTTGCATGTGCCCATCCAGTATTCCCAATTCCATTTATTTAAGAGACTCTGCTTAAATTTTTAAAAGATGGCAAAGTTAACAAGTACTCGTCAACGAGAAGCTTTCTGCCATTTGGCCAGAATCTGATCATTCACATCAGTAAAGATCTTCCTTTAAAAATGTTCTATTGTCATCTATTTAATGTAAAGTCTATAAATATTTTGTTTGTTTTCTTATTTGGCATCGTAGACTTTAATCTCAGTAGCAAGCAGATCACCTTAAAACTACCAGAAAAAAGGACAGCTAGTTAGCTCAGTCAGTTAAGTGTCCAACTCTTGATTTCTGCTCAGGTCAATGATTTCATGGTTCATGAGTTCAAACCTCACATCAGGTTCTGCACTGACAGCGTGGAGCCTGTTTGGCATTCTCTGCCTCCATCTCTCTCTGTCCCTTTCTCACTTGCTTTCTCTCAAAAATAAATAAACATTAAAAAAACTACCAGAATAAGAAATTATTTATCTAATTTAAAAAATGATGACACTGGACCAGGAAACACCACAGAAGTGTTTGAGAATTCTTCCTCACTGTATAGCATGTCTTATCAAATTGGGCAAAGATAGTGACAAAGTGGACTGTTCTGATATATCACTAGTAAAAAGAGGATCAGGATATATAGATATAAAACTTATTTAGCTCAAAATACCAGGAAAGCAGCAGCCTTTTCAATTACTCTTGTCAACAACCAATAGTGACTTTGTTTTGATTGCTTTAGAACCTGCCTTCCTTGTCTTGATAGTCCTTCTAACTACTTAAGTAGATTTATTCAAGTTAGTAATCCTTATTTTCGCCACTGTCAAATGTACACCATACTTAGAGAGATAAATTGAGATGACAAAGAATGTCTCCTTGATACGGTTTTTACAAAAGTCATCTCTGATTGTGTATTCTCCTATTTGTCTATTGATTGATTATATTCCAACTCTTCAATCGTCTTCACCTTCATTTTCTAACAAATATTTTTCAAAACTCAATTTGGATAAGAAATCTGACTCAAAAAATTATTGGTGCTATTTGGAATATATACATGATGAGCACCTAAAAAACAAAAATGCCCACATGCTCACACAAATAGCCTGATTTTACAAAAAGTGATAAAGGTTTTTATTTTTTTTTAATAAATCATGATTTCCTGACTTCTTAAGAGTAAAATATCTGTTTGCCATTTTACTTAGTTTGTTGGACAAGAAATCCAAACTTCACATATAGAAATTTTAGGAAAAAATAAATAAACAGATCTGGGTTCAAATGATAAAGATAATAACTGAAACAAACACATATATAAGCACTTTTTATGTGCCAGATGCTATTCTAAGACTCTACCTGCATAACACATGCATTATTTATATTCCCCCCAAATCTTCTGAAGTGTGAGCTATCTCTGTCTCCATTTCATAGATGAGAACATTGAGGCTCATCTCATGTATGTAAATAGAATAGTGACTCAGAAGCTTTTCTAAAGCCACACATCTACTGAATGTCAAAGATAAATTTGAGCCTTGGCGGTCCAGAGCCTATATTCTTAAGCACTACATTTTATAAATTATTCAACACAGTGCTTAGGACACAGGTCATAATCAATGCAAGTGTTTGTTCTCTTACTTTCTTCCGCCTATAGGAATCTGTTACTGATTCTTAGAAAGGTGCTTTTATTTATTATCTTTTCTTATCATGTCCTTTGAAAGTTCTGAAGCAGAAGGTCACATTTTCCAAGCCTGAACAGTAACTGCCCTGTATCGCCCATGAGTTTGCTGCAAAGTAGATAGAAACCCAACACACTAGAACTTCCATTTGCAAATCTTCTAGGCCATGGGCACATCAAAATCAAGTGGTGGTTTTTGTGGAATATTTGGAAAGATTTTCCCCTGAGGAAAAAGAAAATTGGTGACTGGAAGGAAAGATTTTTAATCCCTGTTGAGACAAGAAAAATGTAGAAAATTTCTGATTTTGGAACCAAATTTTTCTTAAATGCATTTTTTGTGTGTGTGACAAGGGGTAGTTATTTCCAAGTAACATCCTAATTTGGAACTTTCTTTCTCAGAAAATAATGATGAAGATGTAGGAAGGGGAGAGACCTTGAATTTAGCTATATAAATTTTAATAAATATTTAACTGTCTCTGACATGCATTATTTTCATTCATTCATTAAGCAGTGCTGCTAGGCATTAGAGCTGGTATGGAGATAGACTAACAACTAATGTATTAGTACTCTTAAGGGACTATACAATATTAGACAAGACATATAAGTATGAATGAACAGATAACATTATTATTATGGAATTAGGCCATAGTAGATGCTGTAGTTGTGCATAGAATGGATATCCCACTTATCACCTTTAAGATGAACAGGAGGTAGCAAGCAGAGGTAAGAAATAAGTGGTCCAGGAGAGAGAATATCCAAGCAAAGCCCCTAAGTTTAGAAAGAGTCTAAAATACAGGGTGTATCAACACTTTTAGCTTCTGTGTGATGAGCCTTGATTTTCTTTTCCAATGGCTTAAACAAGATGTCTCTAGTAAAACTTTATATTTAAAAAAATGATGGAAAATTTATTGTCTCTGTACAAGTTCACACCCTTACGGTAGTCTTTCCATTTCCAGATGTTATCCTCAGGACAGCTGTCTTTGTTAACACTCAGTATTTCAATATGTGCTACCACATTTCCCCTTCCCATCTATAATTTGGTATCAAGTTTGAAGCCTTATTTGACATGTTAGTGTTATAATTAACTGAAAATGATTGAAGCACATTTTTGTATGTCCTTTAACAATAGAGTTAAGCATGCCAGGGTCACAATTGACAAAATATGCAGTGATAAAAGAGACATTTGGACTGTACTTGGCAAATATATGATCTTTCATTTTCTGAAAATAAGATGGTTCTCTGTTATTTCTTTAGAACACAAATGCTCCATGTACCATTTGATAACTATTAGAAATGGAAAATAGTCTCTTTCCCCCTCTGTAAGCTTGGTCGTAAAGTACCACGGCATTAAGATCTGAGTGTGTATTGAGTCAGATGGAGTGTTACTGCCTAACATTTGGCTTACAGTATTTGAATCTGAATACCTGACTAGGAGCCCCTGAAAGATTAAAAACAAAGTTTCTGAGCACTTTGAAATTTTCATAACTTATCTGCCATAATAAAATTTTTGTTACAATTGCTTATTAAGCCACCAATTGATTTTTTAAGGTAGATATTTTTTATCCACATAACATTGGATTTTCATGTACTTTCAATGTCTTAAATGTTCCTAAAAGAGGCTTGCACTTTCTGTTTAATAAGACTGACTCAAATCTCTGCCACTGTAATCTACTTTTCTCAGTGCTTTTTATATACTCATAGTTTTCTTCTAATAGCATCTTGTCTCTTATTTGGCTTTGTGTTTGAATCTACAGCTTGGTTAGAGGCATGCCGGTACTTAGGATATTATAAAGGAAGAGGCATGGGGATACTAATATAAAAGAATGACGGGGCGCCTGGGTGGCTCAGTCGGTTAAGCGGCCGACTTCAGCTCAGGTCACGATCTCGCGGTCCGTGAGTTCGAGCCCCGCGTCAGGCTCTGGGCTGATGGCTCAGAGCCTGGAGCCTGCTTCCGATTCTGTGTCTCCCTCTCTCTCTGCCCCTCCCCCATTCATGCTCTGTCTCTGTCTCAAAATAAATAAAACGTTAAAGAAAAATTAAAAAATTAAAAGAATGATGTAAAATACTTTTAAGAAAAAAAAAATTATCCCCTTGATAGTAATTTAGAGATTTTTGCTCAACTTAACACAAAGTCTTAAGCATTTGAGTTTTTTTTCTCACTGTTTTATCATTGAGTTTTATCATTGTTACTTAAGGTTACAGTTTTATCCCATATTTGGTTCTCCCCGATCCCACCTGTTTCTCACACGTCTCCTTGGATGCTATGTTACTCCTATCCAAAACAACACTGTCTCAGCCATTGCCTCTTTTGAGTGCATCTCCCCAACCTTGATATGCTCCCAATGAAGGGCATGCTGTTTATCACTTCTTTCCCATAGCATTCTGTTCTTATTCTGCTTTCTGGGAATGAAGGTATGATTACTTGAGCTGGAACAGTGTTATGGAGACTACTAGTTTTCTATTTATTATATACTTTCCTCTTCCTTCTTAGTAACAGAACATTAATGGAGTCATGGTAATACACTGAGCTCAAAAACCATTTTACCCAGCCTGCCTTGTAGTTAGGGATGTGAGAGAAAGTCATTGTTTGGGGTTTTAGAAGAGTGCATTAGCCTCTTTTCCTTTTCCATTTTTTTCTGCCTGTAACACTAAATATGATAGAGTTCTAGAAGGAAGAGTTCATGTAACTTTGAGGAAGGAAGCAAGGCACAAAGCAACTTCAGAAGCAATGTGCTTAGCATATCAGAAGAGAAAATAGAAGGAGTTTAGGTCTCTGATGACTTTTCAAAACCCTTGTATTAGCTTTGATGTGTCTAAATCTGGACTTTTTGTAGAATAATACCCAAAGTTAAGGCATGGTATTCAAGTCTCTATTATTAGCAGCTAAACATAATCCCTAAAGGATACACAGAACAAGTAATTGATCAATAAACTACTTCAATCAGTAAACCAGTTCTCCTTTTCCAATCTCACTCTCCACTTCCATGTCTTTCATCACGTATCATGAAATTAAGGAGTCCTTGGAATTTACAACCCCCAGGTTTTTGAAGAATTAGAGGAGAATTGCCTCAAGCCACACAATATTATTAATATTAAGAAGGTGAAGACTAGATAAATTGAAATGAAACAACCATTTTTTGTTTAGTAATACTATGGACCAGAAACTGTACTGTTTACCTCATTTTCTAGAAGTACTTGGTAAGATAGATACTATTATACTGACTTTCCCAGAAAAGCAAAGAGAACCAGAGAAATTAAGCAACCTCCAAGAATACACAGCTTATTACTTCTAGGGCCAGGATTCAAATTTGATTCCACCCCTCCAAAACTATTGCTCTTTTGGCTTCACTAAATAACCACACAAAATCACGATGTTTTCTATTTTTCTATTGTTTTTTTTCTTAGTGCTTTCATTATATATATATATATATATATATATATATATATTCAGATATACATATATGAACAGACCAAGTTCATCAGAGCTCAACAAATTAGAAGATAGGAATTTCCACTTTTTATTTCTCAACAAAGTGGCAGCTTCTGCATCTCATTAGACCTACTTATAAATCATAGCATCCCCATATGAGCTGTAATAAAATTAGATGAGGAAGAATCTCACTGAAGTGGAATAACAAGGACACCAGATGTGAAGCAACTGGAGAAATGAATGAATGAGCATCTTATCCTTATTAGTCATACAACTTTCGATTTGTCAAGAAATAAGAGTTTTAAAAACATCAAGCAGATTCTTCAACATCTTGTTCCTGAAGTCACAGAAAATTGTTGATACATGAAAAATATAAAAACCAGGTCCTACATTGTCAGTATTATTAAGAAAAAAAAATTAGCAAGGTTGGTAACATATGCTGACTTTGGGCCCAAAATATGAACATTTATTAACTGTTGCCATATGCAAGGTCTTGGTCAAAAATTGGGGCAGATACAGCTCCACAGTTAATGGTCCTTCCATTAATCAGTTCCACTGCTGTTTTCTTCTTTCTTTTTTTTTTTTTAAAAAAAGTGGTTTGTATTTAATTTACCTTAGATGCTGCAAACCAGGAAAATTATTTAGTGGCTGCCCATGAGTGAGATAGGAAGTAATTCTGAAATCTTAATCATGCATCTTAATAAACTCTAAAGGGCAAGGATTGGGAGGAGTCTTACCTAAATTTGAATCCTAGCTATAGAAGTAACAACAGTTATAAGGGTCAGGAGGTGAAACAAGAATTAACTATAAGAACAGAGTGAAGATCCAAGTCATGTTGTTGTGTTTAAAATAGAGCTCAAACCTCACAGAGACCTGTAATGCAGGATGCAGCCCATAAAACTTCGAATAAAAATGAGATGGAAGTGAGAGTGTTTCTGAGACAGGCTTATCTTTGCATGCCTGAAAAGTGACTTCATAAAAAGACCATATTTTTAAATAATTCATGGTTCTAACGGAGAAGGGAGACTTTAACTGTCAAATAGGACAACTGCACTGACCCATCCTTGCCTCTATAGAAACACCTTCTTAATAGCCCAGGAGTGCCTGAGGAAAGGGAAAGAAATAATATTTAAACAAAAGGAAAAGAAATAACTATTAAATTCTAAACTGAGACATTAAAAGTGAAAAGATGAAAATAACATTAGCAATATTCTAATAGTTACATAAAACAACGCAAGCAAAGTTGCTCATAAAGGAGGGTGAAAATTTCAACCTAATATTTAAAAATTAGCTATATAATTTTAGAAGTCATGAATACAAAAGCTTTGAAATGATTTGACTAAATAACAGAAGGATATGAGTCAAGAAATGAGACATAAGGGAAGAATGAAAAAAATAAATAGAACAAAATTTTAAAAACCAATACTAAATAGCAATCTAAAGCAGACAGACCAAAGAGGAATCACAAGGTGGGGATGAAAATGAAATAAATAACAATGAAAAAATAGTCAAGAATGGTTTGGAGAAAATCGAATAGACATAAAAGAAATACACAAAGATCCAATGTATACCTACTGGAGTCCCCAAAGAAAAACTGCAAGGAAATAATGCATAAGAAATAATTATAACTGTAATTCTGAAAGCTTTCTTGCAATAAAGAAAGTTTGAATTTACATGTTATAAAAGTACACTGTCTACCTTGGAAATTCTATTCAAAGTAATCAAAACTGAGACAATTCTTAGAACAACAATTAAGCTTTATATTAAAGAAAATAATTTTTGAGATTTGAGAAAAGAGTCAGTTAAAAAGCAAAAAAAGTCAGAATGGCCTCATATGTAACTGATATCTCATTTCACTGATATGAACTGAAACCATTGGACAATGTTTTTAGGTAGTCAAGAAAAGAAAATATGAATGAAGTATTTTATATACTGACTAATCAAGAATGAAAGCGGCATGCATATATTAATGAATTTTTTTTTTAAACTTGGGAAATAGGGGCATCTGGGTGGGTCAATCAGTTAAGCATCAGACTCCTGATTTTGGCTTGGGTCATGATCTTGCAGTTCATGGGTTCAAGTCCTGCACTGGGTTCTGCGCTGACAGTGCAGAGCCTACTTGGGATTCTCGGTCTCCTTTTCTCTGCCTCTCTCTCTCTAAAATAAATAATAAACATTAAAAAATAAAACTTGGGAAATGTTGTTTGAATGATCCTCCTGAAATCTATTAGAGAACAAATTTCCGGTAACCTTAAAATGACCAACAAATGTTGACATATGTTTGGGATGAATAGTGCATATATTTATGAGTAAATTTACAACAAAAATATAAGAATGAGGAAGAGAGGGTGGAATGTGGTGTATTCAAAAAAAGATAGACCAAGATAATAATAGTGACTAATTGGAAAATGAAGGAGAAAGTGGAGGGGAAGAAAGAATGTTATTTATAGTAAGATGGTAATATATAGCATTTGAAGGAGATTTGGATAAGAACTTTACATAAGGATATTAGTATCAAAATATGACTCAGAAAAATGCAAACTACTCATCATAAAAAGTAGTCCTCTTCTAGAGAATAAAAAAAAAGCACAGGAAAAAATCAAGTAATACAAAATTTTATATAAAGGTTAAATACATTGTGAAACAATATAACAAAATTAAAGACCAAACATATTGTTTTTATCAAAAATGTAAATGAGAATAACCTACTAAAAGGAAAAAAAACATATTTGAAAACAAGTAAAATACAAAAAAATATGCTTTTTCCAAGAGACACATCAAAATAAAATGATCCAGAAAACTTTAAAAATGAATGTATGGGGAAGTGTGAGGGGTCACAGGTCCCATTTTATACTGCAGTCATAGGATATAATGGACACATTGGCAATACCTGGGATGGCCAAGCAGATATAAGTCTGCAGCACACTCACCCACTATTTATGGAGTATTTTAAATTTAGAAGCAAGTAGAAAAAGAGTTGTTGATTGTAGGACAACTTCTGAAGAACCTCAGAAAGGTTTCCTCTGTTTTTAATACACATATAAAGCATTTGGCTAAGATTAAAAGCCTAAGTGACATGAATATAAAAGGGAGATTTATTCCCACATTCAGCTATATCATATGCTTACTAAAAATAATTACTTACACAATATCCATAAGTTATTTGTGCACTTTCTACTATGATCACTGTTTGTTGTGAGAAATATATACTTGGTTACCACATCTCCTTCCTGAGACAGAGTCTCTTGTGGCACTCTTTCTGAATTAGAAACAGTCTTGAATGACTTCCTATGAAAAGATCTGACTACTAGGCCCTGCTGCTAAAGAAAAGCCTAATCCTTCGATTGTACATATCAACTAGAAGTATGTTGATATGACTGTAGAATCAAGAGTCAGAAGCTGGGTACAGATAGTTATGGGTGAGTTTATCTGAAAGTGGTGATTTATACAACATTAATCAATAAAGTTCATACAGTTTCAGGTTCAAAGATCATTTCTAGATCACGTCAGGAAGTTTTTAGAAATGTCTAAAATATTACACTTAGAATTACTTTCAGAAGGGGATGGCCAAAGAAGCACCAGGCAAGTGCAAACAAAAGGCAAGCAATAAGCCAAGAATTTGATATCAGACAAGATAGACAGAAGAGCAAAAACAGTAAACAAGACAATGAATAACACTCTGGAATATTAAGGTATAAAATTCACAACAAAATTTTGATATTAATAATACATTTACACCAAATAATACATCAGAAACTTTCATGAAGTGGAAACTACAATGAAAGCAACAGGAAATAGACAGACACACTTTGGGTATGAGAATTTTACACACCCCAACAGTACCTGGACACATGTAGTGGAAAATAATTCAGTAAGGATTTTGATATCTAAACGATATAATCAATAGTCTATCAATTTCTGCTCCCCAGTAATGGAGATTATTTTTTTTCATATGCATATGAAAATTTTTAATGAAAATTGATTGTTGGCTACAAGCAAAAAACTCAGTAAAATTAAAAAAAATCCTTGTGAACAGGCAAACAACATTTTTCTGATCACAATGCAATAAAACTAATCCTAAATAACTTTACATTGGGAGGGGAGCTTGGCTGGCTCCTTGGGTGGAGCATGCAACTTTCAATCTTGGGGTTGTAGGTTCAAGCCCCATGTTGGGTGTAGATTACTTAAAAATAAAATCGTAAAAAAAAAGAACTTTACATTTGGAAACTTAGAAGTACAGTATTAAGCATATCTGGGATCAAAGGGGGAAATAGAAAATTAAATTGCAGAGTTTCTAAAAAGTGATTAAGATGTATAGAATTCTTAAAATGTAGGTAAAACAAGAAAAAATATTTACATCAGTTACAATGAGAAAAAGAGCTAATAAATATCCAACTCCAAAAGCTGGAAAAAGAAATAAAAATTTACATGAAAGAAAGCAAAAAGGAAAAAGAAAATTATTATGGTTGAAGAAAAATTAATAAGCAAGAAAATGGGAAAATAGAACTAATGAAACCTATTATTTGGAAAAAATAACATAAATAAAACAATAGGTTTTATGCATTTCTGGCAAATAAATACTTCTAATCTATCCAAAGTAACCTTAATAAAGATGAAATTTCTAAATATATAAATTTCTATATAAAAAAATAGAGAAAAATTTCAGAGATCCCTCACAAAAGAAAATCATGCCCAGATGGTTATAACAAGCCTTTAAAGATCTAGTAGTTCTATTTACTGAAATTATTCTGGAGAACGCTAAAAGACGAAAAACTTTCGGGGAAGATGGCAGCATAGGAGGGCGCTGGGCTCACTGTGTCCTGCTGATCATTTAGATTCCACCTACACCTGCCTAAATAACCCAGAAAACTGCCAGAAGACTAGTAGAATGGATTCTCTGGAGCCAAGCGCAGATGAGACACCCACAGAAGAAAGTAGGAAGGGCGGAGAGGTGGTGTGCCACGGACTGGCAGGAGGCAGCTGGGGGGAAGGGACGGCCCTCCTGCCAAGCAGAGACCCCGATTCTGGCTGGTAAAAGCGGAGGGGCCGGATGGAGTGTGTTCTGACAGCAAGCAGGACTTAACATCTGGAAGGTTATAAGCTAACAGCTCTGCTCGGAGAACAGGAGGGCTGGAGGACAATGGGAGGGAGGGTTGTTGAGCCCCTACGACAGAGCTCAGCTTGGTGGGGAACAAAGGTGCTCGCCAGCGCCATCTCCCTCGCCCATCCCCCGGCCAAAATCCCAAAGGGAACCGGTTCCTGCCAGGGAACTTGCTTGCACCGGCGCAAACACCCAACGCCGTGCTTCTACAGATCCATCCCTCCGGCGGGTCTGACTCCCTCCCGGTGCTGCAAGGCTCCTCCTGAAGCGGATCTCTGAAGGAAAAGCGAGCTGAGCCTGCCCCTCCTGCCGCTGTGCACCCTGCCGATCCACCGCAGCTGATATGCCAGATCCCCAGCACCACAAGCCTGGCAGTGTGCAAGTAGTCCAGACGGGCCACACCACCCACAGTGAATCCCGACCCTAGGAGAGGGGAAGAAAAGGCACACACCAGTCTGATTGTGGCCCCAGCAGTGGGCTGGGGGCAGACATCAGGTCGGACTGCGGCCCCGCCCACCAACTCCATTTATTCAAGACAGCACAGGGGAAGTGCCCTGCAGTTCCACACCATGCCAGGGACTATCTAAAATGATGAAATGGAAGAATTTCCCCCAAAAGAATCTCCAGGAAATAACCACAGCTAATGAACTGATGAAAAAGGATTTAAACAATATAACAGAAAGCGAATTTAGAATAATAGTCATAAAATTAACCGCTAGGCTTGAAAACAGTATACAGGACAGCAGAGAATCTCTTGCCACAGAGATCAAGGGACTAAGGAACAGTCAGGAGGAGCTAAAAAATGCTATAAATGAACTGCAAAATAAAATGGAGACGACCACGGCTCAGATTGAAGAGGCAGAGGAGAGAATAGGTGAACTAGAAGATAAAATTATGGAAAAAGAGGAAGCTGAGAAAAAGAGAGAGAAAAAAATCCAGGAGTAGGAGGGGAAAATTAGAGAACTAAGTGATGCACTGAAGAGAAATAATCTACGTATAATTGGTATTCCAGAGGAGGAAGAGAGAGGGAAAGGTGCTGAAGGTGTACTTGAAGAAATAATAGCTGAGAACTTCCCTGATCTGGGGAAGGAAAAAGGCATTGAAATCCAAGAGGCACAGAGAACTCCCTTCAGACGGAACTTGAATCTATCTTCTGCACAACATAGCATAGCAAAACTGGCAAAATACAAGGATAAAGAGAAAATTCTGAAAGCAGCTAGGGATAAACGTGCTCTAACATATAAAGGGAGAGCTATAAGACTCGTGACCGATCTCTCTACTGAAACTTGGAAGGCCAGAAAGGAATGGCAGGAGATCTTCCATGTGATGAACAGAAAAAAATATGCAGCCAAGAATCCTTTATCGAGCAAGTCTGTCATTTAGAATAGAAGGAGAGATAAAGGTCTTCCCAAACAAACAAAAACTGAAGGAATTTGTCACCACTAAACCAGCCCTACAAGAGATCCTAAGGGGGATCCTGTGAAACAAAGTACCAGAGACATCACTACAAGCATGAAACCTACAGACATCACAGTGACTCTAAACCCATATCTTCCTATAATAACACTAAACATAAATGGACGAAGTGCGCCAACCAAAAGACATAGGGTATCAGAATGGATAAAAAAACAAGACCCATCTATTTGCTGTCTACAAGAGACTCATTTTAGACCTGAGGACACCTTCAGATTGAAAGTGAGGGGATGGAGAACTATTTATCATGCTACTAGAAGTCAAAAGAAAGCTGGAGTAGCCATACTTATACCAGACAAACTAGACTTTAAATTAAAAGCTGTAACAAGAGATGAAGAAGGGCTTTATATAATAATTACAGGGTCTATCCATCAGGAAGAGCTAACAATTATAAATGTCTATGTGCCGAATACAGGAGCCCCCAAATATATAAAACAATTACTCACAAACATAAGCAACCTTATTGATAAGAATGTGATAATTGAAGGGGACCTTAACACTCCACTTACAGAAATGGATAGATCATCTAGACACACAGTCAATAAAGAAACAAGGGCCCTGAATGACACATTGGATCAGATGGACTTGACAGATATATTTAGAACTCTGCATCCCAAAGCAACAGAATATAATTTCTTCTCGAGTGCACATAGAACATTCTCCAACATAGATCACATACTGGGTCACAAAACAACCCTTCATAAATATACAAGAATTGAGATCATACCATGCATACTTTCAGACCACAATGCTATGAAGCTTGAAATCAGCCACAGGAAAAAGTCTGGAAAACCTCCAAAACCATGGAACACCCTACTAAAGACTGAATGGGTCAACCAGGCAATTAGAGAAGAAATTAAAAAAATATATGGAAACAAACGAAAATGAAAATACAACAATCCAAACACTTTGGGATGCAGCAAAGGCAGTCCTGAGAGGAAAATACATTGCAGTCCAGGCCTATCTCCAGAAACAAGAAAGACCCCAAATACAAAATCTAACAGCACAACTAAAGGAAATAGAAGCAGAATAGCAAAGACAGCCTAAACCCAGCAGAAGAAGAGAAATAATAAATATCAGAGCAGAAATAAATAATATAGAATCTAAAAAAACTATAGAGCAGATCAACGAAACTAAGAGTTGGTTTTTTGAAAAAATAAACAAAATTGACAAACCTCTAGCCAGGCTTCTCAAAAAGAAAAGGGAGATGACCCAAATAGATAAAATCATGAATGAAAATGGAATGATTACAACCAATCCCTCAGAGATAAAAGCAATTATCAGGGAATACTATGAAAAATTATATGCCAACAAACTGGACAACCTGGAAGAAATGGACAAATTCCTAAACACCCACACCCTTCCAAAACTCAATCAGGAGGAAATAGAAAGCTTGAACAGACCCATAACCAGCGAAGAAATTGAATCAGTTATCAAAAATCTCCCAACAAATAAGAGTCCAGCACCAGATGGCTTCCCAGGGGAGTTCTCCCAGACGTTTAAAGCAGAGATAATATCTATCCTTCTCAAGCTATTCCAAGAAATAGAAAGGGAAGGAAAACTTCCAGACTCATTCTATGAAGCCAGTATTACTTTGATTCCTAAACCAGACAGAGACCCAGTAAAAAAAGAGAACTACAGGCCAATATCCCTGATGAATATGGATGCAAAAATTCTCAATAAGATACTAGCAAATCGAATTCAATGGCATATAAAAAGAATTATTCACCATGATCAAGTGGGATTCATTCCAGGGATGCAGGGCTGGTTCAACATTGGCAAATCAATCAACGTGATACATCACATTAATAAAAGAAAAGAGAAGAACCATATGATCCTGTCAATCGATGCAGAAAAAGCATTTGACAAAATTCAGCAACATTTCTTAATAAAAACCCTCAAGAAAGTCGGGATAGAAGGAACATACTTAAAAATCATACAAGCCATTTATGAAAAGCCCACAGCTAACATCATCCTCAATGGGGAAAAACTGAGAGCTTTTTCCCTGAGATCAGAAACATGACAGGGATCTCCACTCTCACTGCTGTTGTTTAACATAGTGTTGGAAGTTCTAGCATCAGCAATCAGACAACAAAAGGAAATCAAAGGCATCAAAATTGGCAAAGATAAAGTCAAGCTTTCACTTTTTGCAGATGACATGATATTATACATGGAAAATCCGATAGACTCCACCAAAAGTCTGCTACAACTGATACATGAATTTAGCAAAGTTGCAGGATACAAAATCAATGTACAGAAATCAGTTGCATTCTTATACACTAATAATGAAGCAACAGAAAGACAAATAAAGAAACTGATGCCATTCACAATTGCACCAAGAAGCATAAAATAACTAGGGATAAATCTAACCACGGATGTAAAAGATCTGTATGCTGAAAACTATAGAAAGCTTATGAAGGAAATTGAAGAAGATGTAAAGAAATGGAAAAACATTCCGTGCTCATGGATTGGAAGAATAAATATTGTCAAAATGTCAATACTATCCAAAGTTATCTACACATTCAATGCAATCCCAATCAAAATTGCACCAGCATACTTGAAACTAGAACAAGCAATCCTAAAATTCATATGGAACCACAAAAGGCCCTGAATAGCCAAAGTAATTTTGAAGAAGACCAAAGCAGGAGGCATCACAATCCCAGACTTTAGCCTCTACTACAAAGCTGTAATCATCAAGACAGCATTGTATTGGCACAAAAACAGACACATAGACCAATGGAATAGAATAGAAACCCCAGAACTAGACCCACAAACGTATGGCCAACTCATCTTTGACAAAGCAGGAAAGAACATCCAATGGAAAAAAGACAGTCTCTTTAACAAATGGTGCTGGGAGAACTGGACAACAACATGCAGAAGGTTGAAACTAGACCACTTTCTCACACCATTCACAAAAATAAACTCAAAATGGATGAAGGACCTGAATGTGAGACAGGAAATCATCAAAACCCTAGAGGAGAAAGCAGGAAAAGACCTCTCTGACCTCAGTCGTAGCAGTTCCTTACTTGACACATCCCCAAAGGCAAGGGAATTAAAAGCAAAAATGAACTACTGGGACCTTATGAAGATAAAAATCTTCTTCACTGCAAAGGAAACAACCAACAAAACTAAAAGGCAACCAACGGAATGGGAAAAGATATTTGCAGATGACATATTGGACAAAGGGCTAGTATCCAAAATCTATAAAGAGCTCACCAAACTCCACACCCGAAAAACAAATAACCCAGTGAAGAAATGGGTAGAAAACATGAATAGACACTTCTCTAAAGAAGACATCAGGATGGCCAACAGGCACATGAAAAGATGCTCAACGTCGCTCCTCATCAGGGAAATACAAATCAAAACCCCTCAGGTATCCCCTCACGCCAGTCAGAGTGGCCAAAACGAACAAATCAGGAGACTATAGATGCTGGCAATGATGTGGAGAAACGGGAACCCTCTTGCATTGTTGGTGGGAATGCAAATTGGTGCAGCCACTCTGGAAAACAGTGTGGAGGTTCCTGAAAAAATTAAAAATAGACTACCCCATGACCCAGAAGTGGCACTGCTAGGAATTTACCCAAGGGATACAGGAGTACTGATGCATAGGGGCATTTGTACCCCAATGTTTATAGCAGCACTCTCAACAATAGCCAAATTATGGAAAGAGCTTAAATGTCCATCAACTGATGAATGGATAAAGAAATTGTGGTTTATGTACACAATGGAGTACTATGTGGCAATGAGAAAGAATGAAAAATGGCCCTTTGTAGCAACATGGATGGAACTGGACAGTGTGATGCTAAATGAAATAAGCCATACAGAGAAAGACAGATACCATATGTTTTCACTGTTATGTGGATCCTGAGAAACTTAACAGAAACCCATGGGGGAGGGGAAGGAAAAAAAAAGAGGTTAGAGTGGGAGAGAGCCAAAGCATAAGAGACTCTTAAAAACTGAGAACAAACTGAGGGTTGGTGGGAGATGGGAGGGAGGGGAGGGTGGGTGATGGGTATTGAGGAGGGCACCTTTTGGGATGAGCACTGGGTGTTGTATGGAAACCAATTTGACAATAAATTTCATATATTGGAAAAAAAAAGAAAAACTTTCAAAGCCAATCTGATGATTGAATCAAGTAGTATGAATATCAATGCCAAAATTCAAATGAAATATTAGATAATAAAATCCTCTGGTATATTTAAACATAATATATATGTTGTCCAAAGAGGTTTATTCATAATGGCAAGAAAATTGTTCAACATTGACCAAGATGGCCTTCATGTTATCCTCAGCATGACTAAATATTAGATGCCCTTCTACTATAGGTCTCTGAGCTATTTACTTTTCTTAGAGCATTTCCTTCAGAAAATTTTTAATTGAAAATCCTTTCTCTGATGTTTTGAAGTATAGATGAGTCTTCTCCCAACCTCTGGCTGGTTTTACAGCCCAAAAATGTCTTTGTCAAGGACCTGGTGGCCATCCCCTTGAAATGCAATCATCAAGAAAGATAGGTCTCCTACCTCCCTCTTAGAGGGGACCAACTTCTGTAAGTAACAAAAAACAAACATAGATGGTCTAATGACATGGACCAAGCTTGCCCAATGTCCTCCAGGACTTTTTCACTAATTCCCCAGGGCTTAAAAATACTCCACATCTTGTTTCAGTTGAGTTGGATTCAGTCTCTCTCCCCTGTTACAGTATTATTGAATTAAAGTCTTCATTGCCAGTTTAACTCCACTGATTTAGTTGTTCTTTGATAAGATGTATTACATTAATATATTTAAAGAGAAATATTATACAGTTATTTCCATTGATACCAATAAAATAATTTGATAACATAGAATCCTCATAAAAGAACCAGCAGCTAAAAATGAATTTATCCATATGTAAGTTGACACACATCTATCAGGCCATTAATACAAATTTTGGAAAAAAAATAAGATGCTCACTATGGACAATGAACAAAATAAATATTCAAGCAAAATGAACAAAAGGAAAAGAAAAGAAAATGAACAGAAATAAACAATTAAAGGCATAAGAATTGGTAAACCAAGAGAATAAAAAACTAGTACAATAAAACAGTTTAAGGAAGTGGAATATTAAGCTGATATATAGACAATAGCCATTAAAAATTAAAATGGTAGAGCATTTATATTAGTAAATATTTTGAAATGCCTAGAATAAAAGTAGCAAGAAATATGCCAGACCTACCTAAGGAAAACATTAAAACATCCTTTAAAATCATAAAAGTAGATGAACAGAGAGGAATTTTATATTCTTTGAAATCTCATATATCATTAAGATCTTAAATGTCCCAAATTGAATACCAAGTCAGTATGATCCAACTAGAAATACCAACAGTTCCTTTTTACAGTGAATATATTTACATTGATTTTAAAGTTCATATAGAAAATAAGCAAAGATGCAATTTGTGCCTTTGGTATCATATAAAAAAAATAATTGCAAAGGCCAGTGACTAGGAGCATTTTACCTATGTTTTCTTCTAGTAGTTTTATTGTTTCAGGTCTTACAGTTAAGTCTTTAGTCCATTTCAAGTTAATTATTGTGAGTGGTGTAAGATAAGCATCCAGTTTCATTCTTTCACATATGAATATCTAGTTTTGTGGCACAACTTATTTAAGAGACAGCTCTGTATTCCTAAGTATTTTATTGCTTTTTATTCTATTATAAATGAGATTAATTTCTTAATTTCTCTTTCAGATAGTTTGTTGTCAGTGTTTAGAAATACACTGATTTTTGTATATTGATCTTGCTGAATTCATTTATTAGTTCTAACAGTGTGTGGGTGGTCTTTAGGATTTTCTGCATATAAGAACTTATTGTCTGCAAAGAAAATTTTACTCCTTTTTCAGTTTGAGTGTCTTTCTTTTTTTTTTTTCTTGCCTAATATCTCTGGTTAGAACTTCCAACACTGGGACTCCTGGGTGACTTCTGCTCAGTTCATGATCTTGCAGTTTGTGGGTTCCAGCCCCACATTGAACTCTATGTTGACAGCTCAGAGCCTGGATCCTGCTTTGGATTCTGTGTCTCCCTGTCTTTCTGTCCCTCCCCTGATCATGCTCTGTCCCTCTTTCTCTCTTAAAAATAAATAAACATTAAGAAAAAAAAGAACTTTCTGTACTATGTTAAATAAAAGTGGTGAGTGTAGGCATCCTTCTCTGAGAGACATTTTGATATTTAAGGGACAAGCATTTAGCATTTCATCATAGAGTATGAAGCTAGTTATGAGCTGGTCTCATATGGCTTGTATTATGTTGAATTATATTCTTTATATATCTAATTTTATTGAATGTTTTTATCATGAAATTGTGTTAAATTTTGTCAACTGCTTTTTCTGCATCTATTGAGATGATCACATAATTTTATCCTTCATTCTGTTAATGTAGTGTATCGCCTTTATTGATTTCAATCTGTGGAACCATCTTGCACCACAGAGATAAATTCTATTTGTTCATGGTATATCTTAAATTCATGTTAAATTCAGTTTGTTAATATTTTTCTGAGGAATTTTGCATCAATGCTCATCAGGGATATTGGCCTGTGGTTTTCTTTCTTGTAGTGTCCTTGTCTGGTGCTGGTATCAGGATAATGCTGGCCCCTAAAATGATTTTGGAAGTTTTTCTCTCTCTTCAATTATTTGGAAGATTTGAAAAGAATTGGCATTAATTCTTCTTTAAATGTTTGGCAGAATTCACTAGCGAAGCCATCTGGTCCTTGGGTTTTCTTTGTTGGGAGATTTTTTAGTATAAATTCAGACTCCTTACTAGTTACATGTCTATTCAGATTTACTATTTCTTCATGATCCAGAATAAAACGTTGCACAGCAAAGGAAACAATCAACAAAATGAAAAAGTAACCTACAGATAGGGAGAAAATATTTGCAAACCACACATCTGAAAACGGGTTAATATCTGAAAATATAAGAAACTCATATAACTCAATAGCAAATACACACATAACCCAATTAAAAAACTACTCAAAGAACCTGAAGGCATTTTTTTTTTTCAAAAAGGACATACAAATGGCCAACAGGTACATGAAAAAGAGCTCAACGTCATTAATCATCAGTGAAGTGGAAACCAAAACCACAAGGAGATATCACCTCTCACACCCGTTATGATGTCCATTAGCAAAAAGACAAGAGATAACAAGTATTGGCAAGGAGATGGAAAAAAGGGAATGTCTGTACAATGTTGCTGAATGTAAAAAAAAATGTAAAAATTTCCATAACAGCTGTTACGGAAAATGGTATGGATAAATCTCCCCAAATTAAAAATAAAACTACTCTATGATCTAGCAATCCCACTTTTTAGTATATATCTGAAGAAAATAAAATCACTACTCTGGAGAGATATCCACATCTCCATGTCCCCTGCAGCATTGTTCACAATAGCTAAGTTTCAGAAAAAACTGGTGTCCATTGATGCATAAATGGATAGTGAAAATGCACACACACAAACACACACACATTATTCAGTTATAAAAAAGAAGGAAATTTGGCATTTGCAACAACATGAATGAAACTGGAGGACATTATGCTAAGTGAAATAAGCCAGACCAGGAAAGATAAATACTATATGTTATCTATGATATCACTTGTATGTAGAATCTAAAAAGAAAAAAAAAGTGGAATTCATAGAAGAGAGTAGAATGGTGGTTTTCAGGAGCTAGAGGTGAGGGAAGTGAGAAGTATTGGTTAAAGATTACAAACTTTCAGTTATTGGATGATTAAAGTCTGAGAATGTAATGTAGAACATGATGACCATACTTAATAACACTATAACATATACTTGAAATTTGCTAAGACAGTAGATCTTAAGTATTCTTTTCATGCACACACACACACGTACACACACAAGACAGCTATGTAAGGTCATAGATGGGTAATGTAATTTGATTGTGGTGAATATTTCACAGTGCATATGTATATGAAATTATCACCTCGTACACTTTAAATAATACGATTTAATTTGTCATTTATACCTTAATAAAGCTGGAAAATTAAACAAGTATTTATAATTAAGAAATTTATTTTATAAGGGTGCCAGGATGGTTCAGTCAGTTAAGCATCTGACTCTTGATTTTCGGCTTAGGTCATGATCTCATGATTCATCAGTTTGAGCTCTGTCAGCACAGAGCCTGCTTGGGATTTCTCTCCCTCTCTGTCTGCCCCTCCATACCTACCCCCCTCTATGTGCACGCATGTTCTTTCTCTCTCTCTCTAAGTAAATGAATATTTAAACAAAAGGAAATTTATTTCATAAAGGAGCAAAGATATTAATAAATATATATATGATAAGGTCTTTCAGGCTAAAATAAGGAATTAACAGAAGGACAAGTGAAAGATAAGGAATGAATATGATAATTTATGAAAAGTTGAATAGAAAATCAGTAAGGATAAGTTAATCTTTATTAGTTGTACAAGTACTAGAAGGAAGCATGGGTGAATTATTGTATGCTTGGTTATAATAAAACCTTCTTAATTGTGCCTGAAAATAAGAAATAATAAAAAGTCATAATATGTTTGATTAAAGAAACATATAAATTTGAATTAACAAATGCCAAAGGACAAATGGGGAACTAGAAAATTTCCATTTATATCACAAAGAGCAAATATCTCTAAAATGCAAAACAACTTCTAAAATGAAAAGAAAATATAACTCAGCAACTTGATATGAAATTTGCAAATAATAAAAATAATTTAGAGAAACTAATACACAAATATTCATTAAACACATGGAAGAATGTTTAAGTTCACTCATAAAAAGAGAAACAAATGGACCATCATTGAGATACCATTTCTTACCACACAGATTGGAAAAAACAAAATGTAGTGTATATGTAGTGAAATAGTCACTCTCAAAAATTGCTAACAAGAAAGCAAAAAGTTACAACTCCTACAGAGGAGATTTTAGCAATATTTTGCAAAGTTAAAACCACATAATTTCACTTCCAGATATCCATACCCAAGGTATGCTGGCAAACCACAAAATAACTTATATATTTTAATAATATATTAATTAATTAAATAGTAAATAATTAATATATAACAAATATTATTTGTTAAAATTATTTATAATAGTAAAAGATTAGGAATAAACCATATATCCATTATTAAGGAAAGGGTTGAATAATGTCACATACCACAATGACTATAAAGCTATAAAAAATGAAGATGTCTACCCACTGATATGAAATGATATTCAGTGTATACATGCACAGCAGTGTACTTAGTATGGCATGTTTTGTGTAATAAATAGAGGGGAATCAAAATATGTACACTTCATTTGCTTAAATTTGGAAAAGAAAACAATGAAAATCTAAAACAAAAAACTAATGAAAAAATTACCCAGAGAAGAAGAAAAGGGAATAAGGTAGAAGTGAGAAGGGTAAGATAGATTAGAAGAGCATTGGGTATTGTGTGTAGGTGATGAAGCACTAAATTCTACACCTGAAACTAATATTACACTGTATGTTAACTAATTGGAATTTAATAAAAACTTGAAAAAAAAGAAGTATGTCTAATTTATAGTTCTTCTCTGAAATCATGTGGATGTTTTACACAATAAAACAATGAAACCAAATAAAATATTCTTAAATATCTAAAAATGAAAAACCAGAAAAAACAAATCTAAGTGTTTATCAGTTTAGTGACATAACTACACACAGCAGAGAGTTATTCCTGCTAAATTTAGAACATAGTATTTTGACTATGAATAATAGCAGATTTTTACTTTAAAGATAAAATTAGCTACAGAAAACTTAGCTGCATGCAATAATCTTATTATTAGTGATAATATTGATATAGTTATTAAGACATAATTACATATGTATTGGAAGAAAAATTTTAAAAGTCATTTTCAGGAGCAAACATTTTCAGCATAAGAGAAAAAGTGTTAAGTAAACACTCTCCAATCTTTTGTTGGTTTGTTTATTTTGACAGAGACAGTAACAGAGTTGAGGAGGGGAAGAGAGAGAGGGAGAGAGAGAATCCCAAACAGGTTCCATTCTGCCAACACAGAGCCCAATGAGGAGTTTGAACTCTGAAAATTGTGAGATCATGACCTGAGCTGAAACCAAGAGTCAGATACTTAACCAGCTGCATCACCCAGGAGCCCCAAAAGCTCTCTAATCTTAAGGTTAAATTTGAAATATGAGTATGAACATGATTACTCTCTTAATAAAACTATTTTTTATCTTTATCCAATAGGAAAAAAAATGCTAAGGACAATGAACTCCTAACGCTCAGACTGTGACTTCTAAATACCATTCTGAACCTTAAAAAAAGTACATAGATAAAAGTGTGCCTTGAATAAATGATCATTTATTTACAATTACAGATCAAGCGATATATGATTAGCCTAAAATGTAAGATAAAAAAGAAAGATCCCATAAAGGCTAATTCAGTATGTCAAAAGAACACATGGAAAAACTTGAAGTGCTTTAGCCAACATGGTGCAACTTGAAAACCAAAACAAACAAACAAACAACAACTGTATTTGACTAAAACAATAAACATTTAAAAATGATTAATAATGATAAAGACAAAGGAAAAATAAAACTTCTTGGACACCATTGGAAATTACTACAGCACCAACCCAATACAATAAACATCAAGAATTATAAGAAAATAACTCAACATTCATTTTGATATCTACTATGAACTGTATTGAGGGTAATCAAATAGCTTGAATGGATTAAGGAAAGTTCTATAAACAATAATTCCATTTAAAGGGTGCCTGGGTGGCTCAGTCGGTTGAGTGTCTGATTTCGGCTCAGGTCACGATCTCATGGTCTGTGAGTACGGGCCCCACATTGGTCTCTGTGCTGACAGCTCTGAGCCTGGAGCCTGCTTCAGATTCTGTGTCTCCCTCATTGTCTCTCTGTCCCTTCTGCCACTCTCACTCTGTCTCTCTCTCTCTCTCTCTCAAAAATAAATAATCAAATATTTAAAAAAAAACAATAATTCCATTTAAAATTCGCAGAAGAAATGAAAAAATTGAAAACTCACATTTTCACCCCATTGGAAAATGGATTCAGGCAAGTCATTAATGGAAAGTAAAAGCATCAGTTGAAAGGTTGATTGGGAACTTTAAATTGACATAGTCATGCTGTCATCTCTTGAATTCATTAACTAATGTTAACATCACTGTGCATCACTAACATGCAGCTGATGAGGTTTTGGGGTGATGGTGGGGTTCATGGGGTTCGGAGTTGACGACCCAGAAAGAATTCTTGAAAATATCTTTGGTGCAAAAGGTGATTTTATTAAAGCATGGAGACAGAATCCATGGTCAGAAAGAGCTGCACTGGGGCTGTGTAGAATGACTGGTTGTATACTATGAACTTGGGGTAAGTGAAGTCAAAAGGGAAGTTTCCAAAGAAACTTTCATATGCTAAAGACTTATTGGAGACCTAGCTATTGCCAAGCTAAGGTTGTTTTTCCCTCTAACAAAGCATTAACATCAAGGCAGAAGGGAGTTCCTGGACTTTAAGCTATTGATGGAATTTCCTTTTTCTTGTAATTTACTAAGATATTTGTGAACTGATGGAGACTATCAGTTTAACCATTTGTTTTCTGTCCTTTCCTTTGTCCTTGGGCAGCCAGGAGTGCCTGAGAAATGTCACATGTATCCCACCTGGTGGGGGTAGGGGTGGGGGGTTGCTCTTAGCCTATACTTTGCCCTCAGCTTTCCTCATGCTCCCTCATCACAGTGAGAAAAACCAAAATGTATGCGTCTGCAGATAAAATGTAATATCAAATATGCCACAGATCTTATGCAGTATTATTGTACCAACAAAACAAAATAAAAAGAGCATGAATCAAATCCAACTGAGGAAATTCATGAACTAAAGGGACAATTTAAATGACATATTAAAGGAACAATCAGTCAAATACAAAATGTTGGGCACTCACTGGACATCTAACGTGTTTTCCAAAAGAATATTACATACAAAAATTACAGCAGCTAAACAAAACAGAAAAAGGGAAAAAAAAAACGTTTTGGATTGATAGTCACTTAAAATACTAAAATGAGCAAAAAAGTCAAATATAGTGAGTATTTCTTGTCTAAATTCTATTTTGAATGAATTGACTATACAAGGAGAATTTTTGTCACTTGGGATAATTTGAAAGTAGGCTAGGTATTAGGTAATATTAAGACACATTGTAAATTTTGTTAAGTACGATGATGATATTGGATTATTTAAGAAAAGTTCTCTGTTTTTGAGATGCATACTGAAATATTTATAGGTGAGTTGTTACGGTGCATGCATTTTGTGTTGAAAAACGTCAGTAAAACAATTTTGAAGTATTTCTAAAACTATGAGTGGAGGATAGATAAGGCAAAAGTGGAAAATACACCTTTTATCTAACTTCAAAAACTATCAACATTTTGTGAGAGTAAAGGAAGATGGCAGAATAGAAGTACTCTAAGCTTACCACGTCCCACAGACACAGCTGGACAACTTACACATCAGTGTAAATAACCCACAAAATGACCCAAAGCCTGGCAGAAAGAACTCCACAACTAAATGTAGATAAGATTCCACATCAAAGAGGACAGGAAGGGCAGAGGTTCAGTGGGGAGATATATAGATGATAAATAGATCTATAAATAGGCATTTATAGATCATTTATCTATAAGTAGATAAACTGTGGAGACTGTCCCCTGGTAGGAGGGACCTGCCTATGCCTAAAAGAGAGAAAAACAGACCATCACTTAAGGGAGCCAGTGAAGGGGCAGACGAATCCCCATAAGATTTGACTTTGAAAACCAAAGAGGCAGAGTTTCATTGAGTTCTTCCAACCAGAGGAACTTAAAGCCTGGGGTTTTAGGAATCCTTGGGTATGGTTCTGGGAGAGCCCGGAGGGTGAGAGGAAACAATCCCCACACTTAAAGAGACAACACAGCAAACAACCTGAGGAGATACAGCATAGAAACTGCAGTTTCGAAAAGCCTGGGGCACACAGGAAGGAGAGTTATTTACTAATCTCAGAGCACATTCCAGAGGGACTGAACCTCTGGAAGACTCTTCCAGGAACAAAGGAGCTGACAGGTACTGTTTCCCTCCCCTACCCCCGGCAAAAATACACTGGTCACCTGCAAGAGTCAGCACAGTGCCAATATTCAACTACCTAAATTTCTTACACTGCATTTCCCCCCAGTCCCCAGATTTGGGGATCCACCTCCTCCAACCAGGGTTGCCTCAGTCTCAGCACCGCAGGTTCTCTTCCCCTGGAAGGCCAGTGAAAGTCTTTGTCTCCCAAAGGTGCACTTTGTGGGGCCTTAGTAGTCCCCGTGTGGTGACTATGGATCCCTTCTTAGGGAAGACTGCATACACCTTGGTAAAACTGCATGCCCCACCCCAAACACTTTCAGGCCCGTCTGGCCTGGTCCCAGAGACAGTGGCACATCGCCTCTGGCAGAAGACTAGTGTGCAAAACTTGTGGATACTATACACCCCACCTACACATGCTTTGTGAATTTGCCCAGGCCACCCTGGTCTGGCTGCAGCTTGTCCCCTTCTGCTAGAATACAGACTTTGCACCTCGCCCTCATATGGAACTCCCCCTCCAATAGCCTTGTGGCTGGAGCTCATTCAAACCAGAGCCATAAACCTGGTAGTTTGCAAGCAGCTCCAACAGGGGCCAGCACCCCTCCAAAGTACCTCTACCCTGGGGAGAGGGGAAAGAAAACCACATACAACAGTATGACTGTGGCCCAGCAGTGAGCAGGAGACAGCGGTCTGGTCTGATTGCAGCTCCTGCCCAGTAATGAAAGCTTCTCAGGGACAACACAGGAAAAGCAGAACCTGTAGTTCGGTGATACCGATCTCTGGAAAATGCTTGGCATGATTCAACTGAAGCCCAAGATGACTCCAAACTGATCCACTAACACCAGAGGGACCAAACACTGCCCGTAACTGGCAAAGAGAGCCACTCCTGGTGACCAGACAGAAGAAAAAAGTGGCCTAGCCACAACAACAGGGTGCACGCAACACACATAGGAGACGCCTTTGAAATGCCAGGTTCTAGTAAACAGGGGGCACTACACTGCAGGGCACTACAGGATCTTTTCATAAGGCCACTACTTTCAAAGCAGAGATTTGGGTGACTTTCCTAGCACACAGACACAGAAAATTAGACAAAATGAGAATATGTCCCAAATGAAAGAATAAGATAAAACCACAACAAGAGACCTAAGTGGAGCTCCAGGCTCCAAGATGTCAGCACAGAGCCGAACACGGGGTTTGAACCCACAAACCGTGAGATCATGACCTGAGCCAAAGTCAAATGCTCAACTGACTGAGCCACCCAGGTGCCCATCAGTAAGACACTTAATGAAGAGATAAAAAAGAATCAGAGATGAAGAACACAATGAAATTGAAAATACACTAGATGGAATAAATAGCAGAATGGAGGAAGCAGAAGGATGAATCAGCAACCTAGAGGTCAGAGAATTGGATAGATAGATAGATAGATAGATAGATAGATAGATAGATACAGATATATTCAAAATGAGGATAAGACTTAGGGAACTCAGAGACTCCATTAATGGTAATAACATTTGTATTATAAGGATTCCAGAAGAAGAAGGGAGAGAAAAGAAAGCAGAAAATTTGTTTGAAGAAAAACTGGCTGAAAATTTCCTGAATCTGGGGAAGGAAATGTCAACAAAATCAACCCAATGAGGTCCACACTAAGACACATAATAATTAAAATGGAAAAAAACAAAACAAAAAAGGAGTGATAAAGGGAGAATTTTTAATGAGTTTTTAAAAATTATTATTTTTTATTTATTTATTTTTGGGAGAGAAAGAGACAGAATATAAGTGGGAAGGGGCAGAGAGAGAGGGAGACACAGAATCTGAAATAGGCCCCGGGCTCTGACTGTTAACACAGAACTTGTCGTGGAGCTCAAACCCACAAACTGCAAGATCATGACCTTAGTCAGTCAGACAATTAACTGACTGGGTCACCTACATGCTCCAAAAGGAGAATTTTTAAAGCAGCAGTGAAAACAGTTACATACAAGGGGACCCCCATAAGGCTATAAGCAGATACAAATCTATAGTAATCAAAGCAGTATGTTAGCATAAAAACAGACACATAGATCAATAGAAGATAATAAAAAATCTCATAAATAAACCCATGATTATATGGTCAATTTATCTTATCTTTGACAAAGGAGGCAAGAATATGCATGGAAAAGACAGTGTCTTCAACAAATGTTGCTGGGAAAACTGGATATTTCATGCAAATGAGTGAAACTGGGCCACTTTCTAACACCATACAATGAAATAAACTTAAAATGGATTAAGGATCTAAATATGAGACCTGAATCCAGAAGAATCCTGGAAGAGAGCACAAGCAGTAATTTCTCTGACATTAGCCTCAGCATCTTTCTAGATATGGCTCCTGAGGCAAGAGGAAACATAAGCAAAACTGAACTATTGGGAGTACAGCAAAATAAAAAGGCTGCACGGCAAAAGAAACCACCAATAAAACTAAAAGATAATCTACTGACTAGGAGAAGATATTTGAAAATGACATATCCGATAAAGAGTTAGGGTCCAAAATACAAAAAGAATTATACAACTTAACATACAAAAACCAAATAATCCAGTTAAAAAAATGTGCAGAATACCTGAACGGGCATTTCTCTGGAGACATACAGATGACCACACTGGGTACATAAAAAGATACTCAACATCACTTCTCATCAGGGAAATGCATATCAAAAGCACAATGAGATATCACCTCACATCTGTCAGAATAGCTAAAATAAAAAACAAGAAACAAGTGTTGATGAAGATATGGAGAAAAAGGAACCCTCGTGCACTGTTGGTGGGATTGCAAACTGGTGCAACCACTGTGGAAGACAGTATGGAAGTTTTCTCAAAACAAAAAATTTCACTACCCTACAATCCAGTAATCCCATTGCTGGGTATTTACCCAAAGAATACCAAACCACTAATTTGAAGGGATATAAGTACCTCCATATTTATTGTAGCATTATTTGCAATAGCCAAATTATGAAGTAGCCCAAGTGTCCATCAACAAATGAATGGATAAAGAAGATGTGATACCCACATACACACACACAAATACACACACACACAAATGGGATATTATTCAGCCATAAAGAAGAATGAAATTCTGCCATTTGCAACAACATGGATGGAGCCAGAGAGTATAATGCTAAGTGAAATAAGCCAGTCAGAGAAAGAAAAATACTATAAGATTTCCCTCATATGTGGACTTAAAAAAATCAAACAAATGAGCAAAGGGGAAAAAAATAGACAAACCAAAAAAGGCAGACTTTTAACTATAGACAACAAAGACAGTGTTACCAGAGGGGAGGTGTGTGGGGGGATGGGTGAAATAGGTGAGGGAGATTAAGAGTACACTTATGTTAATGAACACTGAGTAAGATTGGACTTGTTGAATCATTATATTGTACACCTGAGACAAATATAACACTGTATGTTAACTACACTGGCATTAAAATAAAATAGAAAAACAACTATCAACATTTTGTTATACTTATTTTTGCTATTACTGTCTTTTTTTAAGTAACACCAGGAAAAATATAAAACATAGAAGAAGTTTCAACTAATATTTTAATCATGCTTTTGTATATATTTATATATTTTCTTAATAATTTTAATTGCTGGGACCCCTGGGTACCTGAGTGGGTTAAGCATCCAACCTTGGCTCAGGTCATGTCTGGGGCTCAGGAGTTTGAGCCTCCTGTTGGGCTCTGTGCTGACAGCTCAGAGCCTGGAGTCTGTTTCAGATTCTGTGTCTCCCTCTTCCTCTGCTCTTCCCCTGCTCGTGCTCTGTTTCTCTCTCTCTCAAAAATAAATAAACATTAAAAAATTAAATAATAATTTTAATTGCTTTATAGGCATTTAATGAATGATCTAGGTAATTTTAAGGTCATTTTGAAATATTTCTTTCCAGATCATCTTTTAAATATGTTAGAACAGATTAAGCAAGGCTGTTTCCAGAAACATTTTTCTATCTGATGTATTTACTGGGCTGAGGAAATCAAAAAAGGCTTCTCAATCATTTTTTCATGAATCATTTAAAATGAGACCATCTGAAACATTTGAAATAAAATGTGGAGAACAAATCACTATGGGCAAAGTAGTGTGTTTGGAAAGGGTATTATCTAGCACTAAACCTCCATGATTTTATTATGCTTAGAAAATTTGTACTGTGTTCTCACATTGCTACATTGAAATGCCAGAAGGTTTGCCTCCCTGCATGCAGGCTCTTGGAAACACAATGTAGCTCTTGGTAATGTCTCCTGAAGATGCATACCTTGCTGAGGCACCAAATGTCCAGAGAGATTCATTAATCACGTTCCAGCTTTGTGAGGAAAAACACTCCCTTCCTTCCATTTTCCTTGTAAGATCTGTATCTTGTGGGCAGACACATTAAATAGGTGAAATTTCATAATTTAATGCTTAAAGATGACAAAATGATGTTAATTTGGGTATTGCTTCGGGGTATTTTATGTGTAACTTAACAATTTAACATTTTGACATAATTTAGAGAAGGTATCTGGAGGGGGACTTTGTTCAGGTAATTAGTACACTATCAGGCTATTTCAATTTTTGAATCATATGGAGAGATCCAAGATCATTTTAAGAGAAGCTCACTTGCACAATGCAGCAAGTAGCTTGGGGGTGGGAGAGGGGTGGGTGGACTTTATGCTTTATCACACTTTTCATCCTTTACAAGACTAAAGTTTAGGAGTTGAGTTTTAGTAGTAGTAGAACAAGTAGCTAACACTTATTGAGATCTTACTATGGGTCCCACCCTGTAGTAAGATGTTTCACTAGACTGTCATGTAATACTCACAAAATCCCTGTGAACTTGGTATTATTATTATTAGGCTTTGCACTTTATATAGCATCTAGAGCATCAGTATTGGTTAAATTTATGAATAAATAGATGAATATATTGATATATAGGGAAATATTATAATTAGAAAGTTTTTGGAAAGTATACTATCTTTTCTAGACAACTTTTCTTTTATCAATTGGATTCATTAGAAGCATTGTACTCCTAGGATAATAACGCAGTAAAGCATGTTGCAGTTTTTTAATATTATGTTTCTAAGTGTAAATGCACAACTGAGTTGTGACAGATAATATTCTCTCTTTTGGTAACTTAAGAAAAAGTGATATGGCAAAATAATCAACTTTGTCTTTGTCTTTGTAATGTTATTCTTAAGATCATGACGTTCTGTGGTTACATAGAGTGATGGTAACATCTATTTATTCTCTTGTGTTTTCTTCCATATTCTCTTTCCACTGCTCTGCAGACCTGGAGTTTTGGATTCAAGTCACTAATTATTTTGCAATTGATAAGCAGAAATCTCTAGGGTGTGAACCATAGAGCCTTGACCTGAAATTGAATCTGTTTTGTGATAAAATTGATCTAACCCAATTAAATTAGGTAGATAATGCATCCCACCTATCTGCCTTTGAGGCCTCTACTCAGGTTTAGTATTTCTGTCAGTGTTATTTCCAGTTTGTGCAACTGATTCCTTGTGTGGCATGTTAGGTTTCCAAATGCTGAAGAGCTATTAGAATATATGTCACACTACGTTTTTTTTTTTTTTTTTTCTGGTTACAAAAATGGTATCTTCTCATTACAAAATGGCATATTACTTAAATTAAAATCACTACAATATTTGTGTGTCTGTGCGATTGCATTAAATGTGATCAGACTGGGGGCAACCTGGGTTGCTTGGTAGGTTGAGCAGAATTCTGACTTAGGCTCAGGTCATGACCTCACCGTTTGGGGGTTCGAGTCCCACGTTGGGCTCTGTGCTGACAGCTCAGAGCCTGGAGCCTGCTTCAGATTCTGCGTCTCCTTCTCTCTCTGCCGCTGCTCCACTCGTGCTCTGTCTCTCTCTGGCTCTCAAAAATAAGTAAGTGTTCAACAAAGTTTTTTAATGTGATCAGACTGTAGATACTAAGTTTTTTTTTTTCTGTTTGACATCATGAACATTTTCCATTGCCGTTAGTATTATTCTCCAGCATTATGGTTATATAGTATTATGGAATTACATTGTAAGGATATATATAATTCAACCTCATATTGTTGGATACTTAGTTTTTTCACTAGTTTACTTATTTAAACAAAATTGTGATCAACAGCCTTATGTACAAATTTTCATGTTTAAATATTTCTTTATTGGAAGTAATTTTGTGGGTCAAAACACATTCAGGCTTCTTTGCAACCACCTTTAAATGTAGAAGGTTTTTTTCCAGTAGAGAATAAGTAATACTAAATTTCTTTACAAACGTTTTATATACATGAACAGCCTCCAGTGTTTGTATTCATGTTTGGGTTAGCTCCTTGAATTTCACCTTTGCTAAGACATTTTTTATTCTTATTTTTCACATATACTTTTAACTCCATTATCTATGGAGTGATTCTCTCTGGAGATAGCCACCACACTTTTCCAGGTTATCTCGTGACTTGATGAAAATTGCAGTTCTTCCATCACTCTTTTCTGACTCCATTTATCTACTGGAAATTTTCTGTTAAATAGGATATCTAACACCATTCCAAGCAAGTTACTATCTATTCAGATATTTTCTGTGAAAACCTAAAATGAGACCTGAACTTGCGAAATAAACTTCTTGCTGTAATACTCATTTCTTGCTTTGTAATCAAAATTAAATTTTCTTGTTTTACACTTTTTTTCGGGGAAAAAATCAAGACTGCACAGCAGGAATCACTAGTTCCATACGCTTCATAGCAAATAATACTTTTGGCAGACATATTCATAGTTAACAGCCTTGTCACTTACTAAATCTTAAGCTGTGAATGCTGCAAATGTATATTAACTGAGTTATATAAACCAACGTGTACAGGATAATTAATTATTTTATCAACATTCTCTAAGCCAAGTGACCCCAGCAACAAATTTCACAAGTTGGTTCCCAATGATTTAGCAGATTTAGCCAGTGTTTTGCTGAGGTCTTCTTATATATTGGCCACTAGATTAAGCATCTTTAGGAGGATATCACAACATTCTAATAAGTTGTGGAAGACAGTTTTATACCCAAGTAACTGAAGAGGAAACTGATCTCAGTGAGGTGAATTAACTTGTTGAAGTTACAATCTGTGAAGGATAGCACTGGGCATTGAGTACAGATTCTTTAACTCTAAAGTTACTACTTTTCCCATTGCTCTCTGTGCAAATTATTTTGTTTACCTGTGATTCATTCTTAGAAAATATGTACTGAATTTTAACTTATTGCAGGCCTTATGCTTACTACTAGAAAATGAAAAAAAGAATAAAAGTAATTAATTAATAAATTGAAAATAAGTATATGGATCTTAATTTCTTAGAGTGAACTATCTGTTGAAGGGAGACAAATATTAATCAAATTCCTCAGAGAGAATATAAGTGACAAGCATTTTTTAGATCTATATAAAGAAAGGAAGATTACGACAAAAGGAATAAAGGTAAAATAAAATTAAAAAAAAACTTTCATTTTTCTTATTTTTACTTGATCTAACAATAATATGTGAAAGCAATAACATATTTGATTATGTATGCTTAATTGAATGATAGCAATGATACAAGGGATAGGACGGAGGGATTAGGAATATTTGGTTATAAATTAACTGTACTATTTGTGAAGTGGTATAGTGTTATTTGAAGGTGAACTTGGATTAGTTGTAAATGTATATTGCAAATTCTAAGGGAACCCTTAAAAATGTTTAAAAAAAAGAAATATAATTGATACGTTGAAAAAAATTGGAATCATAAAATGCTCATTTAAAACTACAACAAGCAGAGAAAGATTGGAAGACAAAAATAAGAACAAAGAACAGAGACAACAAATAGAAAACAGTAACAAATATGTTGACTACTGATTTGACTATATCAATAATCAAATTCTAATAGTCTAAATAAATAAAAGACTGAGATTTCACAGTAGATAAAAAAGACTCAGCCCTATGTTGTGTATAAGAAACTTACTTTATTTCTTTTTATTTATTTAGTTTTATTTGAGAGAGAGAGAGAGAGAGAGAGAGAGAGAGAGAGAGAGAGAGACAGCAAGAGTGGAGGACAGGGGCAGTGGGAGAGAGACAGAAAATCTTAAGTGGGCTCCACATTCAGTGTTGGGCCCATGCGGGACTCGATCTCATGACTCTGGAATTGTGACCTGAACCAAAATCAAGAGTCAGACAGTCAACTGACTGAGCCAACTAGGCACCTTGAAATTCACTTTAAATAAGAAGACACATATTGAAATGGTTTGGGAAAATTGGACAGGTACATGCAAATGAATGAAAATGAACCACTTTCTTACACCTTACCTGAAAATAAACTCAAAATAGATTAAAGACCTAAATGTGAGACCTGAAATTGTTAAAATCCTGGAAAACAACACAGACAGTAATTTCTATGACATTGGCTATAGCCAACAATTTTTAAGATACATCTTCTGAGGCAAAAGAAGCAGAAGCAAAAATAAACTATTGGGACTACATCAAAATAAAAAGCTTCTGCACAAAGGAAACAATCAGCAAAACAAAAATACAAGCTACTGATTAGGAGAAGATATTTGTAAATGAAATATCCAATAAAGGCTTATTATCCAAAATATATAAAAAGCCTATACAACCCAACACCAAAAAACCAAATAATCCAATTAAAAATGGGCAGAACACATGAATAGACATTTCGACAAAAAAAGACACACAGATACATAGATGCTCAACATCTCTCATCATCAGGAAAATACAAATCATACCTAGAAGACTATAGAACAATGCTAACAAAATTCTGATGGAAAATAATTTCCAACTAAATCCTATACCTAGCCAAATTTCCACTCAAGAGTAAAGAAAGAATAAAGATATTTGAAAGCATGGCATGATGTAAAAAATTACTGGTGAATTCTACCAAATACTTAAGGAAGAAATTATACCAATTCTCTAAAATTTCTTTCAGAATGTAGAAGCAAAGGGAACACTTCTTAATGCATTTATGAAGTCAGTATTATCATAATATCCAAACCAGACAAAGACATTACGAGAAATGAAAACCACAAAACCATATTTCTCATGAATATATAGATGCATAAGAAGTATAGCAAATAGAATCCCACAATGTATAGAAGTAATTATGAACCATGATCAAGTGGAATTTACCCCAGAGACCCAGGGCTGGTTCAACATTCAAAGATCAATTAATGTAATCCATGGCATCAACAGGTTGAAGAGAAACCACACAATCATATCAATAGATAGCAAAAAGGCATTTGACAGAATACAACATCCATCCATGATAAAAATTCTCATCAAACTAGGAATAGAAAGGAACTTCCTTAACTTGATAACAAACCTACAAAAACCTCACACCTAACATCATACTTAATGGTGAGAAACTAGAAGCTTTCCCACTAAGATTAGGATCAGGGCAAGGATGTCCCTCTCATCATAGTTTTTCAACATTAGTCTGATGTTCTAGCAAATGCCATTAGGACAGTGTCATGTTGGTGCAGGACAGACAAACAGATCAATAGAACAGAATAGAAATAGATCCTTATACTCTTCACAAATGTTACTTCAAATAGATCATAGACCTAACTGTAAAACACAAAATTATAAAACTTCTAGAAGATAATTTAGGAGAAAATCTAGAGGACCTTGACACAGTGACCTTTTTTTAGATATGATACCAAAGGCACGGTCCATGAAGGAAATAATTGATAAGCTGGCCCACATTAAAGCTAAAGCCTCTACTCTGTAAAAGATACTGTTCAGAGAATGAGAAGACAAGCCATAGACTGGGAGAAAATATTTGGAAAAGACATAGCCAATAAAGAATTGCTATCCAAAATATATATAAACAAAACCCTTGAATCAACAAAAAGTAAGCAAATTGATTAGAAACTGGGCAAAATACCTGAACATGCCACCTAAGAAGTTATACAAATGACATTTAAACAAATGAAAAGATATTCAACATGATATATTGTTAGGGGATGGATACCGCTACACAGCTGTTAAAGTGGCCAAAATCCCAAACAGTGAAAACACCAAACACCTGGTAAGGATGCAGAGCAAGAGCAACTCTCATTAATTGCTGATGGGAATGCAAAAGGGTACAACTACAGTGGAACACAGTTTAGCAGTCTGTTACAAAAGTAAACATACATTTGCCCTCTGATTCTTAATTGTACTCCTTGGTATTTACCCAAAGGAGTGAAAAGTTGTGTTCACACAAAAACCTACATATGGATATTTATGGCTCCCTTATTCATAATTACCCAAAATTAGAAGCAACCAAGATGTCCTTCAGTAGATGGATGGATAAACTGTGGTACGTCCAGACAATGGAATATTATTCAGTACTAAGAAGAAATGGGCTATCAAGCCACAAAAACCTGGATAAAATCTAAATGCATATTGCTAAGTGAAGGCAACCAGTATTAAAAATCTACATACTACATGGTTCCAAGTATAGGACATTCTGGAAAAGGCAAAACTAAGGTTATAGGAAAAAGATTAGTGGTTGCCAAGAGGTAGGAGGTTATGAGGGATGCATAGGTGAGCACAAATCATTGTGAGGACAGTGAACCTATTCTATGTGATACCATATGGTGTATATGTGCTATCATACATTATCAAAATCCATAGAATAGACAACATTAAGAGTAAACTTTATGTAAACTATGGGCTTTGGGTGATTATGATATATCAATGTAGTTTCTTTGATTGCAACAAATGCAATACACTGATGTGGGATGTTGATAGCAAGAGAGGCTGTGACTTTCCAGGCATTAGGGGTATGGGGAAAGTTTTAACTAATGAAATTCTAGATTTAAAAAATATATATGTATTACACAAATATATAGATATAGATATAGATATAGATATAGATACACACACACACACACACACATATATCACACAAATAAATGCATAATTAACAGTGAAATGTGCTGTACTGTAAACATACTCTGAGAGCATACAAAAGAGGGACTTCTTAACCTGCTCTGTGGGACAGAGGAAGCAAATCAAAGCAGATTCCGCTCAGGGGTAGCTATGGGCTGATACTGATTAACTGATAGAAATTAACTGGGTAACTGTGGGCTGGTCTGCTCCTTATTCTCCCCGCTTATCTGGGCACCTTTCCTCCTCCACTTTACCAAGAAACAAGATTCGTCCTAATACCAAGCTAGAGAGAGGGAGATATTATACCAAGTATGGGCTTAGTAAAGCTACACAACAATTTCAAGACTTCCTGATCCCTTCTCTGGGTGTCCCAGAATGCTTCAGCCAGATTTCTATAGCCCAGTAGGGAAAGTGGAAGATTATTCTCTGGAGAAATATTTCATTTCATTTCATTTCATTTCATTTCATTTCATTTCATTTCATTTCATTTCATTTCATTTCATTATTTAACTTAATTTATTTTATTTTATATTTTATTTTATTTTATTTTTTAATGTTTTTATTTATTTTTGAGAGATAGACGTGAGCAGTGCAGGGATAGAGAGAGAGGGAGACACAGAATCCCAAGCAGCCTCTGGGCTCAACTGTCACCACAGAGCCCGATTTGGGGCTCAGATTCACAGACCCCAAGATCATGACCTGAGCCAAAGTCAGATGTTCAACTGACTGAGCCACCGAGGCTCCCCTGGAGAAACATTTTAGCTTCCAGATACTGATATTTACGAGTACCTGAGTAAAATAATTTGGTGCTCACCTAATCTCCCATGGTGAAGCCCAGCATTTGATGACTTCCACCACTACTTATAGAATGTCCAGTCATTTGTAGCACTCTCAAAAATCCAGAAATAGCAAAATTAAAACATAAGTAAAATAGTATTTAGTAAGAATTTATTGTGCATGTAAAAACAATTCATGAACTTGGAGTTTTCAAATTTCAAACTGATATGAAGCTCAGGGGCATGATGTTATAAGATGGCTTATTAAATGAAAATGAGGAAGTTGTTTAACCTTTACAATAGTTCATTATTATGATGGCAGTCTCCAGACGGCAGGGGATTGATTAAAAGTGATATACCACTTTTAGGAAGATGACTTAAGTTTGCTTTAACTTATCAGAGGAATTTATAAGAAATAACCTAAGTGAGGTTTTGCCTATGTTCATGACATAAGCTAGATTTAGTTTTGCTTATATGGCTTAAGTGGATTTCTCTGCTTGAGGGTATTTTCAAGTCTGGTCTCCAATTCGTATCAATTTTTTTTAATGATTATTTATTTTTGAGAGAGAAAGAGAGAGAGGGCAAAAACAGGGACGGAGCAGAGAGAGAGGGGGACAGAGGATCCAAAAAGGGTTCCATGTTGACAGGAGAGAGTCCAAACGTGGGGCTTGAATTCACAAACCGTGAAATCATGACCTGAGCCAAAGTCAGATACTTAACTGACTGAGCCACCCAGGCACTTCCAATTTGTATTAATTTTTAACTGTGTGTTAATCTTAAATATAAATGGAAAAAGACCAGCAGACATTTGAGTAATTTTAAATATAGGAATTTAACAGCTACCTGCCTTAAAAAAAAAATATATATATATGTATATATATATATATATATATATATATATATATATATATATACACACACACACACACACACACACCTCTCAGGGGAAAAATATAAATACACACATAACTCAGGGCAAACAGATAATGTTGGAGAGAGAAGAAAATATCAATAAACCTATAATTAATATTTTCAGAGACATAAGACAAAAGATTGAATCTTTATGAAAAAATAATTATATGTCATAAATGAATACTTGGAAAAATGTTAAAGCTCTTAGAATCAAAAAAAAAAAAAAGAAGAAGAAGGGCATCTGGATGGCTCAATCAGTTCAGCATTCCACTCTTGATATCTGCTCAGATCATGATCCCAGGATTGTGGAATCAAGTCCTGTGTCAGGATCCATGCTGAGTGTGGATCCTGCTTAAGATTCTCCTCTCTCTCTCTCTCTCTCTCTCTCGAAAAAAAAGAAAAGGAAAAACAGTTAAAAAGGGAAAAAACAAAATTAAAAATTCAGTACATTTTTGAAGGTAAAGTTGAAGAAGTGAAATAAAATATAAAGAATTGGACAATAAGTTAAAAAATATAAGATAATTATAGTATCTAGCATGCCCAAATGCTAAATAGGAGTTCAAGAATAAATAGCAGAATTAGAAAAAAGGTTAATATCAAAAAATAGTAGAAGAAAATGCCAAGAAATCAATCACATGAATTCTTAGATTAAAACAGCTAACTCAGTGCCAACGAAAACAACTCATTTTGAAATTTCAAAACATTGGAGGTGTTGGAAACTTGAAAGTTCTCAGATCTTCCAGACATATAAATAACAAGTTATCCGTGAAAGATCAGGAGTTCAAATGCCACAGTAATGAGGCAATAATTACAGGAATTACAATAATTACAGGAATCTGGAAACCGGAAGACTATAGAGCAATGCTAACAGAATTCTGATGGAAAATAATTTCCAACCAAATTCTACACCTACTCAAATCCACTCAAGAGTAAAGCAAGGATAAAGATATTTGAAAACAAGGAATGCTTTTAAAAAATTACTTCCTATGTTCCCTTTCTTGGAAAACTGGTGAAGAGTGTATTCTGTCATTATGAAAGTATAAGCCAAGTATAAGAAGACACAGTATCCACAAAACAGGGAATTCAACACAAAAGACAACGCAACATGAGGGAGGTGAAATGATTCCAAGTCTGATCGTGAAGGAAGCTGCAAGCACAGCAGATGTGTGGCTGTCGAAGATGACAGCCATTGGCAGATGTTTTCAAAACGACGTTTTTTCCAAAGTGTATGCATTCTGATGATTTGAAGAAATGGGAATTTTTATTTTGAATTATTGGTATCACCCTTAAATCCTTGAAAATTACAGGGTAGTTTACATCTACATAGGGCTTATTAAATGTTTGCCATTGGTTTAAGCTTTTTTTTTTTAACATGTATCAATTCATTAAACTCACGTTAATCCTCTGATATATATGTTATTTTTTACCCTGAGAACTTATAGAAGACGTAGGATTTGAACTTAGGAAGTCCATCTCCAGATTCTGTGTTGTGAGAAATGGCTTGTGAGAAATGGTTGTGAGAAACCACCACCTATCTGCTTCTTATCCAGTCCCAGCTTGTACCGAAGTGTTTCCTATTGTAGGAATGTAGTCAACAGGTTTTATTTTCTTTCTAATTTTGAACTGCTTAATGAATCTGAGAGTTAAGATTGTGACTTTTGGTGCTTTATAAAAATGTAAAAATTGAGTCCTATTATTGGGTTTTAGCAAATGTTATATATGTTTTGCCTTCAGTGTTAAAGAGTGGGAAATTAGTTAAGTGTAACCAACCTCCAGGGGTGATTTTACAAAACAGCAGAATGTTTTATTGCTTCCTAACAACATTTCAATTTTACGCATTTAACAGTCTTTATTATAGATGAAAGTGGTTAGAACAAAAATATTCTATATTTTGGTGTTGGGATTCAAGGTAAAATTGTTTTATATTGGAGTCACATAAGTCAGTGTTACAATGGAGTCCTGGTATAATAAATGTCTACATCTGCAGTTAAATTAGTTGAGAGAGCACTTTTTGTCTATTAAAGAAGCCTCACTAGGAGTTTGGATCTGACACCAACTATCTCTGCCAACTTATGAGCCAAACCACTTGTTTGATTTGTACTCTATGGTTAACCAACTTTTCTGTGTACCTATGGAGTATAATTGGGGGTAATAATACTGCTCTCCTCAAGGGTTGCTTTATGGTTTTGAAGAGGTTGAACACACATTGATGGATTATGAAATATTCAACAAAGCATATGAGTAAGTGCATACTATTTTTCTCTAGACCAAAAAGGCTGAGAAGTAATTTAACAGAGAGGATACTAACAAGGATTATTCTTGCTCAGGAAAAATTCACACTCTGATGAGGAAAAACAAAAGAAAGCAAAACAAACAAATGGAACACAACTGCAAAGCAACGTGAAAATTGCTAAAATAGGGGTAAGAGCAAACATTTGTTGAACACAGAGACAAAAATCCCTGACTCAATATATCCTTAGTCTACTGATTTTCCCACTCTCTTAAACAAATGTCACCACCTCAAATTCCCAATATCTGCTAACCTGCCTTCTCTGTAAGTTGATAAGCTTGCTTTTTATCAACTAAAACAAAGACAATGCCAAGACCACCATTATCAAATGAAATCATCTTTCAGCGTCTGTATGGGTGCTTTGTCAATGTATCTGTTTTCCTAGAGGAGAAATCCATGGTCATACCTAAAGCCATTTCTCTATGCTTCCTTCTTGAATCAAAGAGGACATGATTCCAGTAGCATAAAACATACTGTCATGTCTCAATTACCCTCCCAGAAATAAAACTTTTTCTTGAAGTCACTCTACCAGATAGCTACTGCTTTATTTGTCCCCTTTGTAACAACACTTATCAAAAGAGTTACCTACCTTCATTCTCTCTAATCCCTTTTCTCACATTATCTTTTCAACAAGCTTCAACATTCTAGTCTCCAATCACTCCACTGAAACTGCATTCCTTACTAGCGACTTAGGCTTTGCTAAATCCAATGGACAAGTATCCGTTCTCCTCTTGCTTAACTTATAAACAGCATTTGACACAATGTGTCCTTCATTCTTTTAAAAAAAATTTTTAACATTCATTTATTATTTTTGAAAGACAGAGACAGAGAATGAGCTGGGGAGGGGCAGAGAGAGAGGGAGACACAGAATCCAAAGCAGGCTTCAGGTTCTGAGCTGTCAGCATAGAGCCCCACTCAGGGCTTGAACCCATGAACTGTGAGAACATCACCTGAGCCAAAATCGATGCTTAACCCACTAAGCCACCCAGGTGCCCCACAATATATCCTTCCTTCTTAAAATAACCTTCCTCACTTGACTGGAGCTTATTTTTCACACATTCTCACTATTTTCTCCTTCTCATGCCTTTTGGCCGTTCCTCCTCATCTCTTTTAACTCTTAATTTTGGAGCCCTCTTCCCTCTTCTTGGGCTTAGTTCCTATTCCTATTCAGTTCTGTCTCCAAACTCATACCTTATCTTTATCACTTCATTTCAGCTCATGGTTATGTATATCACCTGTATGTCACCTATACCACATTTGTATCTTCACTCAGAACCTCTCACTTGACCTCCAAGCCCAAAGGCACGTTATTTTAAAGCTAAGGTTAAGCTGACTCCTCACTTACATGAATCCCTTTCAGAGCTCTGACTGGTGGCCTAGCAATGTGATTATATGGGCAACCATTTTTGTAAAATGTACAAAACACTTTATGTAATGGCAATTTGTTATGATGCTGATTCTCTCATGCTGCTTTTGCATTGAAATAACGATGGATATTTTGTAGATATGATAAATGGGATTTTAAACTAGGAGTGAGCTTCTAGTCAGAATGCAAAGTGGATTTTTTTTAAACTTATTTTATGTAGGGTACAGACCTGTTTTCTGTTGAAGTACTGTTGAGTACTGTAAATAGTGAGTTTGTGTTTAGGGGTGTAGAAGAAAGGAGGAAGAAGGAGAGGAAATGCAGGCATCATGCATTCACAAGAAATAAGCTGAAAAGACAGTTTCAGAAATGTATTATGAAGGGATTTTTCTATTGATTTAGGGCAAATGGAAAATAATAGACCATAAATGTTTCAAAAAGTTAGTCATTTGCTGCACACTGGACATTTGTATCAGTGCTATATAAATGGAGACCTGTTTGTATTTCGGACATGCAACTCTCCTTCCATAACAGCTGAGTTTGAGAACACACAAAATTTGAAATAATTCAAAAGACTTATATTCTTACATACAAATGATCAGTAAATAATGGGCACATACAGTATGTTTAACATGTTCCTTGAGGTATTTATGAAATCATTCGATCAATCATTGAATAACTATTAATGAGTGCCTATTATGTTCAAAGAACCATGCATGTGAAGGAGTGTCCATACATGTGTCTCAAGGAGTCTTATCAAGGAGTTTATAAATCTGTTAAGATAATAAAATATAGATACATAAGCCTCTCACCAGGCATCCTCATGAGAGTAACAGTGTCATTAGACCCTGTGTGGCAATCCCCAATGCACTATTGTAATGCCTAGGGAAGACATGGCAACCTGGAAACCCATCTACTTCCTTAAAATAATCCAACTTTTCAATGATTATCTAAAAGTCTTCACTGTGGGAGCAGACAACATGGACTCCAAGCAGATGTAGCAAACTGGCATGCCCCTGTTTTGGGGAAAGCTGTGGTCCTATGGGCAAAAACATCAGGATTCAATCACAAGGCCATCCAGGGGCATCCGGAGAATATCTCTGCTCTGGAGAAACTGTTGCCTCATATCTAGGGGGATGTGGGCTTTGTGTTCACCAAGAAGGTGAACTGAGATCAGAGCTCTAATCACTCAGATCAGAGACATGCTGCTAGACAATAAAGGGCCAGCAGCCACCTATACTGGTGGCTTAACCCCACATGATATCACGGTACCAGCCCACAACACTGGTATGGGGCTAAAGAAGATCTCCTTCTTCCAGGATTTAGAAATCACTATTACTAAATCTCCAGGAGAACCGATGAACCATTGAACCATTAAAATACTGAGAACTTGAAATACTGAGTGCTGTGCAAATGATTAAGACTGGAGACAAAGTGGGAGCCAGCAAAGCCATACTGCTGAACATCCCCCCCCCCCCCCCTTCTCCTTTGGGCTGATCATCCAGCAGGTGTTTAACAATGGCAACATCTACAACCCTGAAGTGCTTGATATCATAGAGGAAACTGCATTCCTTTCCTGGAGGGTGTTTGCCATGTTGCTAGTGTATGTTTGCAGATTGGTTACCCCGCTGTTGCATCAGTACACCATTCTATTATCAGTGGGTACAAATGAGTTCTGTCTTTGCCGATAACGTATGCTCCCTTGCTGAAAAGATCAAGGTCTTCTTGGCTGATCCACCTGCACTTGTGACTGCTGCTACCACAGCTGTTTTTGCAGCTTCTGCTGCCGCCCCAGGCAAGGTTGAAACAAAACAAGAATCGGAAGAGTCCAATGACGATAGGGGATTTGGTCTCTTTGACTAATCACTGAAAAGCAACCAACTCAGTCAATTTTATTTATGAAACAAGGAAATAAAGGCTTAGTTTCTTTAAAATATGTAGACATATAAGTATATGAGGCAATATATGAGAATAACTAGATCACAAATTTAAGAACAGATGTAACAATAAAGCAAAGATCCTCTGGGGTAAAGTAAATGGACACTTGCTTGGTTTAAAGCAGAGAGGTAAAGAAAGAGTAGTGGAAGATTCTATTAACCATTTAGATAGGGCAAGAGAACACAGGACCTTGGCAGAGTGGTTACAGGGATTTTTTTTTCTTGAAGACAAAAACCTTCCTTAATAGTTGTGTAAAAAGATGCAATTTATTTCATTAAAATAAAAATATTTTCAAAAGTTATATAACCAGACAGGTTCCCAGGTGGCTCAGTTGGTTAAGCGTCCAACTTTGGCTCAGGGCATGATCTCATGGTTTGTAGGTTCAAGCCTTGCATCGGGTTCTCAGCTGACAGCTCAGAGCCTAAAGCCTGCGTCAGATTCTGTCCCCCCGCCCCTCTCTGCCCCTCTCCCACTCACACTCTGTCTGTCTCTCTCTCTCTCAAAAATAAATAAACATTTTTTAAAAAGTTATATAACCAGAAGAATTAGCTACCTAAAATAAGTTCTTATTTCTGGGAGGAGTTCACTTAAAATACCTGTAATGTTAGGAATATGAGTATATTTGTTTTAAGAATAAATAAAAGTGGTAATTGAAAGCCACATGCTGGGAAGAGAGGTTTTGTATTTTCTCTTTACTCTTTATAAGAAAAAAAGATAGAATGTTGTCAAGACGATAAGAAAAGTTTTCCATTGGGAAAAGAGAGAGGGGGCTTTGTTAAGTTTCTTAACAAAGAACTTCTACAGAAAATTGTATAGGGTTGAAGTTGAGTTGATATCAAATTTTTTCAGTAAAATTTGACTGTTACTCATCCCTCTGTCCTGACCCTGGGTAAAGAATCAAAGATCAAATGGAATCCTCATAGTCTCTGTTAATCAAGATTCAGAAACCATTCAAATAAAGATTCAAGGAAACACTGAAGTTTTATTTATATTTTGTGGAAGGCTACTCTGTCAAAGAGGGCCATGTCAAGACTAGAGGAAGTAAAATTTTGACATAATTCATGGGGAAAATAATAAGAACTTTAGATAAAGAGATGGTTGTTTCAATAAAAACATTTAACATTTATTAAAATCCTATTATATGCAAAGGTAGTCTAAGTGTATTATAAACACTTTGGTCAAGGTTGAACACATTTTGCAAGCTGAAATTTGAACCCCTGTAGTCTGGTTTCAGAGCATGCATTGCTAACCATTGAACTGAACCATTTCTAAACATAGAATGACTTGAAAAGGCTTTTGTTTTGAAGAGGTGCTATTAAAAAAATAAAAATAAACAGAGTCTTATGATTAGAAATTTGAACAAAAAAAGTCTAGTGACTTTGGCACAATTATTGCCTCAAGGGTGTAAGAGACATTTGTTTGAAATATGATATCCACTGTTTCATATCCCAGTAGCCTTCCCCCAACTATTTAATTTTTAAATTTCATTAATTCTCAGTCATATCATCTATAAAACTGAAATAATAGTACCTACTTTTTAGAGATTCAGTGTGTGTGTGTGTGTGTGTGTGTGTGTGTAAAATATTATCTCATACTACAAATGTTGATGACATGTGATGCTCCTGCTAATTCACGATTCTAAGCCTGAGCGGTAGTAAATTGTGATATTATTATAGAATATACAAGGTTAAGAAAGAAAATGTATTGGAGAAAAAAATTGTTGAGACTTTCATAGATATAATATATTATTTATTATTTCATTTGTTTTAATTGTGAACAAATCCCTCTTTTTTGCAAGAAAGAGAAAAATAAAGAAAACACATAAAACAAAAAGAGAGAAATTAATCAAAGTAGAATTCAAACAATCATTTTAAAGCACAGTCCAGTTTCTCTTTTAACCTTAAAAAGCTGGTGCCTGGGAAGGATGAAAGGTTTTGAAAGATAGAGTTTGTTGACATTGGGAGAGGTATAAGGAATATATCCTATAAAGTAAAAACAAGAAATAGAGTTCTTTGTGAAATAGACAACATCCATTTCCTATTTACTCTTAGGAATGAGTGAATTCTGTTGAGGGCAGCATAACTCTTACCCTGGAGATTACTTGTTAAGTTTTGAATGACATGTCAAACTGTGTAACCAGTTTTCATTCATTAACATAGATTGTACCAACAGCTATTAAAATGCTATATAGATGACTAATAAAAAGGTGAGAGATAAAAGAAGTAATCAGTGGACATACTAATAGAAAATTTGGTTTATGAGAGAGGATAAAAGGGAGAATTAGGGATACCACTCCTGGCACAATTTCCTTGAAAAACAGGAAATTACTGTTTAAAAAAAAATGAAGATCACCATGCTGTCATATAGGAAAGCAGAAAAAAATTGTTATTTTGTAAAGGCCAGAAATATAAGTAGGGATCTTAGATGGAAAAGTAATATTCCAGAATGGAAGGCATAGAGATTAAATATAGACTTTTTAAAAGTATTCTGTGGTTTAGTTTTGACTTTGAAAACATGGAAATATTTTACATAATTAGGAAACAACATCAAAGCAAAATGAGACAAAGAAAACAACCTCTAAAAATTGTAAGCAAATGAAGCAAATAAACCTAACTGTATTACATTAGTGGCTAAAATAGAGAAGCTTTAAATAGAAATTTAAAATAAGGAATCGACTCGTACTTCCCTCATGAGATTTATATCCTAAGGTCAAACAAACTACAAAAAAAAACCCCAAAACAAACCACAATAACCCTTTAACTGATTTTTGTAATCATGTTGTTATTAATATTATAACATTGACGTGTTGATTCTAAAAGTATGTGCAGCACATATACATGTACACATATGGGTAAGAAATCATTTTATATTATTACCGCATTAGTTTCTTATTAATGTTGCAACAAATGAAATTTAGAGGTTTAAAATGACACAAATTTGTTATCTTGCAGTTCTGGAGGTCAGAAGTCTAAAAGAGTTACATAAGGCTTCTTCCTTCTGGAGGCCTAGAAGAGAATCTGTTTTCTTGCCTTTTCCAGTCCTAGAGGTCATATACATTCCTTGGTTCATGAATATCACTTCCATATTTCAAAGCCAAGAGCATGACAACTTCTAATGACTCTTTCTCTTTCTGTCCTTCTGCTTCCAGCATCACATTGTTTTCTGTGTGTGTAAGACTCTTTCTTCTAAGGATCCTTGTGATTATAATGGGCCCACCTAGATAACCTAGAATAATCTCCCCATCTTAAGATCCTTAATCACATCTGCAAAGTTTTTTGCCATATATAGTAATTTATTCACAGATTCCAGGGATTAAAACAAACATTATTTAGGGGGTATTATTCAGTCTATCACAACAGGGGACTAAGAGTTTTAGTATATAGTGAGATATATATATATATATATATATATATATATATATATATATATATGTATATATACACGTAAAGTTAGACTTATTGAGCTTGCTACCTGAAAGAAAATACTCTTCAGAGGATCTGTGAAATATCTTAAAATGAGAAAAGTTATGGAAGGATATATATACAGTGTTTGGGGGCCTCAAGGAATTGTTGATAATTTGTAAACTAATCAGGTTGCTGGCACATTCATATTATGTGAAGTTACTGTTAGGTCAATTTATCTGTGGTCTTAGTCTTAAAAGTAAGACTCATGGAACAAATACTACATCTATTTGAGTTTAGATATTCTGTTGATATACATGATGATTGTGTTTCTTAAATATATCTCTTTTATTAGTCATAATATAATCCATTTTGCATACGTAGTTTCTGCTTTAATGATCAGCACCCTGCCTCCATGTACTCTTCAGCCTATGAAAACAGATAAATTATTATTTTCTTAGGATGTGATTAGTTGAAATTTGCACCACTGTTTGAGGAGCCTTGATTATTTTTTTTAATTTTTAAATGCAAGCCAAAAGACAGTGAAGCAATATCTTTAAAATACTGAAAGAAACTGTCAACTTAGAATTCTGAACACTGTGAAAATATCTTTCAAAACTGAAGAGAAAATAAAAACATTTAAAGGTGTATAAAAGTAAAACAAATTAATCACCAGATCAGATCTACAAGAGATGTAAAAGACAATCTTTTAGAAAAAAAGAAAAATGACAACACATGGAAATTTGAATCTATGCAAAGAAATGGTATATAAGTAAGTAAATTAAAACAACTTTTCCTTATTTTATAAATGTCTTTAAAAGATAGATTGGTATAAAAATAGAGTGGGCGTGCTGATTTCTGGTTAGTCAAGGAACTTAATAGTTGTCACTTCATCATAACAAGTTGAACAAACTGAAAAATCAACAAGATTTTTAGATCTATCAGAGATCTAAACCTCTGTTTCTAAAGTTGGAGAAACAGGCGTATACAGATAATAACAATTTATTAGAGAAGAATCCCACCTTTGCGGGAACCACTACTGGGATGGGAAACCTGAACTATAAAAATAATTTGCTGGAGTCTCAGTGTGGTCAAGCCTGAGAGATAAAATCTCCAGGGGAGATTTCAATCTGGGGAGGTTCTTACACTCTTGTGAGTTTAATCTTACTTTAGATCCCATGGACATTAAAAGAATAAAAAGAGGATACTACTAAAAACTCTATGCCCATAAATTTGATAGCCCCTAGAAGTAATGGATCAATTCCTCAAAAGACACAATCTGTTAAAATTCAAATGAAAGAAAATAGACAATCTGAATAGATCTGTCTATTAAAGAAATTGAATCAATGATAATAACTTTCCCAAACAGAAAGTAACAGGCCTAGATTGGCTCACTGGTGAATGCTACCAAACATTTAAGAAATTATATCATTCCTCTGCAATCTCTTCCCAGAAGACAGAAGTAGAAGGATTACTTCCTAACTCATTCTATGAGGCTATCATTACCCTAATACCAAAGCCACACCAAAACATTAAAAGAAACGAAATCTACAAATCCATATGTCTCATGAACATATATGCAAACATCCTCAAAAAATATTAGCAAATAGAATCCAAAAATGTATAAAAGAATTATATACTACAAAGAAATGGGATTAGTTCCAGATATGCAAGGTTGTTTCACCATTTGAAAATCAATTATCTAATCTATTACATCCACAGAAGAAAAATCACATGACCATGCAAATAAATGCAGAAAAGACACTGGACATAATAGAATAACCACCCATGATAAAAACTTGCAGTAAATTTGGAACACAGGGCAACTTCCTCAATTTGATAATGAATGTCAACAAAAACTTACACCTAACATGATACATAATAGTTTGAAACTGGAAGTTCTCCTGTTAAAATTAGACCAAGGCAAAGATGTGTTCTCCTCATCTTAATTTTCAACATTGTATTGGAGACTCTAGCTAATGCAATAAGACAAGAAAAAGGAAAAATAAAATACACACAGACTGTGAAAAAGAAATAAAACTGTTAACAGAGGACATGATCATCTGTAAGAATATCTGAAAGAATCAAATTAAAAAAAAACCCAACTGGACCAATTATAGCAAGGCTGCAATATACAAGATTAATATACAAAAGTCAATCACTTCCTTATATTCCATCAATGAATAAGTGGAATTTGAAATTAAAAATACAGTATCATTTACATTAGCATTGCACCCAAAATAACATACTTAGATATAAATCTAACAAAATATGCACAAGATCTATGAGGAAAACTAAAAAACTGGTAAGTAAAGGGAAAAAATCAAGCATTTATCCTTCCTTTTTATTATAAATGTACTTTAGGATAACCAGAAGTTGATAAGAATTCTTCTCTGGCTATAAAAATTGCAACTAATAAAAAAGGAATAACATGATTAAATGCTACTATTATACTGGTTTTAATAAACTAATGATATAATTAATATAATTCTCTCTCTCTTCTCAAGCAAATTTGAATGGGGTTTCTCTTACTATGTGCTAAGCAGTATGATCGGTGATATACAAATACTCTTTTAGGGATCACAGTGGGTGTCTGGCAGTATTTATTTTACAACACAAGTTTGTATAATAGGAGAGCCCAGTCATCTATATGAAACCTGGCATAGACTCAGAAGGACATTTTTGATAAATTGCCATTACTCCATTAAATACACTCTTAAAATCAGTGAAAGGGGATTCATATGCTTGGTAGCTGTATCAAAGAGAAAATAGAAAAAAGTTTTAGACTGAAACAAAATCTAACCTTTGACACTGCATAGTAATATTTTATACTCTGTTTTGGAAAACTGCCATCCAAATGTTACTTGAATTATTTTTATTATGGAATATGCACTACTTTTTAAGGTTTTTTGCCCATAGAACAAGAAGGAATAAAATATTTAAAGGCAGCTCTATGTTCCTCATGTATTTATACTCTTCAATTTTTTCTAACATTCTTTAATAATGAGGTTTCCAGATATCCCTTTTTCTGAGTGATTTGCTCCATAATATGTCTCAGAATAGAACAAAATAATCTGTAATCTGATCAGTGATTCTTTTGAGACTATTAATTTCACAGACTCCAATGAGTAAATATTTTGCTTTCATTTGTGGTTTCAAGCATCCTACATAGAGTTTTCTAGTGTTGGTATCTTGTCACAGAAATTTAAGATCTTGGCCTACACGGGAAATGAGATCATGTGGTTCTATTAAACCAGAACTACAAGGCTACTAAACTTTGGTTATTATTTTTCTATTGGATTGTTTTTTTTTATTTAATATGTTAAGATTGTCAAATACTTGGTAAATATGTTCCCCAAATTATGATTCAATCTCTGACTTAGTTATGATATTTTACCTTATGTTAGTTATTTATAAGTAAGGGATCATGGTGCTCTTTCATTTTATAGCTTCCCAATTTTCACTACTGATTAAGATAAGCTGCCAACCTCCAGGTTATGTATTTATTCTCCTAAATCTTCTTTAAGGTTTTATTATTTTACATTTATATGAAAAACTTTTATAAGCCTAAAATTGATTTTGTTTGTGGTGTGTAAAAAAGGTCCAAAGGTATACCCTCCTTCATGAAAAGCAACTTGAACCAGCATTTTTAATTTTTTTTTCTTTTGAATTGAGATAATAACTTTCCATATGTTAAATTTGTTTATGTGCTGGGCTTTATTTCTGGACTCTTTGCTTATATATTTTTCTTTTCCTATGTTATTTCCAGAATATTTTTGTTACATGAACTTATAGTATATGTTAAGTTGAGCAATGTTCTCTTCTCAAAATTGTTATCTTAGATATTATCAGATAATAAAGTTTTCCTATACTTCATATAATTCTAAAATTTAAAATCAAGTTAGAATTTTATTTGAGATTATAATAAATTTATAAATTAATTTTTGGAATATTGACAGTTTTATGATATTCTGTCTTTTTATTGAAGGAAAAGAAATACTCTTCCATTTACAGATATCTCATTTTATGTACCTCAGTGAAATTCCATGCTTTTCTTCCTATGTATTCCATGATTTTGTTGTTTATTTTTGAGCATTTTATAACTTCTATTGTTATCATGAATCAAATATTTCTTCTTCTGTTTTTTTTAATTTGTTTTACTGGTATATATTTTTTATAAACCTACATTTCAAAGTTTTCTAGTTAATTATAAATATATACATTAATATAATTGTGTATACATTAAATGGCTTAACACAAGACACATTTATTTTCTGACAGTTCTGGAGGTAGAAGTCTGAAATCTGTTTTGCTCAGCTAAAATCAATATATTGGCAGGACTGTGTTCCTGCTGGAAGCTTTAGGATGAAACCCATTTCTTTGGCTTTTTCCAGTGTCTAGAAGCTACCCATACTCCTTGACCTGTGGTTTCCCATTACTCTGATTTCTCCTTCTCTTGTCACATCTTGTTTGACTCTGACCTTTCTGCTTCATTCTTATGAGGACATCTGTGACTACATTGGGCTCACCAGCTAATCCAGGATAATTTCATTTTAATGTCCATTACCTTAATCACATCTGGAAAGTCCCTCCTGACAGGTAAGGTGGCATATTCATTGATTCCAGGGATTAGGAGGAGGACATCTTTGGGAGGCCATTTTTCAGCCTACCACATGCCTGTGGACATTACTTTCAGGACTCATTCATTTGAACTCAGTCATTACTGCTAGCTCGGGCTCTGAGTACACCTGACAGGTATCTGAGTGCTGGGATCCTCACTCCACACCAAGTTTAGCCTCTAACCAGTGCCTCTGTTGCAGGCATGGATGGGCACAAGAGAACACTGCTTAGAGAGAGGTCAGATGCCTAGATCTTAGTCCATCCATCAAGTTCTTTCCTTAACTCTCATGGTGCCTGATTACTCCAGAGTGTCTCCAGCTCATGCTTATCTGTCTGTCACACAATTCTTTCTCCTAAGGTGTGCCAACACTCCTGTCCCCTTGGCTAGGGTCCCACTGGCTTGGAACAAGCACTCCTTCTTTTTCCCTTCCTTCACACTGCCTGGTTTCAGAGTACCCCCACACTCCTAATTTACAGGATAAATTCCTGGCTTTGTTCCTTTAGGCTACTTTGTTCTCCAAAGTGTATATAGGGGAGCCATGCTCATTGTCACAAGTTTGTTCTGTCTCCCTGAACACAGATATGCCCAACAGTCATTCTTCTTTTGCTTTTTCCAGCCCGTGCTCATCTCTGCCCAGCTCTGAATGTTCCACATTTTCATTAAGCCCCAGGAGACCTTCCACTGCTTTGTGAGCCCACAGGCCCAAACACCTGAGGCTCAGGCAGGGCGTTGTGGCATGCTCACCACAGTTGGACCACCAGAGGTGGTTACTCTAAGAGTAAGTGTACAAGAGTCCCCAACATGAAGTTGGGATAGTTGACTGGTGAGATACTCTGGGCCTGTGGGTGGTATAGCCCTTTCCTTGGTATCTCCCTGCTACAGATATTCTTAGACAACCTTCTGGAATGTAACCTTTGGGGAATGGGGCCCATTCAAAGTCTTTGCTAGTCCTTTTTTTCAGTTCTTCCACTTCCCACCCCTACCCAGCAGAAAGCATGTTCTCATCTTGTTGTTTTTCCTGCTACAATGACCTTCAAGGCCCAACTTGAGAGGGTGGAATTACCTTTTACATTAGAGCCTCAAACGTTTAGTAACATAAAGTTGGTTTTACCAAGCAAGGCCTGGTTGGTTGCTTAGAAGCATGATGCTTTGTTTTTTTAAACAGCAAGTAAACAAGTTGCATTTTGATATAAAAAACAGATTGACTATTTTTTTATCCTCCTATATAGATCCTACTTTCTTACCCTTACACAAACAAGAATGATTGTCAATTCTCTACCACTTGCACACATTCTTAAGTCTGTTTATCTTTAATTTTAGTTTTCAAAATGTGCTTGAGTGTTACAGAACCATTGGCTGAATGTAAAGAGAGAAAATATTCACCCAGGATTTCCCTGCCATCCCTGACAATCTATTTTTATGTGTTTCATGTTCCCTTCCAGTTTTTGTCCCCATGAACATATAATCCAAATAGTCATAATCATAGTGTAGCTCTCATTTTGTGTTTTGCATTTTTCTATCTACTATTAATTACATCGTAAGCATTTTTCCATGTTGCTGCAAAATCATCATAATTGTTATTTTTAATGACTATAGGAATTCATCAAGAGGGAGGTAGATTACTTAACCCTTGCTCTGTTGTGGGGCCATTTGTGACACTTTCAGAGTTTTGTTTTTCCTTCATGGTTGCCCTTGATGTTAGGTCTCTCATCTGTTCTCAGGGTGAGGGATGGGAGGCAAACAGCAAAGCAATGGGGAACAGGAATAAGAGAAAAACAACACCAGGAGAAGTAAGCAGAGGTAGTTGAAAGAAACCCTATTTTGAACATAGTTAAGATTCTTAAAGGTGAGAGAGAGCTAAAAGGAAACCTGGCCTTTACTTGATAAGTTCCCTCACTATATGGATATCTTTGAGAATGACTTTCTCACTTAGATTTTGGAATGGCTTTCAATGCCTAGAGGAAATATGGCTACAGGGAACTGATTGAGAAAACACAACACAACACAACAAAACAAAACAACAAAACAAAACTTAACCTATCAGTTTTAACTTCTCTGGTTATCAAAATTAACTCCCAAATACTACTCTAAGTTCGACAAATGTAGACAAAATTTTTGTTAATCAAATATTTAGTGTTGATTAGAATTAACACAATAACTTGAGAAAATTTCAACTATAATAGTGTTTCTTAAGTTTCACAAGCTCTAAGCCTATATGCTCCATAAGACAAAGGTCCCTTGACAAAAAAATATTTGGTAAACAGTGATGCTGCATGCTAGATCCATTTTGGGGTGTTCATAATACTCATTAATATATGCAATGTTCTAAAAAGGCCTGCAGAAAGAAAAAGTGCTTAATTTTGGATGACCTGGTGTTTCCTAAGGCCACAGGGCCCTTTGGTCATATGGTACCTCCACTAGTCAGATTTTAATCAGCAAAATGAAAATTCAGAAATGTATTGATAGCTAATTTAGAAAGTATTGACCACTGAGGCATATGTTAGAAAGCGTTGGGGAAGTTGAAGGAGCCAAAAAGGTGTTGCAACCTAGAAATTTGCAATTACAGGAATTACCTGCAACTCCAAAAAGTGGATGTGGTGTTTCCAGAAGTTTATTGTTTCTGTAATCTTGGGGGGTACATAGACACAGAGCATGGTGGGATCCAATAGGTGGTGGGACCACTGGGGATGCTAAGTTCTAGTACTGGATGATGGTAGTGGCATGAGCTTTGAGTGCTGGATCTTTGGAAGGACTCTGGATCCCACAGCTATTTCCTTGAGGGGTGTTATCTTCTGTGATGAGCATGCTTCTTGTCCACATGGTCTCTGTCCCCTGACTTCATGCTTGTGAATATGTCATGTTATACAGTGAAAGTGACTTCGCAGATGTTACCAAAGTTACTAATCAGCTGACCTTATGACAGGGTGCTTATCCTGTACTTGGCATGGTTCCATATAACCTCATGAGCCCCTAAAAGTAGAAAAGTAGAATGGGAGTCATAGAAATTCAAAACATGAGAATAATCAATGGGCCCTTGCTGGCTTTGAAGATGGAGGAGGCCAGGAACCAAGGAATGTGAGGAGTTTCCAGAAGCTAAGAACAACCACCAGCTGATAGCCAGCAAGGAAACCTCAGGGATCTCAGTCCTACAACTTCATGAAAGTAAATTAATTTTAAAATTTTTTTAGTTTTATTAAGAAATAATTGAAATACATCACTGTATAACTTTAAGGCATGTGGCATGATGGTTTGATTTACATATATTCTGAAATAATTACACAATAGGTTCAGCTAACATCCATCTTTTCATATAGATACAAGAAAAAGAAAAGGAAAAAAAGGAAAAAAAATCTTTGTTATCAGAACTCTTGGGGTTTATTTTCTTAATAACTTTCTTATTTATAATACAGCAGTGTTAATTATAATCACCATATTGTACTTCATATCCCTAGTACTTATTTATCTTATAACTAGAAGTTTGTACCTTGTGACCATCTTTTTTCTAATTGTGCTTCTTCTCCCACCATCTGACTCTGATAACCACAAATATGATCTCTTTTTCTGTACTTTTTTTTAAAGATTCTCCATATAAGTGATCATACAGTGCATACAATGTTTGTCTTTCTCTGTTTGTGTGACTTGTTTCACTTAGCATAATGTTTTTTAGGTCCATCTACATTGTCACAACTGGTAAGATATTTTTCCTTTTTAATGGCTGAATAATATTCCTGTGTGTGTGTGTGTGTGTGTGTGTGTGTGACAACTTCTGTATCCATTCATCTACAGATAGGCACTTAGTTTTTTTTTTTCCATGTCTTGGTTATTGTAAATGATGCTACTATGAACATGGGTGTGCAGATATCTTTTTCAATTAGTATTCATGTTTTCTTCGGAAATATGCTCAGAAGTGGAATTTCTGGATGACATGGTGCTTCTATTTTTAACTTTTTGAGGATACTCCATACTATTTTCCATTGTGACTTTACCAATTTATAATCCCACCAAGAATGCATGAGGGTTCCTTTTTCTCCACATCCATGTCCACATTTGCTATCTATTATCTTTTTATTTTTATTCTTATTTTTTTTACATTGATTTATTTTTGAGAGACAGAGAGAGGCAGAATGCAAGTCGGGGAGGGCAGAGAGAGAAGGAGATACAGAAACTGAAGCAGGCTCCAGGCTCTGAGCTGTCAGCATAGAGCTTGACGTGGGGCTCAAACTCACAAACCATGAGATCATGACCTGAGCCAAAGTCGGAGGCTTAACCGACTGAGCCACCCAGGTACCCACTAAGGGTACTTTTTTTATGATGACTATTCTAACAGGCCTTAGGTGATATTTCATTGTGGTTTTAATAAATTTGCATTTCCCTAATGACTAGTGACATTGAGCATCTTTTCATGTATCTGTTTGATTTTCATATATCTTTTTTGGAGAAACGTTATTTAGATCTTTTGCACATTCTAAAATTTGGATTGTTTTGCTTTTGAATGAGTTTTTGTGTATTTTGTATATTAACCCTTGATCAGATACGTGCATACATTTTTTTTCACATTCCATAGGTTGTCTTTTCACTATGTTGATGGTTTCTTTTTCCATGCAGAAATGTTTTAGTCTGATGTAGTCCCACTTATTTATTTTTGCTTTTTTGGCTTGTGCACCAGATGCCATATTTAAAAACTAATTACCAAGATCTTTGTCAAGGCGCTTTATTCCTATGTTTTCTTCTAGGAGTTTCATGATTTCAAGTCCTACATTAAGTCTTTAATTTATTTTGAATGAATTTTTGGAGTGGTATAAGATATGGGTCCAGTTTTCTTCTTTTACACGTGAATATCTGATTATTCCAACACATTTGTTGAAAGAACTATCTTGTCTTCATTGGGAATTCTTGACTTCCTTGTCAAATATTAGTTGACAATATATATGCTTGGATTTATTTCTGGACTCTTGATTCTTTTCCATTGGTCTATTTGTTTTGATATCAGCACTGTACTGTTTTTATGACTATAGCTTTATAATATAGCTTGAAATCAGAAACTGTGATGCCTCTTCTTTCTCAGGATTTCTTTAGCTATTTGGAGTCTTTGTGGTTCCACATAAATTTTAGGAGATTTCTTTATACTTCTATAAAAAATGCTATTGGAATATTAGAGGGGATTGCATTGAATCTATAGAACACTTTTGGTAGTATTGACATTTTAATAATATTAATCCTTCTAATCCATTAACACAAGATATCTTTAAGTTTTTTTATATATTTTTCAATTTCTTTCATCAATATGTTGTTTTCAGTGTACAGGTATTTCACCACCTCAGTTAAATATATTCCTAAATATATTTTTTTGATGCCGTTGCAAATAGTATTGATTTATTTTTTCTTCAGAAAATTTATTGTTCATGTATAGAAACACTACTGATTTTTGTATGTTAATTTTATATATTTTTTGTATGTTGTATATATTCTGTGTATGTCTGTTAGGTTCATTTATTCCATAACGTTGTTTAAATCCACTGTTTCCTTATTGATTCTTTGTCTGAATGATGTACCCATTGTTGAAAGTGGGCATAAAAATCTCAAACTATTGTTGTATTATTGTTTATTTTTCCTTTTACCTCTGTTTGCTTTTGCTTTATATACTTAGGTGCTCTGTTGAGTGCATAAATATTTACAATTGCATCTTCTTTATGTATTGACTTCTTTATCATTTTATAATGACCTTCTTTGTCTCTTTTTGCCATTTTTGTTGAGAGTCTATTTATCTGATAAATAGACTTTTTTTTGTTGTTGTCATTACCATTTACTTGCAATGTCTTTTTCCATCCCTTCATTCTTAGTTCATGTGTGTCTTTAAGGCTAAAGTGGGTCTCTTTTTGGATTGTTGGATCTTGTTTTTTACCTATTCAGCCATTCTATGTCTTTGAATTAAATAATTCAGTCCACTTACATTTAAAGTAATTATTGGTAGGTAAAGACTTATTGCCATTTTAATTTTTTCTGGTTGTTTTGTATTTTGTTGTTCTTTTTTTTTTCCTGCTGTCTATTTTGTTTCTTTGATGTCTTTTGGTATCAGTATATTTTGACTTCTTTTTAAATTTTTTTTTAATGTTTATCTATTTCTTTTTTGAGAGAGAGGGAAAACACGAGCAGGGTAGGGGCAGAGAAGGAAAGAAAAAATCTCAAGCAGGTTCCACACTGCCAGCCCAGAGACTGATGTTAGGCTCAGATCCATGAACCTTGAGATCATGACCTGGGCTGAAATCAAGAGTCAGATCCTAAAATGACTGAGCCAGCCAGGTGCCCCATTTTGACTTCTTATCATGTTATTTTGTGTATTTAATACATAATTTTCCCTTGTGGTTACCGTATGGCTTACATAAAATATCTTAAACTTATAACACTCTTTTTAAAACTGATAAGAACTTAACTTCAATAGAATTCACTCACTTTGCACTTTTATTTCTCCTCTGCCTCATAATTTAGGTTATTGTTGTTACAATCTAGATGTTTTTATACTATGGAACTAATAACATATTATTATAGCTATGGTTATTTTTATTACTTTTATTTTTTAAACTTTTAAACTAGAGTTATAAGTGAATGGTACACCACTATTATGATATTGCAGACTCTATGACTACATATTTAGCATTGCTGGTGAGATGTACAATAGCTTCTTATGTTATTATGATGTTAATGAGCATTGTTTACTTCCACTCAAAGAGCTCCCTTGGCGTTTTTGTGAGGCAGGTGTGGTGGTAGTGAATTTCCTCAACTTTTCTTTGGGAAAGTTTATTGCTCTTTCATTTCTGAAGAACAGCTTCACTGGGTATAGAACTCTTGGTTGATAGTTATTTTCTTTCAGTAGTTTGATTATGCTATTCTATTCTTTCCTTCCCTGAAAAGTTTCTGTTGAAAAACCTGCAGACAATCTTATCAACATTACTTATATGTAACTTCTCTTTTTTCTCTTGTTGCTCTTAAATTTCCTTTTTTTTTGTCTTTGACATTTGACAATTTAATTATAGCATGTGTTATATATTTATATTCAATATATTAGGAGTCCTTAGGGGCAAGTTCTAATAATTTTAATAGAGTTTCTTAAATTTTCTCTTATTTTCAATAAAAATTAAAATATGCTTCTCTTTTATTTTCATTAATTGTTGAAATTTATTACTGAAGCCCACATAATGTTCAATGCATTGTTCTGACTGAATGAGAAATGAAAAAATATTTTGGGAAAGTTGACTCAGGAGATAATTGGGCAGGGTTGCTGCTGAGTACCACTTTCTTTCTCCCATCTTGCTGTACCTCAGGCCCTGTGCCAAGTCTCCTGTAAGCTCACCTTTTCCAGTCCCTGACTGTATTTTAAACCTTGGAAGCATCCTATAACCCCATACTCACAAGTAGGTGGTTTTAAAATTAACTTCATGCCTTCACTATGAATTCAGTTTATGTACCTGCACTTCTGCCTGGCTGTCCTTTTTCCCTGTTTCTACTGGGTATGATGTGGTCCTGAAGATCTTACCTAGCTACTACAATCTAACCATGCAGTAGGTGGTTCTCAGTGAGAACTCTCAGTGAGACTTGACAGTGCTTCTCAACAACAACTCTATTCCCTACACCACGCTGTAAATAAAAAATGAAAAGCTACATGATCCTTGCTTGACCCTATGTACCATCACTACTAATATACCAATAGATATAGTCATGGTATAAGTTGAACCTGTATTTGCCAAATTCCACTGCATACAGTAATTTGAAATACTGTCATCCAATGTCTTCCACTCTCTGGAGACTAACTTTCTCTTAATCACCATCTTACTCATTTTTTCATTTCCACTATGCCACCACTGAACCAGTAAACATCTTACGGTGAATCCATATCAGGTAGGTATAGATTTGGGAATTTACACAATAAATATATGAGATAATAATCATAATTAAAATCAAATGATTTTTAATCTTACTGAATGCTTATTACATGTCATGATTTTTCTAAATGTTTTACATTAACTAATTCATTTTATTCTCACAACAACATTTGAACTATCCTAATTTTACAAATGAGGAATTAACTGACATATGGAATAGTTTTCTCCTGTTGAAAACTGGGCTTCCCTTTTCAATTTGTCATTTGTCATCCTTTTTAAGACAGCAAAGAGTGTTTCAAAATCCGCATAGTATATCTTTTCTGCTCCCCCAATAATAGATTACTCTACACTTTTAATTTTTCTGATCACTTTTTTATCAAGCCTCTTCCATTTTGTGCAAACATTTTCTGATATTCTTAACATTTTGTAATAGTCCTTTAATTTGTTTCTTCTGTTTATGGCATTTCTTGTTTGTATAGCTTATTTCCTTTTATAACTCAAATTCATCTGTAGACTTATTATGTGTTCACACGAATTTCTCTAATTTGATTTTCTTTGTTTTCTCACAATGAATTGAATAATAAAAAAATTTAGTGTGTTTTACCGGCTCGAGCCATAGTTTTTTTAAACGGCTCTTGCTACAATCATTTGAGATAAATGATTGACAGTGCCTACAATTATATACTGCTTTTCTTTCTGGAAGCTCTCAGGATCTTCTCTCTGTGCCTGGTATATCAATATTTCAATAAGATATGATTAACTGTGGGTTATTTTTTGTTTATTGTACTGGGCTTTCAGTAAGTCCATTCAATCAGAAAGCTTCAATCCTTCAGGCTGGGAAAATTTCTCTTTTCTTAGTAATAATATCACCCCCAATCTCCTTTGCTCTCTTTTTCTGAAATTCCTGTTAGTCAAATGCTTGCTATATTAAATGAATACTTTTATTTCTATCTTTCTTTTCCTTTCTCTTGTCTTTGTTGTACTTCCTTGGATTTGGGAAACTCTCTGGCTTATGTTTCCTTTCAAATAGGGGAGAAGTCATTTGTCTAGTTAGTGTTGGGGAGGTAACCAGGTGTTTAATTGATCCTTACACAGATCCTTAAAACTTATTGTGTGTTCACACTAATTTCTCTAATTTAATTTTCTTTGTTTTCTCACAATTAATTGAATAATAAAAAATTTAGTGTGTTCTACCATCTCGAGCCATAGGTCACACGTGAGTCCCATCTTCAGTCACTCTGTTTCACTTCATATTCCTAAATTTCTGGATATTTGGGAGGTTTCTCCACCACAAATCATCTGGCAGCTCATTCAGTTCTTCCTTTAGGGATATTGAAATTTGCCTTCCCATTTTTTCTGATGCGTCATTTATAGTTATTTAATCCAGTTTCTTTCATTATGTATTGTGTTTTGGATTTACAAATGTTTCCTCATTTTATTGATGATGGGATTAGTATGTTTATTTCTCAATTTCTTTGAAATTTTAGAGTGATTTTAAAATCAAGATTGTCAAAAGTATTAGAAATGCACCACTTTCAGTTGACCATTTTTATTTTTCTCTTTCTTATCCCCAGATTTGGTACATGCTATTCTTTCTTCAGGGAAAAACTCATCTTCTGTGCCCTTTACTTTTCTGTCATAGCAAGGATCACTCTCAGTGGTTATTGTCTAAATGGTTGCCTGAATAAAGCTTGTAGACCTCATGAGGACAAAACCATGCTGTTTATGGTTGTCTCCACTAGCAAGGTGTGACTCAATAAATATATATTGAAAGGACATATGTGTTTTTTTGTGACCTTATCCTTCACCCCACATGGACCAGTGGAAGTGGAGAGGAGCAAAGTTGATGACTCTGGGCAGGCTTTCTGTCATGTCTTGGATTCACACTCCAGAAATACAGCATAAGAGCCAATTAGCCATGCCATCTATGCATATGGCTGTCACCATATGCCTCAGCAGAAAGTCACCAGACACAAATGCACCATCATTTCTTCCTGGAATTACAACAGTGCTCATGCATCTGTTATTTCTCGTGTATTAAATTATTGTTTATTGCTATTTTGTAGAATGCCATAGTTAACCCTCTAGAAGATCCTCATACATTTTAGGTATTTTGGAAATTATTTCTGTTCTTTTCATTTATCCACTCTTTCATTATCTTATTTTACTTGTCAAACTCTTAATGCTTTTTGTTTGTTTTTTTAAATTCCCCCTTGCTTCTCCAGAAACTTACTGTACACTGCCTTATCCACCTTCTTGAAATACTTCTCTTATCTAGTGTAAGAATTCTTCATCTCCTTCAATAAATCACAATATAGAGATGTCTCCTAAATGTTTTCCTCTTTTTACCTAGTCAGGCCAGTCTCCATCTCTAGTATTTGGAATAGGAGATAGCCTTAGCAGGAAGATAAATATAGTACATCTTCTAGCTTCCAGCAACAGTTCCACCTGTGTCCACACGAGTCTTGCTGGCCATGACTATCCCTAGGGGATATATGGTCATGTGGGTGCTAAGGTTTTAAGCTTTTCAGCCTTTCTGCCCCTGTCTCCCCACCCTGTCTTAAAGTATTAATGAAGGTATGTCTATGTTGTAAGTCTTGCTTTCATCAACAAACACACTAGCATGCACAACCTTTCAGATATATACCAGCAAATTTGAAAAATCCTCTCTCACCTCTAACAGTCCTATTTAGCTGTGCCTACTCCCCAGGGGATTCAGGCAGGCCACCTTTTCCTTCTACAATATGAGGCTCTCAAAACCGTAAAAACACTCACCTTGCCACCTCTCTCATTTGAACTCAAACAGCTTTAAATTATCTGATTATTTTCACCCTTTGAAAGCTGAGTCTGAAAAATAGAAGGATTTACAATGGCCGTCTGTTGCTATTTCTTTGTCCTGTACCATTAAAAATGAGGCTGTAACTCACAAGGATGCATGGATTTCCCCTTTGGCACATTCATCCACAAGTCATCACTGAGTGAGGGTATGGACAGGTGCTCTCCTCAACAATTTTCAACCTGCTGTTAGAGGGCTCACAAGTTGGCTTCTGTATAGACCCAGAGATGATTAAAGATTTACCCTCTATAACATTTTTCTCATTTATCCTAGCCAAACTAGAAATGAATTCATAGAAAGAAAAAAAACTGGATTAGTGAAATAAACAGGCAGTGTGGGTGTGTGCGTGTGTGTGTGTGTGTGTGTGTGAGTGAATATAAGGAAATCACCTTCTTTCCCCCAAATGATAATCTCTGTTATCTAGAGAATGCAAAGAATGTATTTACTTATTCTCACAATTCTACAAATGAGAGTCCTGATCAACAAGGAGAATAAACTGTCTGCATTTTGCATAACACCTTCAGATTAGGAAGCTGGCATTTGTCCTTCCTCTTAAGGGCCTTTGCCCTTCGTGGCTATTAGACAAACTGGTGCTGATGCATCAAAAGGAAGCAAAGAAGCCCGAAGTGCCGCCTTCTTTGCTTTGAGCCAATTGTCAAGTGGAACAGCGTTACAAAGGAAAAAACATCTTCCTGACCCCTACAGTGTTCAGCTTATTTCTGAAGCATGAGATTTGATTACTCTTATTTCTCCAAGTAGAATCACGGATAGGGTTTGTCAGAAAAAGAGTTGAGCTTTTTTTCTGTTTAAAGAGCCACACAAGATTTGTAAAGCTGTAAATTTCACAAGGCAATTCTTTGCTGGGTGGTTTAGAATTGTTTTTTTCTGCCTACTCTGCTTGCTGTTGCCTATGTTGACTTACTTTGCTCTTACAGTATTGATCCACATAAGCTGGTTTTTCTAAGCATTATCTTGGGGGCCAGATTAGAAAATGTGTGTGTACAAGAAATGTGGAACAACATTTTGGACAACAAACTTTCTAATTCTTGTCCTATTATCAGCCATATTATATTAGGGATAAGAGAAATAGGGCTTAAATATAGTCTCTTCCTTCTTTCCCAGGTCAAGTATGTATACAAATGGCTTTAAAAATTGTAAAAGACCATACAAATAGTCTGGACTTATTGTATGTAATATGATTGGTGTTTTATAGGTGCTAGTGCCTCCAACTGGTATTGTTATAATTGGTATTAAATGTAAAATTGTCCTTAACCAAGTGTTTTGGAAATACATACTGGGATTCTAACAAAACTTCACCATATTGGCAAACTCTTTCACAAGGAAAGGTATTTACAGACCATACGATAAATTCTTTCACAACGATCTACTCCACGTTTTTATCTAGTTTCTCAATGAATTCTTCCTAAGAGAGGAAGCTTACTACTTTTTTTTTGGGCAACCTGTGATATTATTGGTACATTCTCAGTCATTATTAGGCTCTTTTATTCATTAAGCAAACTCTGCTTCACTTTCACTTTTACTCCTGCCTGAAACCCTATGAAATTATAAGTAACAAACTTCTCCATCTCACACATATTATCATATTCTCAGAACCAGATCAACTATTTTTCATATAATATTTGCATAGCATGTTACAACTTGAATAATGCCTTAATGTAAATGATTTCATTTGACCTGCACAGCAACTTTAGGAAGGGGATGGTATTATTATATAAGTTTTATAGGTGAGAAAATGACTAGCCCAAAACCGTTCAACTCTCATCAAACAAAAAGGGTTCCATTTGAACCTAATTTTTCCGTCTTCACTTCTGGAGCTCTATTTAGTCTGTAACAATGAAGAATTCCTGGACTCTTTGCTAGTTTTGTTCTGGGTGATATCTGCCGCTCTCCCCTTCTAATTATGTGGCTTACAAAATCACTTAGGTGAGTGGTGTGTAGTGTCGAATTTAGTAAGGTGATTACTACCTTGCCTGGATTGAGAATGGCATTGTTTAGCCATTCCAAGGTCACATTGCCTTCTTTAGACTCCCTTCACATTGTTGACTCGTGCTGAGCCTGTAATTAACTTGGAGCTTCTTGTCATGAGATTACTAATAATTCATGACTAATTTTTGCTGAAACTGTACAATTAATTTTGAAATATAATCTACCACCAAATAATTTTAACTTATTCTCCCAATATTTCTAGATTTTTTTTAATTGGGTTTGGTTTTGAGTTTATGATACAACTGAAATAACATCAGTTGTAAACATCAGTTTTATTTGGTATCTAACAGAGCATTTTCCAATGGCTTACAAATTTATTTCCCCTTCTCATATTTAGTGCTCATTCTTAACCAGGACTCAGTGAGCAAAACAGATGATGTATTTTATTTTATCAAAAGCTTTCAACACTTTTCTGGTGGAAAAAAATGGACATTTTAGTTACTTTTTGTAGCCAGTATATCACTGGTTAGCAGCATTTCTCAACAATACTTCTCAGTCTTCTATCTATTCTGCTTATACACAGAATGGCCCTACGGATAAATTAAATAAATAAAAGAGCTGTAAAAAATATGTTATAATTAAGGCTTCATCAGGTTATAGTATATAAAAATAAATGCCTTATATTCAAAAGAATTTGTTATTGAATTTGCATCTTGAGAGGCAATGTGAATTATTTGGAAGGAGTCCTATACTTGGTTTCAAAGCTAATAAATAATATGAGATAGCTATTGTATAAAAACAAACATGTTTTTCATTAGCAGGACTGTTTCCATGCTATCTTTTTAATTTATTTTCTTCTCCTATTTCTTATTAAAATTATTTTTCAAAAATCCTGTTTTAGCTCTACTAAAGGAAATTGGGCCTAATACTGTGCCTAGTTGAGTGAGTACCCTTTCAGGGTCTGGCCTAAGATAGGCTAATGGAAATAGAAGTGAACAAGTAATAGGGAAACTGAAACTCAAGGGAGAATTGAAGCCATTGGGCACTGACTCATTTCTTCCTGGACAATCACCTCTCAGATTTCTCAAAAACCTGGGGAAACCATGGGTTTAGCTACATAAAAGAATGGCATTTTCCATGTCAAATTAAATCACAGAGAATCACCTTTGAGAAATTAGTATCATTCTTGAATCATAGCTGTGATTTAGAATCTAGTCTGTGCTCATTTTTTACCATTTTATAGTTTCTTACCTTGATTTCCTATAGTTGGCTGTGGTGAGCCCCTAATAATAATAGGTTCTGAGTCTAATCTTCCTTCTCAGAAGTGCTCATCACTTGCTACGTTGGTTTTAGTGTCAGGGGTCTTGTGTGTGGGTGCAACTTCTCTAAATAGATGGGTAAGCCCTAAAGTGTGCACATTTCTTCTCTTTTTATTAACCTCTCTTAAAAAGCTAAGTGAATAGGCGGCACCCAAAAGGAACAAAGTATCCTGTGTAAAGTGTGAATCCTAAATAGGAGGGGATTAACACTGACAAATATTGACTGTGGGTATGCACAGGTTTTGGCAACACATAAAAGTTTGTTGATCAAGAAGAATCCTCTAATGGTTTCACTAATTTTCAGAGTGGGAAGGCTCTCTATACCAGCAGGGAACACTGACTGGCCATACAGAATATATCAAGATGTTTGAAAGCAGTCATTTGCCCAAAACTCAGAAGATTTTGTCCAGTAAGTAAGTGGTCAATGCTTTTCTTAGCCACCCCGAGTGACAGGCAGACTCTCGCCCAGCTCTAGATACACCAGTGTTATATCCATTATATTTCTTGCAATAACTAACATCCCAAAGGAAAACTTGACATATCAACCATATGATAAATCATCCTAAACCTGAAATGTCATATCTCTCCAGAAAAGCTAAATACCATGTAATTCTCTACTGGACCATTCATCAATTCTTAGCCATTGTCATTGAGAGATTAGATTCTAAAGAATAGAAGATATGAAATAATTTTAAAACATATAAAGTAACTTCTGAATCAGGAAAACTATTGTTATAAAGAGATCATTCAGCTAGGACGATCAGTTTTCTTTCAAGATTGTGTCGTGAAACTCATGGCAGTGTGCGTGTTGGATTGCATATCCAGGTGAACTGTGATAGCTGATAACTTTATGAATTGGCATCTTTTTTTGTTTGTTTGTTGATCTATTTTGTAGAATTTGTAGTAAAAACAATAGTTTGTGTTCATACATTTAAGCATATACACATTTCGAATCCAAAGATATTGTAGTCCGAATAAATTGTAATTTCAAAAATAAACTGGTAAATTTTGGAGTAATCATCCATTAGATAAAGCATGCATTTTAAATTATCATTACCTTTAACTCCTTACTTTTCTCAGTAAGTACATCACCACAAAGTTTTGAAATGTTGAGTCAGAGTTTTGGAATCCAGAATGTAAAAAAACTCTCTTAATTATTTATGTATAGAGTTGAAACTCCAAGAGATGTCAGACACTGGTGGAATTTATATGGCAAATTAGTTTAAGAACATGGACTTTGGAGCTAGGCCGACTTGCTTCTGAATATCGTCTTTGCTGCTTACTAACTATATTATCTGATAAGTTTCTTAAACTCTCTGAGCCCTAATTTTCTCACATATATGTATTTTACAGATACAGAAATAATAATACCCATCCTAGGGTGATGTTTCAAAAAGGTAAGGAGAATGACTCAGTAGTTCGTAGCTTTAGTTTATTACCTTCACCTTACTTCTTTTCCTACTCCTGAGGCAAATACACTTCATAAATAAACACAATCCACATCCCAAGTTAACATCTCTTTCAGAGGTAAGTTTAATATTTATTTATTTACTCAATCATTCAACGATTTTTTTTAAGTTTAAAGTTTATTTATTTATTGAGAGAGAGAGAGAGAGAGAGAGTGCCCGAGCACACAAGGGAGGGGCAGAGAGAGAGGAAGAGAGAGACAATCCCAAGCTATCAGCACAGAGCCCGATGCAGGGCTCAATTTCATGAATTGTGAGATCATGACCTGAGCCAAAATCAAGAGTCGGTGGCTTAACCGACTGAGCCACCCGGGCAACCCTCAACAACTTTTAATTCTCATAAAGATTGTAATCTGAGATGGAAAAGAAAAATTGTTCTGTAAATACAATTACCTCTCAGTAAAACAGACTCCATATGTGGCCCAGAAATTTTCCACCTGGTAACATACAGTATAAGATCAGAGTTAAAAGCATTTCTGAAGGCCTGTGAAGCACGGCTCAGCGACTCACCAGCTGTGTAATCTCAGGTAATTATTCAGCTGCTCTGGGCCTTAGGTGTGTTGATAGCAAGGCCATAAACAGTGCCCATAAGGTTGTGATGTCGTAATCATTTTTATATGCAACATGCATGTAATAAGCACAAATGCCTACTATAAATACTTGTACGCTTAGTATACGTATTTTACTATATTACAAGTATACAAGTACATGAAAGTATATTTGCTAAGCAATACTTAATAAATGCTTACTATTAATAATATTATGTACGTGGAGATGAAGGTATGACTATGTGTGCATGAGAGGGTATGTGTGAGTATGTGATATGTGTAAGTAGATTATCTCAGTTATCTGAGTGCTAAGGGTAGGCATCCTTTGCAATTTACTCCACAGTATAGAGGTAACCTCAAGACATCCCAAAGAAAGCACACCTTAGTAGGCAGTCCCACAAGATCAGAAACAGACATAAGAGGTAGAAGAGAGGTATGGAGAAGAGAATTCTATTCAAGACTGAGGAATAGGGGTGGAGTGGTAATGTTTGACAAGAATAAATAAAAGGAAACAAAAAAACTGTGTTTTGAAAATGTGAGATTTATACAGTTTTTTTATTAATTTAAACTGTGTACAGGTAAGCCTATGCTACTTATCATTCATTCATTTGGCTATTCTATCATTGAATGGATATTTATCGAGGGCAGGATTATGAGGATGATGTCATATAAAAGGCACATATGACCCCCGCTTTTATGAAGCTTACAGTCTCATGAGAGTGGTATTTCTTAGCTCTTATCCCTAAATCATCCATTTCCCTCCTCAGGCCCTTTGGTCTACTCTGTATTTCTCACATACTTTTCCAAAACGAGAGAAAGGAAAAGAGAAATTTCCTATATATGTCTAGTAGTAATTTTTATGAAGTTGAATTTTCCTAAATTCAGTGTCTAATATCAATCATTAATTTTATGCTATTGAAAGCAGTTTCATATAAATTTAAAATTAGAGAAATAGAAACATTCAAAATGAAATAAACTTACTCATATTCTAGTTGAACGCCTAAATGCAAAGTTTTCTTTGGCAGCATCGGTCAAAATGCTTTCACGTTGTCTCTGAGAAAATTCTGTGTGAAGATTTTACAAATTAGTTTTAATATGTTTTATTATGAAAGTAACAAAGATTTTCATGCATGTGAATTTATTTAAGAAAAAGCACTTTTATTAACAAAATGAGATATTAGCATAAATTTACGTTACTGTCCCATAGGACATTTATACAATTGTAGTTTGAGGCAGTTGATACTTATGGAAGTCTTTAATGTAAACATTGGGGGGCAAAATTTTCACTTTAAATAAAGCAATATAATGAGAAACACGATCAATATGTGCCACAAATACCGTTGTTTCTGGGAAGTTTTATTGGGGCTAGAGGTTTTAATGGTCACAGATGCCCAATTACAAAACCAGTAAGTATAAAAAGCGTTTTATGCATATATACTTCCTTTTGTTTCAAATATTCCCCTCCCTTTATATTCCCAAGATAGTGACAAAATCACAAGTCATCTTAAAAAATGTTTAATACAGCAAAATTTAATCTCAGATTTTGAATACACCTGTGTTCCACAAGGGAACCAAAGACTATTTTTATGTTTTAGTTCTGAAAACCTTTCTATTGCTATTTCCTAGTAAAAATTAAGAATATTTCCTTTAATGTATTCTAATTAAATTACACTATACAATGTTATTTGTCAATTCTCTCTTAAAAGCTTACACACACATATACACAAGTACTTTATCAATAAAAATTATCTCTTTGGAGTTAAATAGATTAAGTTTCAAATTCCTGCTTCTTTGGGTACTACAGCTGTGACCTTGGGAAAATTACTAAATCTGTCTGAGCCTTATTTTCCTCAATTTAAAATAAGGAGGTGTTTAATATTATTGTGGTGTTTAAACCATCAGAAATATGATTTAAAAGCTTAGTAAAGTGCCTTACACACAAAACAAGGTTAAGTAAATGGCACTCATTAGCTCATAAGTTTATTGTCAATAACGTATTTATAGGTCTACAAGTCCATTTATCTACAAAAACTGTGAGTAGAGTCCACTTACCTAAAAACTGTGAGTCAATGAAAAGTCTGAGTATATAATATTAAGTCAAGATGAGCTTCTGGTTCAATGTGGTGTTTGGCTAGTGAACTCTGATGAAGCTTATCATTATCTTCAACTGAAAAATGATCTGTGAACACACAAAAAAAGAAAGGGAAAATGCAGGGCACTAAAAACAAGGAAATACAATACTATAATATAGGATGGTGGAATTGGAAGAGGATAATCCACTGATGATAAAATCTATGGAGTTTCATCAAGAATTGCAGCCTATGTTGTGCATGCTTTTTTACATGCTTTGATTGAGAGCAGCAAGTGGGGTGTTTCATCCCTTTTCAACTTCCTATTTATCTTGGAGACTCATTGTCTACCTATCAAAATAACTGGACAGTGTTTCTTCAACTGTCCTGGTGCTAATATTGAAGACAGCCAAAATACTGTTTTCCTGGGTGCTTCCTTGCTTTTTCATTATGCATCTTTCCATACCACTTCTCATAACAAAATGCCTAGAAAATAAAGGGGCAGTGAATAGTCGTAGTTACAATTTGGGCAGACTATATGGGCCACAGAGCCATGTATGCACTCCAAGGTAATGGTTTCAACAAAAGCAGAAAATTAGTAAATGTTATACAAAACTATCACCACCAGTAATTCACATTTTGCTTAATGTTGTCAACATAATAGGACACAAAGAGAAATGAGAAAAATCATGACTATGAGAAGGAAAAAAATTAACATTATAGACAGATAATAGCGTTATACAATGAGAAGCCCTACAGCAACACTAATAGAACTTTCTACAATGATGGAAAGATCCAGAAAGCTCCTGTCCAAAGCAGTAGCTATTAATTACATGTTGTCTTTAAGCATTCGAAATGTGGCAAATGTGACCAAGGAACTTAATATTTAATTTAATATCAATTAATTTAAATTTAAATAACCAAATGTGGCAAGTGGCTACTATATTGATCAGCACAGCCTGAAGGAATTGCTTACAATTCCAAATTAAAAAGAACATCCAACCAAATGGCAGATACAACATAAGTATTATTTAAATGACTTTTTCCATACATTATTATTAAGCAATTGAAATTATAATTGGAAAATTCTGTGAATTCTTTATTGAATTAAAATATTCAAAACCTATCTATTATAAACTGAATAATTTCCTTAGAACTATTAAAAATTTACAAACCTAGCTGACAGTTTTGAGGATGAGATTTGAATAAATGAAGAGAAATGTGTATCTGAATAAGAAAACTGGGTATTGTAAAAATGCCAGTTCCTCTTAAATTAATTTATGGGTTTAGGATAATTTCAGTCAAAAGTGAAATGAGATCTTTCTTGGACTTAATTAAATTACGTAAAGTTGATTTAGTGTAAACTTGTACCTTGTGTTTCATTGTGCCTTTCTCGTGGGAAGAGTATGGGATTCCAACTTTTTGAATTCAAGCCTTGCCTTGTGACTGGATTTGGCCATGACGTATGGGTACAGAGGGTATTCTAATAGCCAGCTATGTATCTTTTCCTTCAGCCCGTGAATCTGCAATGTTCCAGAGTGAAAGCATCCAGAAGAGCTGCAGCCAACCTAGACAAACATGAAACATGAGCAAGAACACCTTGGCTGGTAAGGGACTGAGATAAAGACATATCTATCATTATTTACTTTGTGTTTCTTTCATTTTAGTTCATATTAAAATGTATTCTAAAACTAAAAATTTTATACCAATCTGGTATTGGTATAAGATGCAAAAGACTGGGTATAGGAGAAGAATGTAGACCTTAAGCAGACCACAGGATGAATAGAAAAGGAATCCTTTATCAGGTAAATTGTATTTAATATTAGGAATTTGGGAAATATATATCAATTTGGACATCAATTCAAACATAGTTAAATTATGGATTATAAACTACAAGCTAAAAATTATCAATAATGAAACCATAAGAGAAATAAAAGCAGTGTAAGGAACACAAAAGAAAAATTTTCAAATAAAGCTACCTAAAAATACCTTACCTAAATAAAAATGAAATAGCTAAAATTAAGAGAAACATGACATATTAGGAAAATATTTCTTGCAAATAACAGGCAAGACTTGATTTCCTAGATGTCTAAACAGATAGATGGATAAATTAGATAGGTAGATAGATAAGTGATAATTTATTTCACTTATGTCAGTAAAAGAACACATTTTTTTTTTCAACGTTTTTGTTTTTTTTTTATTTATTTTTGGGACAGAGAGAGACAGAGCATGAATGGGGGAGGGGCAGAGAGAGAGAGGGAGACGCAGAATCGGAAACAGGCTCCAGGCTCTGAGCCATCAGCCCAGAGCCTGACGCGGGGCTCGAACTCACGGACCACGAGATCGTGACCTGGCTGAAGTCGGACGCTTAACCGACTGCGCCACCCAGGCGCCCCTAAAAGAACACATTTTAAATAAAAATATAATGATGTAAGCAAACTCTTTGTAAAAATTGTGTAGAATTTATCATATCTTATTAATAACAAGAATTATATGTAAGTATCTCTTTTCAATATCTCAAACGGGGCAAGATTTTATTTTAAAAATAATACTCAGGGCTGAAGATAGTTTGTTGAACCAAGCATCCCCATATAGTCATGGTAGAAGTGTGAATTGGTAAAAACTTTCTTAAAGAGCATTTTTTCATTATGTATTAAAAATCATAATTTTGTAAATATTATTTGCATCATTAATTCCCACTTGTAGAAATCTATCTCACGAAAATACTCATAAGTTAGAAGAAATGTATATACAGGATTTTCATAGCATCTTCTTTACAGTAAAGACTAACTAAGAAATAACTAAAATATATAATAATGAAGTGTGCATATGGTACCATCACCATTTCAGATAATATAAGTCATTCATTAAAACCAGGGTTTTAAATAATTCTTAATAGCTTATGAAATGGTTTGCCATGAAATATATAATGAGAAAAAGATTAATAATTCTCTGTAACCTGAACTTGGGGGAAACATACATATATAGAGAAAGAAAATCAACTGGATTAAAAATATTAAAAAATTTTATTCCTGGGTTTTTATTTTCTTGAAACTATTTGCCTTTCTTAATCACAGTTGCTTATCCAATTTATGAGAAGCAACAGGAAATTTAACAGACATTTCAATAATAAGACTAACATTAACTTATGTATTTATTAGAACAGTCAGAATAGATCTTGTGTCAAAAGGCTTTTTTCTTAATATCTTTTGAATTTAAACTTTAATGAGTGAGTGAAATCTCTTTTACTGTGGATTTTTAGTTATGATTGCTTCTAAGATGGTTGTTTAAACATTTGGTTGCATTGGATAGTATGTTTATCTTTGAGTTGCTTATTATTATAATGGTTGTAATGAAATTTGACCTATACATTTGTATATTATGCTTCCTTTGATATTCTAATTAGAAATGGTCAAACAAACTAGAGACAAATTATTATTAAATAATAAACATTTTCCTTCTGGTTCTGAGTTGACCGAAAATTGGTCTATAAAACTTCCATAGGTTTTAGGTCAAGCATCTTAGGAAATTCTTGAAGTCTACCAAGGGAGTAAAAGTCTCTGTTTTTATGGCAGTAATAGCTTTAAAGATAACAAATGTGAACAGATTTTACAATGTGTTGCTTTAAGGTTAAAGAATTTAAAATTAGAGCAGACGTCAGCTGAACACACACCTGGCTTGGAGCTTCCATCTTATATTTTAAGCTATTCCCTTAGCACCTCCAGCATTTTGGAGGAAGCCAAGCTGAGAGATGCCTGCTATTGGGTGTGTGCTATGCTACCACTACAGAGGACAGGCATTTTACTTGGAAAAGCTATCAGACTTAGGAGGCTGTGTCCTCCAGATTTTCCAGGTCAGTGGTTGCTCAAATGTCATTACATTAACTCAGAAAATAGAAACTTTACTATTGACCTCAGAGAATTCATGACCTGGGATTTGGGAGTGAGTGTCAGGGGGAAGTAGAATTATGCGATTTTAGTTGTTTTTGTTTTTTAGTTTTTGTTTTATTTTTTTTTAACATTTATTAATTTTTGAGAGACAGAGAGAGATAGAGCATAAGTGGGGAAGGGGCAGAGAGAGAGAGAGGGAGACACAGAATTTGAATCAGGCTCCAGGCTCTGAGCTGTTAGGACAGAGCCCGACACGTGGCTTGAACTCACAGACTGTGAGATCATGACCTGAGGTGAAGTTGGCCACTCAACCGACTGAGCCACCCAGGCGCCCCAACTTTTAGTTTATTTTGTAAGATCTACTTACAAGTTAGGTTGTTTTCCTTAGCTTTAAAAATGAGATATCAACAATTATTGCTAGATCATTTTTGTTCTGTATCTATTATTACCTCATCTGTATAATAGCCAATGATTATATTTTACTGGAAAACACATTTTTGCTTAGGTTTGCTAAATGAGAACCTATGTCTCCTAATTTCCTGGTGGTTGCATAAAAGATTTCATTTTAACAAGATACCTCTGTCAGGCTGGAGAGACAGACACTGACATCAGAGGCATGCAACTGGGGAGAAAAAGATAAGGCCAAAAGAGCAGATTAATTAACCAGCTATGATGGCTGGCTTTTGCAATGGCAGCCAGACAATCTAACACACAATGGCAAACTTAGGTGTGGTTCAGATGGTGTTGTTATCCCCAAAGTTGTAATATGATGGAAAAAGTGAAAATGACATTCAAGAGTTGGCATTCAGTGAAGGGCAGGAATGAGTTTCCAAGTCACTCATCTGTTCAAAATTAAGACCAGTGTTTAGGGATGGAGACAGTTGGATCTACCTCCCAAGAACAAAGGAATAGAAGGAGGTAGCCATGGTCCTGGCCATGTAGGTGATGGTGCTCCAATGGCAAAAGGGAATTGGAATAAGAGGCAAAATCATGTAGGATAGTTAGAGTTAACTTGGCAGAAAGATGCTGATGACCACATTGTCACCTCATAGACTTGCTTTTATCTGGGCTCCAACGACACTGAAAACTTGGTCTCAGTGTACAAAAATAATGCTAGTTAATAGGTAGGACGAAGATACTGAAGGACTGTGTCATCATTGCTTTCAGCTGAGGATGACAGTCCTGAGCCTATAAAATAGAATTCTTGGAGGGAAGGCTTTGAAAAATGTTAATAATAAAAGAATGGAAACAGAGAATAGGAAGCAAAAGTATTTAACATTTGCAAATGTACTATAACTAGGTGCTTGAACTACATTAGTTCATTTAATATTACTGAATGATGGATAAGTGTTATTTTATTATTATAATTGATGTGGTAGGATTCAGAATGTTAGATAGTGGCATAAACATATGTATCATAAATATTATAAGTATTTGTTGAAATACAAATTTGGCCCCATACCATGATGCATTTACAGCCTGTGTTATATTGAAATGGTCCAAATGTAAATGTTCTTAGCATACCTTCACGTACATGTCATTTGACTAAAGAGATTTGATATAGAGTTTATTGCATAGTCTCTAGTGCTTTATGGAATTATAATGACTAGATTACTGAATGATTTTGTATGATCAGTCATCTAGATGTAGAGTATATTAGTCCGTATTACATGCCCGTTAGAGAATTTCAAGAGACAACTTCTTTGTCTTCAAGGTAGGGGGCAAGCTGGATGAATGCACAGACCGCCCTATAAACCTGTCCCCTCAAAAACGCAAGATGTATTCATGGAATTAGGATGAAGAAAAAGATTAAAAGTTGAAGATCCTTGAAAAGGAGCTTAAAAATCTGAGTTACAGTAAAACTAGGCTTGGCTCTTTGAAGGCATTAAGCTGCAGAAGAGTATACTGATAACAAGTGTGAAATGGGGACAACCAGAAGCACACAAGGAGATTAAAATGCTAGTTACAGGAACAAATGACTTCAAAAGGGATTAAATTAAGATATCAAGAGCAGAGGGATTTGTGCAGCTCAGGTTGTTGGTGAAGGTTATGAAAGTTTTCTTCACTAACTTGTCAGCCTGAATGTAGTTTAGGCTGTTTCAGGCAAATTGATTATTAACAATCCCTGTTTGTTTGAGCTTTTATCTCAAATGTTACTGGATGATTTCCGAATCTGTAAATACCAAGGAAACTCAATTTCCATACCTTTGTTGGTCTGAGAAAAGGTTGGCAATTTGGTAAATTTTCTTTAGTTGCTGCTTTGTATGCTTAGAAAGATTTGCCAAATATATTACCAGAAAAATTCAAGTCAAATTGAAGCTATTGGGCTACAGAATATTTAGTCACTCCTTCATGTAATTAATATTTATGGAATGCTTACTATGTGCTAAGCACTAGAGTAATTTGCTAGGCAAGGGTGGTCCATGCCCTTATCTTGTAATCTAGTTGTATCAAAAAAACACATACATAAATGTTAAGTCTGAAACTGTGGCCAGGACAATGAAGAAGAGTGCTTCTTTATTCCTTAAGGAAATTTGTTTCATTCTTGGATAATCTGAAGGATGATTGGTGTTAACTAGAAGAGGTCTCCCATCAGATGTCATAATGTGTGTAAAGTTTCCCTGAGGCATCCGGGAACGAAATGGAATTTGCATAACTTAAAGAAGGAGCGAGTCAGAGAGATCAAGAGGTTGAAGGATTTGGTATAGGAAAGGGCTTGAGAAGGGGTAAAGACCAGATGATGCAGCGGACGTATTTGTAAGCTACAGTGCCCGATGTGGATGCCACCAAATAACGTGATTATTTAAATTTGGAGTTACAGGAATTAAAATTACATAGAACTGAGAATTTAGTTCCTCAGCTGAACTAGTCACATTTCATGTTCTCAGTTGCCACTTGTGGCTAGTGGTTACCAGACTGGAAAGTTCAGGGAACATTTCCATTATGGCAGAAAGTTCTACTGGATAAAATTATGTTCGATTTAGCTTCATCATAAGAGCAATGGGAAGTCACAGAGGCATTGTCTTCAACATTGAGGTTTGGAATGATATGACCAGAAGGTATATCGTGAGAAGAACTTGGTGGTTATAGAATGGAGACTAGTTTGGCTGGGGAAGAGAAAAATTGCATTGAAGTAGGCAACCTAAAAGGTTATAGCCTCTAATGAAAATAGTGTAATACATGGAGATGAGAGATATGAATACAGTTGAATGGTTTCAGCAGCTATAACAAATGGGATTCAGTGATGGATTTAGTTTGGGACTTAAAGGAGAGATTTTTAGCTTTCAAAGTTTCTGGATGGTGGTGTCATTCATTAACAGGACAAACACTGGGAAAGGATCAGATCCGTAAAGGGGAGTGCTTTATTCGAGGTACCTGGACAATACAAGATGTCAAGAAGCAGCTGTATATAAACTCTCCTTTTCTCCTTTCCTTACTTACCTGCCACCTCACAATTTGTTCCTTTCAATGGACTATGCAGCTTAGAGGAAGGCCTTGCGATGTGTCATATAGTCAAATTCTGGTCACACTCTTTATAATAAGACCTGGATATTTAACTGACCAGAAAGGTAGCAGATTCATACTTTAAGAGCTAAACGGGGCACTAGAGATCCCACAATGCACTTCCATTATTTTCTGGATATAAAATCCAAATGCTGGAGAGTTTCCATCATTTGTTGGTTAATGGCAGACACAGTTCTCCTGCTTTTGCATACTATTTTTTCTTCTTATACTATGTTACTTCCCCAGAGTGAGAAAAGTAAGTCTTTTCTGGTCTAAAACTTTTGCAGTAAGCAGTTGTATGAGAAATGTCTACGGAATTGCCTAGCCCAAAGGCAGGCAGTGTAGAATTCTGCTTGATAATGAAAGACAGAAAGACGCTGGCTAGGTTTCTTGGCACAATTTTAAAGGCATAATTCTTCAACTTTTCTTCATACTATGGCAGTATATTTTGATGGTATCTGTGAGTTGCTCAGAGAATTTCAAAGTAGTTTTAAATTTTCTTAGCCACAAAGAGCTTGTCAAGGACTGCTGAACGACTATGAAAATGTGAAAACAAACACTCCTGGCGAATATAAAAAGCTTACTGATTTGGAACAGGTTTCAAAAGACAAAATCCAGCATTTCTTGTTGAGATAATATACTTTCTGCTGTTTCACTCTGTTCATTCATTCTCTTGCTTTATTTATTATTTCCATCTGTCCAGACATGCTCTAAATTTCCATTGCATCCCAATGTTTTGTTAGTGTGAGCATAAAATAAAATTCACTTACCAGAGTAATTAATTAACTACAAAGGTAATTGAGGAATGTTAACCTTACATAAATTTTTTACAAATATATTTTAAAGGGGAGATATATACACTCAATTTAAAGAAAACATTTTTCCCTTTAAAATATCCTGTTTTTAATTCCATATCTTTATAGGAAACAAAATCTACATTGCATATTAAAACTGAATAAAATCTAGACTAATCCTTTCATTTCATTTCATTTATGTAAATACCCAAAGCAGTTGGCATTGATTCTAAATAATCTGCTTAAAAATCTGGTGACACACTAAAACATAGCCACTCCTTTTTAAACAGCAAGAAGGTAAAATATGGGCAGAGTAGGTTTGTAATATCTGATAAGAAATTGGTTCAAAGCACTTGGGTGGCTCAGTCAGTTAAGAGTCTGACTTCAGCTCAGATCATGATCTCAAGATTTGTGGCTTTGAGCCTCAAGTCGGGCTCTGTGCTGACAGCTCAGAGCCTGGAGCCTGCTTCGGATTCTGTGTCTTCCTCTCTCCCCTCTACATCTCACGCTCTGTTTCTTTCTCTCTCAAAAATAAACACTTTTTTAAAATAAAAAAAAGAAAAAGAGGGACTCCTGGTGGCTCAGTTAAAAGTCCATCTTTGGCTCCTGTAATTATCTCATGGATTATGTGTTGGAACCCGCATCAGGCCCTGTGTTGACAGCTCAGAGCCTGGAGTCTGCTTCTGATTTTGTGTCTCCGTCTCTCTCTCTCTGCTCCTCCCTGCTTGCTCTCTGTCTCTCTCAATCTCTCTCAATAAATAAATAAATATTAAAAATAAATAAATAAATAGGTAAATAAATAAATAAATAAATAAATAAAATTAGTTGATAAAAGCTAGAAGAGATAATGGGCCCTGTTGAATATTAACCAGTTAAGCATAACTCTAGAAATACATATCATTGCATCAGTACTGTAAATATATGTATGTCGTTTATGACTAAATATTATTCTATAGTAATAAATATTTTTCTAACACTTAAGATTCTGGAAATAAATGATCAGTGTTAATTTTAACATGATTAAGAGTGACTCTATCCATCAGTTGCTGACACACTAGGGTTCATTCCAAAATAGCTTATCTTTAACAAATATCAATGCTAGAACATGTATTTCTGTTTTAATGACTATATTAAAAAATAACATGAAATTTTCAGAAATTCATTTAGAAAAGGATGATATATATAATTGTAACCTTATGAAGATGAGTAAATATAGAAATGATTGTTCTTATTTCTAATTTAAACCACATATTACTTTCAGTATGGCAGATATTACAGAAGACTAAAAAAAAGAGTTCAGTTATTGGAGTAAAGGGTAATAAATACTATGTTCTATTACTTTCATTATATACTTTTCCAATTTTGAATGAGAAAAAAAAAAGGTAGTCATGGAAGTCATTTACTATTATATCAATTTTATACAGACTTGACCTTGACCGAAGAAACATGCTTTGAAAAGTAGAAATGTTCCCAGCTAAGTAACATACATTAGTCATTAACATTAACTCAATTTTCAGATAAATAATAAATCTCTTCTGATTTTATAGCTAGGAGTTAATCCAGTAGAGTGGTTATCATCAACTCTAAGCCTTTTGGGGTTTTTAATTGTTCTATTCAAATGAAAAGCTTTATGCCAGCTTTTGTTACCATCCAATTAATTTTCAAAACCAATTAAGATAAAATCATACATAATAATCTCCTACTTATTACTAAGTGTATAAAATTTGCCTCCATCACTTAGTTCTTTTGACCCACCATTGACAACTCCTGATTAGTAGGGCTCCAGTACTCTGCCTCTTTGCTTATTAACATTAACAGACATTTGAAAAAAGATACTCACTTCAATTTGTTAATTCAAACCGTCATCGCACATTTTCTATAATTTGAATAGCTCCACAATTGTTTGTCTTTGAATATCTGACTTCACGTTATCCGGCTTTTTAACATTACTTCTGCTTGAGAACAACATGGCACTAATACAATGTGGTGTAATTAACCTGGCTGTTGGCTGGTGATCACTCTAGTTCATATATAAATCTTCTCAGAATAAAAACCTAAATATTAGAGGTAATATTTTATTTAGGTTTGTAAACTCAAGGATGTAAATTCTGTTTCTGATTAGTTTTGATTTGGGTAGCTAACTACGGTATTTCTCAAATACTGGATGATATCTATACATTTGTTTAACACCCATTCAAGAAATTTTATTGGAAAGCATCAGAAAAAAAAATGTTCCAAATTGCATTTGATTATCATATTCTTTCCATAAACATAATTTAGCATTGTATAAATTTAAATGTATTGCAAAGGTATCGTGATATTTTGTGCTGAGATATTTTTGCCATCTGAATTTTAAAATAATTAGTCAAGTTTATGTCAGGAAATTAACAGATTCAAATGCATTTTTATGCTTCATCTGTATAAATAATTTCAGTTAAAGTATTTTAAAGAAATATACATTTTGCAGATGTAAAAATATAATGAATTGGTGTTGATGCAAAACTCTAGGATAAACCATAAATGTTATTAGCTCCCTAAAATTAGTTTGCATAAACATCTATAATGGCAGTAAATTAATTCATTTTATGTCTATCTTTATAATGCTTTATTAATGGGATATTTCTAAATTCTTATTAGATGAGCACCTAAGATACCTCATGTACCTAATATACATTTTCTAATGACAGTAATAATTGTCTGCTGATGCAGTGGTTTCCAACCATGATTTTAATAGGGAGTGGGGACATTTCCATAATTTTGTGAATGCAGTTGGTTAAGATGTACTATGGGAGGATTATAAAGTAAAATAAAAGATGTATCTTAACTTCAAAATTTAAAGTGTTGGGGGCAGGGGTGAAGTTACCCAGTCTTGATAATTAATAGGATATGAAGTTAAAGAGTAGGTTGAAACAATAAAACTTATGAATGAAAAGCTTCTATTTTCTCAAATAATTAGATAAGAAAGATATCTTGTTAGAAATGAAGAATTTGGTATGGTTGAAGGAGACGAGGTAGGACAGTTATTTAAAATGTAACTGTGGAGGCACCTGGATGGCTCAGTCGGTTAAGCATCTGACTCTTGACTTTGGCTCAGGTTGTGATCTCAAAGCCCTGAGATTGAGCCCAGCCTTGGAGCCCTCACTGGGCGTGAAGCTTACTTAAGTTTCTCTCTCCTTTAGCTCCTTCCATGCTCCTGCACACACATCTCTCTCTCTCTCAAAAACAAAAAACAAAAAACAAAAAAAACAAACAAACACAAAACCCCAAAAAACAAAAAACAAACTAACAAACAAAAACAAAAAAAAAACCAAAAAACAAAAATAGGGGCACCTGGGTGGCTCAGTTGGTTAAGCATCCAACTTCGGCTCAGGTCATGACCTCACGGTCTGTGAGTTCGAGCCCCACATTGGGCTCTGTGCTGACAGCTCAGAGCCTGGAGCCTGCTTCGGATTCTGTGTCTCCTTCTCTCTCTGCCCCTCCCCTGATCATGCTCTGTGTCTCTCTTTCTCAAAATAAATAAACATTAAAGAAAATAAATAAATAAATAAATAAATAAATAAATAAGTAATTAAAAAAGATAATTGTCAGTTTTTGTGGAGTTTTGTTTGTTTTTACCATCGTATTCTCAGGTAATAAACTACTTTCTTAATTTTATACAAATGGTGGTGTACATTTTTAAAATGTATATTTTGGTAAACTGGGGATTTCATTTCAGTTGGATAAATAGGAAGAAATGAGTTACATTGTACTGTTTTTCATTCAAAGTGCCAGCTGCCCTCAGACAAAGTTAAAGTGATAAGGAGGAAGTAAACAGCTTAAACAAATTCAGGTAACATTTCTTAACACAAAGTAAAGATAGAATATAAAACAGAATGTCAATGATATCAGCAGAAACAATGATCATAAGCCAATTCGAGACAGCTGGGAGTGCATTCTGGGAGAGAAATCTGGAGTTCTAAGTTGCTAGGGAACAGGATCCTAACAGTGACTTTTATCTATGTTTGACTTAACTTTGATCAATTTAGAAGAGCCAACTTTTTCAAGTAAACTGTATCTGTGTTTGCAGTCAATTTTTTCACCTGGAAACATTTCATGTACAAAACATTAATATATTTTTTGAATGAGGCTTTTGATAAGGAAATGACCCTTGAGGTCTTATTTCCCCTATAGAGTAACAACACACTAATATGCCTTCATCAACAGTTGCCATTTTTAAAGCTTTCTTATTTAGCATTGGAAATAAAGGAATGTCTCTTCATATGGTGTAGTTCCATATGGTGGATGAGAGTTCAATATCCAACAGAGATGCTGGAAGACAAAACAAAACAAACAAAGAAACAAACAAAAAACAAAACCTGCAGTAACACTACCTGTATTAGACAATTCCATGACAGAGGTGATACATATCTTCTATAAGTTTTCAAAGTTACTAATATATTTTGATTCATAGAGGTGATACAGTTAGAATTTATATAGTGATGTAATTTCTCCATTAATTTTGACTTCCTCATGAGACTGGGGGCAAGGTATGTGTTTGTTTTGCCTAGCAAAATATCTTTAGATCCTGGTACACTTAATATGTAATACACTTTTTTAATGAATATTTACCAATTTAAAGATTGGATAAATTAGTGATCAATTAGCATATTTTAAAATACGCAAAAATTTGAGGTGCCTGGGTGGCTCAGGCAGTTAAGCGTCCAACTCTTGATTTCAACTCAGGTCATGATCTCATGATTCGTGAGTTCGAGCCCCACATTGGGCTCCATGCTGATAGTGCAGAACCTGCTTGGAATTCTCTTTCTCTCCTCTCTCTGCCTCTCCCCTACTCGTGCTTTCTCTCTACCGCAAAATAAATAAATACTAAAAATAAAATTTAGAAAGTGCCAAAAAAACTCCTGAAAATAATCAGCTTACTTTGAAACTCATCTGTACGTGTGATCACAAAGTCTAATATATATGGACTATAATTAATGTTGAAAGTATTTTTTTTTCATTTTTTTTTCAACGTTTTTTATTTATTTTTGGGACAGAGAGAGACAGAGCATGAAGGGGGAGGGGCAGAGAGAGAGGGAGACACAGAATCGGAAACAGGCTCCAGGCTCCGAGCCATCAGCCCAGAGCCTGACGCGGGGCTCGAACTCACGGACCGCGAGATCGTGACCTGGCTGAAGTCGGACGCTTAACCGACTGCGCCACCCAGGCGCCCCGAAAGTATTTTTTGATAAATGACTGGAAAACGAAGAATAAGCTATACTGAAATGTCAGGAACTCTTTACCTTGTCTTTATTTGAGTTATGTTTTAAAAAATCAGGCTAATTAGAGAATATCTTAGATTTCATCATGAAGAAAAAAATGATGTGGAGTTCTGTGAGATTCTATTATAGCTAAATTCAATAAGTGGTTTTAAGAAATTGCTCTAAAAAGTTTTTGAAAGGCTACCACATGGAGGCCAAAAGATTGATGCAATAAAATACCATATAGTGTAAAATAAAAATGTCTGTTTTGTTGACCTCCTTAAATCTATTACTCATGGAGTACTCAGCAAATCTTGCTAAAGCCTTGCTACCAAGGCCTTTTTTGAGGGAAACTTTCTTTTATAAATTAATTTACTAACAGCCTATCCTGGTAGTAACCCAATAAAAATATTTCCTGGGAATTCAACTTAGACTAAATTGAAAAGGCTCTGGACGAGAGTCCTTCCTTCTCCACCAATGGCTCTGTGACTGCAACATGAGAAGAGGTTAAAGACTGGAAAATGGGTATTTCATCTAACTCTAGTGTTCTATAGTATTGTTTGTTTTTGATAGAGGCTTGGTTTTCTCTTCCATGTAAAGGTAGAGATATGAACCCCTTGGACTATAAACTCATAAATATCATCACATGTGGGAGTCTGAGGGCCTCATTGTACCCATAGTGGGTTCAAATTCAGTATTTTCTGTGTGTAAAATATCTGCTGTTTTTTAGAACAAATATTGGAGGATGGAACAAATGCAACTCAACCTCTTACTAGCTATTACTTGCCTTTCACATCCATGAAAAGGTTATTTGATGACATAAGTTTGTGGCAAGGACCCCGTGTGCTGATATAAATAAATATATAAATAAATATGTAAATAAAACAATATATGGAACAATATGGAACAATATCTGGCACGCAGTAAGAGCTCAATGCAGTTTGACAATTATCATCACTGTCATAGAGTTTTAAAAATGTAAATCTGTGCCCTTTAAAATCTCACAATGTATTTGGATTAAATTTAAAAAAACATAAGGAAAGGGTGCCTGGGTGGCTCAGTCGGCTAAGTATCCAAGTTTGGCTCAGGTCATGATCTTGCAGTTTTGTGAGTTTGAGCTCTACATTGGGGCTCTCTGCTGTCAGTGTGGAGTCTGCTTTGGATCCTCTGTCCTCCTCTCTGCCCACCCCCCTCAGAAAAATAAACACTTAAAAAAAAAGAGAAAGCATCCCTGTGTGGGGGGAGAACATAAGGAAAATAGCAATTTCAAAATAACAGTTAATACATTGAAGAAATGTGACAAAGCACATACAATTAATTGCCAAAATAATTGACTTAAAAAATTTTTTTTAATGTTTATTATTTGAGAAACAGAGAGAGACAGAGAGCAAGCAGGGGAGGGGCAGAGAGAGAGGGAGACACAGAATTGGAAGCAGGCTCCGGGCTCTGCGCTGCCAGCACAGAGCCCCACACGGGGCTTGAACCCACAGACTGCAAGATCATGACCTGAGCTGAAGTCGGCCGCCCAACCAACTGAGCCACCCCAAAATAATTGACTTTTTAAAGAGTGTTATAGGATATCAGAGGAAGAAGAGACCAGCCTGGGTGGGTTAGTCAAAGAATATATTTACAAAGAAGATTAGCTTTGGCTAGGGTTGATAAAATTAGTAAATACTGGTCTCCTCTTCAGTTAAAGATTTATGGCAAATATTTGCTTGTAACTGTATTTTAGCCTGCACCTTTTCTTTTCCAAGACTATTGGGACAATTACATCAACAGATAAGAGCATACACCATACAATAGATTTAAGAGCATACACCATACAATCTTCTAGATTGTAAAAAACACAATCTAGAAGAGTATTCTATTCTCCTAGAATAAGCTATTACAAAAAAAGTCCTGGGGGGTGTCTAAGAAAAATAGACAGTCTATTCCTCTGGATTCCCTACAAATACTGGATTCCTGGTGTGGGGCAGCCATTCAACCACCCAGATGAAAGACAGGCACAGAGACAAAAAAAGAAAAAGAAAAATAAAACAAAACCTCAACCTAACATTTTATTAGTGAAACTGTTAAATTGTGCTTTCTTTTGCTTAGATGTGCCATCCTAAATTTCAGAAGTGACACTGGCTGGGGTCAGAGGACAGAGACCAGGGCCAGAGACAGACAGAAAGCATTTGCTGCACCACGTGTGCATATTCTGCCACTCCCGTAATGCCCACTGTGGGCTTTCTCAGATCTGAACAGTCTAGCTCTAGCTGCGTCCTCATGGAAGAAACATAAGGAGAAATAAATGTCATGGGCCAGCCTAGGTTCTTAATGCTAGGAGAATCTTCTATAGGGAAGAAGAGAGAGGTCTTTTCTCTCTTTGGAAATATCTCCCCAGACACTGGAGATTGAATCTTGCTAATTAGACTTAAGGGTCTAGGCAGTTTCCGGGAGGGCTTTGCCTGAGGGACTGTAGGTGGTACTGAGAGTCTTCCCCTGAGAATTACCTTGACCTCGAGAGAGGGTAGGCAGTAAACAACGACTAAAATAATTGCTGTTTTATGAGGCCAGGATGCAGGAACTGAACTTTCTTTTTCTGATGGAAATCTAGGAATTGCTATGACCACACTCCTCTCCAAGTTTATAGGACTTAGTTGAAATGACATTGACGGACATATTTACTTCATATTGTGTTTAGGAAAAACAGAGGATCCTTATCATTATCAAAAGGGCTAAATAGGGGAACCAGAGTGGCTCAGTCGGTTAAGCGTCCGACTTCGGCTCAGGTCATGATCTCACCCTTCGTGAGTTTGAGGCTCAGGTCATGATCTCACCCTTCTTGACTTTGAGCCCTGCCCGCACTGGGCTCTGGGCTGACAGCTCAGAGCCTGGGGCCTGCTTCGGATTCTATCTCCCTCTCTCTCTGCCCTCCCCTGCTTGCTGTCTGTCTCTCAAAAACAAATAAACATTAAAAAAATTACAATACTTGTAAATAATCTTTTCAAGAAGTTGAAATGCTAACTACAGCCTCAAATTTGTCAGTGTAAAATGAAGGAAATGGTCGAAAACGACATGTTTACAAATTCTCTACAAAAAATAATCACCCTTCTAGTCCTGATTTTACTTTCCGTCACCCCACCCTCCACCATGGACACGATTTCTTAATGAAATTATCAAATCTACCACCAAGGAGATGGAAACCCTGACCTTAAATCAACTGGCAAAATTTTTGAGGAGAAAAAACTCCTCATGCACCTAGGAGAAATTAATTGTCCTGTCTAAATTGTTGATAACAGTGGTGAGAAAAAGATGCTACTTTCATCATTTATTCAAAGCTGCCAAAACGGTATTGGAGACATTGATAAAAAATAACCACATTTGCAATTTAAATAACACAAAATATTTCATTTTTAGCTGTTCTCCTCCTTTTATTTCTGGGGCAAATTCTTTCTTCCTTTCAGCTTGTCTGGGCTGATTGCTCGCCTTCATAATATACTGTTTGGAATGATTTAAATTTTTTTTTTTTTTTTAAGCAGAAAAAGAGAAAATGGAATTTTTAAAAAGCCCACATACATTTGTATGTTTTGACATGCATTCTTTACTCAAATTTATTATAAAATTTTATTTCCAATTGTAAGTCTAAGAACGTGGAGATGTGGGGAATGGGAGAAAGGGAAGGATTTGACTTACAATATGAAATAGGAAGTCTCTCCCAGAGAAGTCTTCATGGGTTTCATTTTAATTAACCTGCCTTCATTTTTATTGTTGTATTATTCAGTTTCACTTTATGGTGCCATTTAGACAGTAAACTTTTCACACATCTGCAGGGACTGATAACAATGAATTTAATTTAAATTAAAACTATCCGTACAATTTAAAGATTCCAGTACTACTAAGAATATTTGCTACAATAGCATATATCAGTTCATGCCCCTTTTTTTCAAGAAGCCTATAGAAATACTGAAGGTCCTGCTGAGAATTTTTAGCCGTTTTCTTTTTTCACACCAAACTGCCCGTTTATTAGGATTTGGAGATCTTTAAGAAACTAGATCTTGATTCTCAACTAATTTGTTCCAGCTTCTGTATGACTAAAATAATCCTGAGTTGTTTAAGCTATACTGATTATTTGGGACTGTTAGTGATGAATTGTCCTTTTCATTGAAAAAATAAGAATTTTAATTATGTCTCATAAATAGCATTATTTAAATGGCTTTGAGCAGTAAATATATAATCAAGAAGGTACTTAGTGAAACAAAGGAAATATATTTTTCAGCCAAAACTGGGGGAGAAAAACCAAATAACATGAGGTAATAAAATACCTTATGGGAGAAAATAATTATCTGATTGTGTTTCCACTACTTGGAATATTGCTGCACATATATCTGAAGTTTTAGATCATCCTTAAGTTCGTTAAGATCTCTCTTCTGATTACACGACCATAGTTATTTTAATATTAGCTTCCTCTGGAATCCTTCCCCCTTATGATTTAAGCATATTACTTATTTACATACTACCTTGGTTTTCTTCAAATCACGTATATTCTAGGGTAGGCAGGCATTATGTGTTTCACTACTCTAGTGCTTATAATGCCTCCATTGCAACTGATGAGTAGATTTTAAGCCATAAATTTATTAACTATAAATTAAAGAAATATATTATTGGATATCAGCGAATGGTGGAAAATATTCAAAGAACTCAGAAAATGGTACCTCAGTAAATGAGTTAATAATATATTTAAAGTCTGACGACAACACATACACAGATAACAAATATTAACAACAAAAATACCAAGCAATATATCACAACATTGTGCTGTGCACAAAATTAGGAGTGTTCTCATATTCATTCATTCATTAAAGAAATATTTACTGAGTACCCATTATGTTCTAGTCATTATTTTTAATGTTTATGAGTGTTTTTCTTTCTTTGTTTTGGTGTGTATGTATGTGAAAGTAACTGAAATAAAAATAAAGCAGCATAAAGGCAGAAGGAAAGTTCAGGTGTTGCAATTATGAGAAAGGTTTTGTCCTCCTCTCAGTGCTGAGAATATATTTTTTTTTATCTCTATTGCTCTGTCATTTAATTGTTTTGAGATATTTTAAGAAATAAGTGTGCAGATCAATAAATTTTTATATATGTATACATCCATGCCATTATTAATGAAATCAAGATACAGAAAATTCCCAACACCTCAAAGACTCTATCATGCCTCTTCTAAACACCCATCCACAGAAGGGACTACTTATTATATCCCAAACTATAAGTCAGTTCACCTGCTCTTGAAGTTCACATAAATGGAATCATATAATATATACTTTTCTGAGTTTGGTTCTCTTGTGCAATACAACGCATGTAAGATCCATCCTGTTGTTTTTATTTTCACTCATGAATGGGTGTTACGTCTAACTAAATTATTTTTTCTTTTAGTTGTTGAAATAATATTTTCCTGTTTACTATGAATGTATTGAATTGCATTGATTAATTTTGTATATTACACAAAATTTGAATTATAGAAATTAACCTCATTTGATTATGAAATATTTTTCTTTTCGTGTATTTTTTGGTTTTTATTTGTTACAATCGTGTTTAAGGTTTTTGAGTTAATGAGGAATATTGTTCTGTAATATTTTTTACTTACTTATTTATTTAAATTCAAGTTTGTTAACATATATGTAGTATTGATTTCAGGAGTAGAACCCAGTGATTCAGCACTTAATAGAACACCCAGTGCTCATCCCAACAAGTATGCTCCTTAATGCCCATGACTCATTTAGCCCATCCCCCCACCGACCTTCCTTCCATCAACCCTCAGTTTGTTTTCTGTGTTTAAGAGTCTCTTATGATTTGCTTCCCTCTCTGTTTTTATCCTGTTTTTCGTTCCCTTCCTCTATGTTCCTCTGCTGTTTCTTAAATTCCACATATGAGAGAAACATATGATATTAATCTTTTAATACAAATAATACACTCTACTTCCATCCATGTTGTTGCAAATGGCAAGATTTCTTTCTCTTTGATCATCAAGTAATATTCCATTGTATGTATAAACCCCCTCTTCTTTATCCATTCATCAGTCGATGGGCATTTGGGCTCTTTCCATACATTGGCTACTGTTGATAGCACTGCTGTAAACACTGGGGTACACATGCCCCTTTGAATTAGCATTTTTGTATTCTTTGGATGAATACCTAGTAGAGCAATTGCTGGGTTATAGGGTAGTTCTACTTTTAATTTTTTAAGGAACCTCCATACTGTTTTCCCAGAGTGGCTGTGCCAGTTTGCATTCCCACCAGCATGCAGAAGTGTTCCCCTTTTTTGCATCCTCACCAACATCTGTTATTTTGTTTTTTGTAATGTCCTTGACAAGTTTTTGTAACAAGGTAGTTTGGTATTATGAAACAAATTGAGAAACATTCTCTCTTGCTATTCTCTGAAATAGCTGTGTAAAATGTATCATATTTCTTTCTTAAACGTGTAGAGAAATTCACCAGCAAAGCTATCTGGACTTCAAATTTTCTTTAGAGGAATATTCTTTTATATTGATTAAATTTCTTTAACAGATTTAGAAACATTCATACTTTTTTTTTTTCTGTACCAGTTATGTGAAGCTGTGTTTTGCAAGGCATATTTCCATTTCATCAACATTTTAAAATTTACTGACATACAGTTGCTTGTAATATTGTTAATGACTAAAAGATCAGTTGTGATATTTCCTCTTTTATTTATAATTTTGATTATTGATTATTTTCACTGTGTTTTTTTTTCTATTTATTACTGGAGTTTAATATTTTTTATTTTTCTTCAGAACTAACTTCTGGCTTTATAGATTTTTCTTTCCTGTAGATATACATTTTATGTCATTTATTTTTATTTTATTTTGATTTTTTATCCTAGTTGTTTGAGTTTACTTAGCTGTTCTGTTTTCTAGATTCTTGCTATTGAATCTCAGATAATTTACTTTTATTTTTTCTTTTCCAATATATGCATTGAGAATAAGAATTTTCCCCTAAAGTCTGCTTTAGCTTTATCCTACAAACTCATTGCTTTGTCATTTTGATTACTAATGTAAACTCTGTGTCTTTTTTTTTAAGTTTATTTATTTATTTATTTAAAAAAATTTTTTTTAATGTTTGTTTATTTTTGAGACAGAGAGAGACAGAGCATGAACAGGGGAGGGGCAGAGAGAGAGGGAGACACAGAATCTGAAACAGGCTCCAGGCTCTGAGCTGTCAGCACAGAGCCCAATGTGGGGCTCGAACTCACTGACCGCGAGATCGTGACCTGAGTGAAGTCTGATGCTTAACTGACTGAGCCACCCAGGCGCCCCTATTTATTTATTTTTGAGAGACAGAGAAAGCAAATGCAGAAAGAGAGAGGGAGAGACGGAATCCCAAGCAGCTGCCTCACTGAAAGCGTGGAGCTAGATGCAGGGCTCAAACCCACAAACCATGAGATCATAATCTGAGCTGAAATCAGGAGTCAGTCACTTAATCCACTGAGACACCCAGATGCCCCTAAACTCTGTGTGTCTTTAACCTATGCTTGTCCTTGCTATTAATGATTCTGTACTTTCCCTTTTTTTTTTTTTTAAATTTTTTTTAACGTTTATTTATTTTTGAGACAGAGAGAGACAGAGCATGAATGGGGGAGGGACAGAGAGAGAGGGAGACACAGAATCGGAAACAGGCTCCAGGCTCTGAGCCGTCAGCCCAGAGCCCGACGCGGGGCTCGAACTCACGGACCGCGAGATCGTGAGCTGCGCTGAAGTCAGACGCTTAACCGACTGAGCCACCCAGGTACCCCATCTGTACTTTCCCTTCTAATATATTACTTCTTCCTGCTTATAATTTCCATTCTCTGCTTTCTTTATTAATCCATGTGAGCAAGTGTCACAGATATTGTCTGCTAACTACTACTGGATACCATATAACTTGTCTACCTTTGTATCAGTGCACATCTCTGATCTCAGTAGCTAGGGTGAGTGGGAAAATCAAATAATGATTTATTAGCTTGCTAGATCTGCTATAATAAAATACCACAAAGCAGGGGACTTAACCAACAGAAGTTTATTGTCTCACAGTTCCAGAGACTAGAAGTCTGAGATCAAAATGTTAACAGTGTTAGTTGCATTTGAAGGCTATGAGGAAGAATCGGTTCTATGTCTCTCCCCTAGTTCTTGTGGTTTGCTGGAAGACTTTGGCACTCCTTGTCTTACAGGTATGTAAATTCATCTTCACATGGTGTTTTCCTTATGTGTGCATGTCTATGCCCACATTTCCCCTTTTTATGAGGATACCATTCATTCATCTGCAATGACCTAATTTCCGAATAAAATTCAGGGTTCATCGCTTACATACAACACCCAGTGCTCAGCCCAACAAGTGCCCTCCTCAATGCCCATCACCCATTTGCCCCTCCCCACCTTCCTCCGCTTCAACCATCAGTTTATTCTCTGTATTTAAGAGTCTCTTGTAGTTTGCCTCCTCTCTGTTTGAAACTGTTTTTCCCCCTCCCCTTCCCCCATGGTCTTCTGTTAAGTTTCTCAAATTCCACATATGAGTGAAAACATATGATATCTGTCTTTGACTGACTTATTTCACTTACCCTCCAGTTCCATCCACGTTGCTGCTAATGACAAGATTTCATTCTTTCTCATTGCCAAGTAGTGTTCTGTTTTGTATATAAACTACATCTTCTTTATCCAGTCATCAGTTGATGAACATTTGGGTTCTTCCATAATTTGGCTATTGTTGATAGCACTGCTATAAACATTGGGGCACGTGTAGCCCTATGAATTAGCACTCTGGTATCCTTTGGATAAATTCCTAGTATGGCAATTCTATTTTTAATTCTTTGAGAAACCTCCACACTGTTTTCCAGAGTGGCTGGACCAGCTTGTGTTCCCAACAACAGTGCAAGAGGGTTCCCATTTCTTAACATCCTCACCAACATCTGTTGTTTCGTGAGTTATTAATTTTTGCCACTCTGACTGGTGTGAGGTGGTATCTCAATGTGGTTTCAATTTGTATTTCCCTGATGATGAGTGATGTTGAGCATCTTCTCATTTTTCTGTTGGCCATCTGGATATCTTCTTTGGAAAAGTGTCTATTCATGTCTTCTGCCCATTTCTTCACTGGATTATTTGTTTTTCGGGTGTTGAATTTGGTAAGTTCTTTATAGATTTTGAATAACCCTTTATCCAATATGCCATTTGCAAATATCTTCTCCCATTCCATCAGTTGCCTTTTAGTTTTGTTGATTGCTTCCTTTACTGTGCAGAGGATTTTTATCTTGATGAGGTCTCAATAGTTCATTTTTACTTTTATTTCCCTTGCCTTTGGAGATGTGTTGAGTAACAAGTTGCTGTAACTGAGGTCAAAAAGGGTGTTGCCTGTTTTCTCCTCTAGGGTTTTGACAGTTTCCTGTCTCACGTTAAGTCTTTTATCCATTTTGAGTTTATTTTTGTGTATGGTGGAAGAAAGTGGTCCAGTTTCATTCTTATGCATGTTGCTCTCTAGTTCTCCCAGCACCATTTGCTAAAGAGACTGTCTTTTTTCCATTGGATACTCTTTGTCAAAGATTACTTGGACATACATTTTTGGGTCCAATTCTGGGTTCTCTATTCTATTCCATTGGTCTATGTGTCTGTTTTTTGTACCAATACCATACTGTCTTGATAATTACAGCTTTGTAGTAGAGGCTAAAGTCTGGGATTGTGATGCCTCTTGCTTTGGTTTTCTTTTTCATCATTACTTTGGCTATTCAGGTCTTTTGTCATTCCATACAAATTTTAGGACTGCTTGTTCTAGCTTTGAGAAGAAAGTTGGTGCAATTTTGATTGAAATTGTATTGAATGTGTAGATAGATTTGGGTATTGTTGACATTTTAACAATGTTTATTCTTCTAATCCATGAGCATGGAATGTTTTTCCATTTCTTTGTGTCTTCTTCAGTTTCTTTCATAATTTTTCTATATTTTTAATTGTAATTCTTTTACATCTTTGGTTAGATTTATTCCTAGGTATTTTATGGTTCTTGGTGTGATTTTAAATGGGATCGATTCCTTGATTTCTCTTTTTATTGTTTCATTATTGGGGTATAGAAATACAACCAATTTCTGTACATTGATTTCATACCCTGTAACTTTGCTGAAGTCATGTATCAGTTCTAGCAGCTTTTTTGTGGAGTCTTTCAGGTTTTCCATGTAGAGTATCATGTCATCTATAAAAAGTGAAAGATTGATTTCTTCTTTGCCAATTTGCATTCCTTTTATTTCATTTTGTTGTCTGATTGCAGAAGCTAGGACCTTAAACACTATATTAAACAACAATGGTGACAGTGGACATTACTGTCATGTTCCTGATCTTGGGGAAATCTCTCAGTTTTTCTCCAATGAGGATGATATTAACTGTGGGCCTTTCATATATGTCTTTTATGATGTTAAGGTATGTTCCTTCTATCCCGACTTTCTTGAGGGTTGTTATTAAGAAAGGATGCTGTATTTTGCCAAATGCTTTTTCTGCATCTATTGACAGGATCATATGGCTCTTATCCTTTCTTCTATTAATGTGATGTATCACACTGATTGATTTGCTAATATTGAACCAGCCCTGCAGCCCAGAAATGAATCCTACTTGATCATGGTGAATAATTCTTTTAATACTGTTGAATTTGATTTGCTAGTATCTTGTTGAGAATTTTTGCATCCATGTTCATCAGGGATATTGGCCTGTAATTCTCCTTTTTAGTGGGGTCTCTGTCGGGTTTGGGAGTCTAGATCATACCAGCTTCATAAAATGAGTCCAGAAGCTTTCCTCCCATTTCAATTTTTTGGAACAGCTTGAGAGGCTTTAAATGTCTTGTAGAATTCCCCTGGGAAGCCATCTTACACAGGACTCTTATTTGTTGGGAGATTTTTGATAACTGATTCAATTACTTTGTTGGTTATGGGTCTGTTCAAATTTTCTATTTCTTTCCGTTTGAGTTTGGTAGTGTGTGGGTGTCTAGGAATTTGTCCATTTCTTCCAGGTTGTCCAGTTTGTTGGCATATAATTCTTTATAGTATTCTCTTGTAATTGTATTTGGTGTTGGTTGTGATCTCTCCTCTTTCATTCATGATTTTATCTATTTGGGTTCTCTCTCTCTCTCTCAATCTCTCTCTCTCTCTCTTTTTTGAGAAGTCTGGCTAGGGGTTTATCAATTTTGTTCATTCTTTCATAAAAACAGCTCTTAGTTTATTTATCTGTTTTTCTGAGTTTTTTTTTTTTTGATTCTGTATTATTTATTTCTGCTCTAACCTTTATTATTTCTCTACTTCTGGGTTTGGGGTTCCTTTGCTGTTCTGCTTCTAGTTCCTTTAAGTGTGAGGTTATGTTTTGTATTTGGGATTTTTCTTGTTCCTGAGATAGGCCTGGATTGCAATGTATTTTCCTCTTAGGACTGCCTTTGTTGTATCCCATAGGTTTTGGACTGTCGTGTTTTCATTTTAATTTGCTTCTATATATTTTCTAATTTCTTCTTTAATTGCCTGGTTAACCCATTCATTCTTTAGTAGGATATTCTTTAACCTCCATGTATTTTGAGGCTTTCCAAATTTTTTCTTGTGGTTGATTTCAAGTTTCATAACGTCGTGACCTAAAAATATGCATGGTATGATCTCAATTCTTTTATATTTATTGAGGAATGTTTTATGATCCAGTATGTGATCTATTTTGGAGAATGTTCCATATGCACTTGAGACAAATGTGTATTCTGTTGCTTTTCCTGAAAAGTTCTGAATATATATGCCAAATCCATCTGGTCCAGTGTATCATTCAAGGCCATTGTTTCTTTAATGATTTTCTGCCTAGATGATCTGTCCATTGTTGTAAATGGAGTATTAAAGTCACCTACAATTACCATATTCTTATCAATAAGATTGCCTATGTTTGTGATTAATGGATTTATATATTTGGGTGTTCCAAGTTGGGAGCATAACATTTACAATTGTGAGCTCTTCTGGATGGATAGACCAATTAATTATGATATAATACCTTATTCATCTCTTGTTACACTCTTTAGTTTAAAATACAGTTTGTCTGAAATCCTTCTATGAGGCCAGTATTACCTCGATTCCAAAACCAGACAGAGACCCCACTAAAAAGGAGAACTATAGACCAATTTCCCTGATGAACAAGTATGCAAAAATCCTTAACAAGATATTAGCCAACCGGATACAACAATACATTAAAAAAATTACTCACCACAACCAAGTGGGATTTATACTGGGTGCAGGGCTGGTTCAGTATCCACAAAACAATTAACATGATTCTTCACATCAATAAAAGAAAGGACAAGAACGATATGATCCTCTCAATAGATGCAGAGAAAGCATTAGACAAAATACAGCATCCTTTCTTGATAAAAACCCTCAAGAAAGTAGGGATAGAAGGATAATACCTTGAGATCATTAAAGCCATATATGAATGACCGAATGCTAATATCATCCTCAATGGGGAAAAACTGAGAACTTTCCCTCTAAGGTCAGGAACAAGACAGGGATGTCCACTCTCACCACTGTTATTCAACAAAGTATTGGAAGTCTTAGCCTCTGCAATCAGACAACACAAAGAAATAAAAGTCATCCAAATCAGCCAGGAGGAGGTCAAACTTTTACTCTTTGCAGATGACATGATACTCTATATGGAAAGCCCAAAAGATTCCACCAAAAAACTGCTAGAACTGATTCATGAATTCAGCAAAGTTGCAGGATATAAAATCAACGCACAGAAATAAGCTGCATTCCTATTCACCAACAATGAAGCAACAGAAAGAGGAATCAAGGAATCGATCCCATCTACAATTGCACCAAAAACCATAAAATACCTAGGAAAAACCTAAACAAAGAGGTAAAAAATCTATACACTGAAAACTATACAAAGCTTATGAAAGAAATTGAAGAAGACACAAAAAAATGGAAAAAGATTCCATGTTCCTGGAAAGGAAGAACAAATATTGTTAAAATGTCAATACTACCCAAAGCAATCTACGTATTCAATGCAATCCCTATCTAAATAACACCAACATTCCTCACAGAGCTAGAACAAATAATTCTAAAATTTGTATGGAACCAGAAAAGACCCCAAATAGCCAAAGCAATCTTGAAAAAGAAGACCAAAGCAGAAGGCATCACAATCCCGGACTTGAAGCTATACTACAAAGCTATAATCATCAAGACAGCATGGTACTGGCACAAGAACAGACATTCAGATCAATGGAACCAAATAGAGAGCCCAGAAATGGACCCACAAACATATGGCCAACTAATCTTTGATAAAGCAGGAAAGAATAGCCAATGGAATAAAGACCGTCTGTTCAGCAAGTGGTGCTGGCAAAACTGGACCGTGACATGCAGAAGAATGAACCTGGACCACTTTCTTACACCAGACACAAAAATAAACTCAAAGTGGATGAAAGACCTCTTTGATCTTGGTCACAGCAACTACTTACTCAACATGTCTCCTGAGGCAAATAAAACCAAAGCAAAAATTAACTACTGGGATTTCATCAAAATAAAAAGCTTCTGCACAGTGAGGGAAACAATCAGCAAGTCTAAAAGGCAACTGACAGAATGGGAGAAGATATTTGCAAATGACATATCAGATAAAGGGCTAGTATCCAAAATCTATAAGGAACTTATCAAACTCAACACCCAAAAAACAAATAATCCAATGAAGAAATGGGCAAAGACATGAGTAGACACTTCTCCAAAGACATCCAGATGGCCAACTGACACATGAAAAATGCTCAACATCACTCATCATCAAGGAAATATAAATCAAAACCACAATGAGATACCACCTCACACCTGTCAGAATGGCTAACATTACCAACTCAGGCAACAACAGATGTTGGTGAGGATGTGGAGAAAGAGGATCTCTTTTACATTGTTGGTGGGAATGCAAGCTGGTGCAGACACTCTGGAAAACAGTATGGAGGTTCCTCAAAAAATTAAAAACAGAACTACCCTACGACCTAGCAATTGCACTACTAGGCAATTATCCAAGGGATATAGGTGTGCTGTTTTGAAGGGACATATGCACCCCCATGTTTATGGCAGCACTATCAACAAAAGCCAAAGTATGGAAAGAGCCCACACCTCCATCGGTGGATGAATGGATAAAGAAGATGTGGTATATGTATATATACGATGGAGTATTACTTGGCAATCAGAAAGAATGAAATCTTGCTATTTGCAACTACGTGGATGGAACTGGAGGGTAGTATGCTAAGTGAAATTAGAGAAAGACAAAAATCATATGACTTCACTCATATGAGAACTTTAAGAGACAAAACGGATGAACATAAGGGAAAGGAAATAAAAATAATATAAACACAGGGAGGGGGACAAAACAGAAGAAACTCATAAACATGGAGAACAAACTAAGGGTTACAGGAGGGGTTGTGGGAGGGGGGATGGGCTAAATGGGTAAGGGGTATTAAGGAATCTACTCCTGAAATCATTGTTGCACTATATGCTAATTTGGATGTAAATTAAAAAAATAAAATGAAAAAAATGAAAAAATAAAATATAGTTTGTCTGATACAAATATGATTACTCTAGTTTTATTTTGACTTCTAGTAGCATGATAGATGGTTCTTCATCCCCTCACTTTCAATTTGAAGGCATCCTCAAGTCTAAAATGAGTCTCTTGTATATAGCAAATAGATGGATCTTGGTTTTTTATCCATTCTGATAACTTATTTCTTTTGATTGGGACATTTAGTCTATTTACATTCAGAGTGATTATTGAAAGATACGGATTTAGTGCCATTGTGTTATCTGTAGGTTTCATGCTTGCTGTGATGTCTCTGTTCCTTTGTAGTCTTTGGAGCTTTCCACTCATAGATTCCCCCTTAGGATCTCCTGCAGAGCTGGTTTAGTGGTCATGAACTCCTTCAGTTTTTGTTTGTCTGGGAAAGACTTTAACTCTCCTCATTCTTTTTCTTTTTTTTTTTTTTTTTAATTTATTTATTTATTTTTTTTTAATTTTTTTTTTTTTTTATTTATTTTTGAGACAGGGAGAGACATAGCATGAACAGGGGAGGGTCAGAGAGTAACTCTCCTCATTCTTAATGACAGCCTTGCTGGATAAAAGGTTCTTGGGTGCATATTTTTCCTATTCATCACATTGAATATATCCTGCCACTCCCTTCTGGCCTGCCAAGTTTTAGTGGATAGGTCTGCTACTTCTTGTAAACATCTACCCTTGTAGTTTAAGACCCATTTGTCCCTAGCTGCTTTCAGAATTCTCTTTATCTTTCTATTTTGCCAGTTTCACTCTGATATGCCATGGTGAAGACCTATTCTCGTTAAATGTAAAGAAAGTTCTCTGTGCCTCCTGGATTTGGATATCTGTTTCCTTCCCTAGATGAGGTAAGTTCTCAGTTATAATTTGTTCAAGTAAACCCTCTGCTCCTTTCTCTCTTCTTCTTCTGGAATTCCTATGATATGAATATTATTACATTTCATTGAATCATTTAGGTCTCTAATCCTGCCCTCATGGTCTAGTATTTTCTTATCTCTGTTTTTCTCAGCTTCATTATTTTCCAGAATTTTATCTTCTATTTCACTTATTCTCCCCTCTGCTTCCTCCATCCTTGCTGTCACTTCATCTAGTTTATTTTGCATCTCATTTCCAGCATTTTTTAATTCATCATGACTATTTCTCAGTTCTTTGATCTCCACAACAATAGATTCTCTGCTGTCTTCTATGCTTTTTTAAAGCCCAGCTATTAATCTTATGACTATTATTCTAAATTCTTGATCAGATATATTGTTGATATCTGTTTTGAGCAATTCTTTGGCTATCATTTCTTCCTGGAGTTTCTTTTGAGGACAATTATATTTCATCATTTTGGCTAGTTTTCTGTCCTTTATGTGTTTTAATAGTTTATGTATCCTGCACCTGCGAACACTACTATATTAAGAATGGGCCATACATTGTCCAGGGCCTAGCCCTTCTGGAGGAGTGTTGCATGCTCTCTGTTGTGAGTCTGGTTGCTTTATCTCTCTACTCGTAGTGGTAGTTTGGACCTTCTATCAGGTTTCTTTGATTTGTTTGTTGAAGTAACCCTGGAAAAAAATTAAAAGGGGTGGTAGTGGAAGAAGATTTATCCAATACAAAGAGAGAAATGACAGGGTTGGGGAAAATAAAAGAAAAATAAAATTGACCAGGCAGAGAATCAGAGAAACTATATGGCTTAATCCAGAGTGGGGGGGGGGGTGCATAAAGAATAAAGAGATATAGAAGAGGTATAAAGAAAACAGATTTAAAATGTCTGCTTAAACCAACAACCAGAACTGAGGAGGGAAGAAATAAGAGGAAGAAAAGAAAAGAAAAGAAAAAAAATATATATATAATAAGAATTGACCAAGAATCAAATCAGAAAATTCAAAACTGCTGGATTGATGTCTGATGGTGTCCTGGAACCATTGACTGTGCTGGTCTGGATGAGAGGCTATCTGGTTCCTTCAGTGTCAGTCTCACTCCAGTAGATACACAGTTGCCAGGCACAGAAGGGCATGGTTTGGTGTAGCAGGTCCCACCTCCACTGTGGGCCTGCTGTCCTGTTTCTTGAAGACCCACTTTGTCGGTGATGGGGAGAAAAATGGCAACACCCCAGTCTCTCCTCCCTGCACCTAGTGTCACAAACCACACCGTACAGGCAGTCCTCATAGCACTGTGCAGGCATGAATGGGCTGGTTTGTCCACTCCACAATCTTCTATGCCTCCCAGGACCTCTGCTTGGATTCAAACCCCAATATGTTAAAGGATCCTGCTCTGCTTGCCTGAGTCCTGGGGTAGTGCTACTCTGCCCAGCTGGCAAGGGGCCTCTGGCTGTCCAGCGCCTTCAGAGTCTTTTGCCCTTGGAGTGTCAATATACCTTCTTCCCACAGCACTCAAGGGAGTGGACTGGTCTTCCAGTGCACCTCTGAGAGCTTGCTACTGAAGAGGCTGGCTCCCACTACCCCCCAACGTGTGAGCACAGGGCAGCAGGTCCCTGTCCAGAGGAAGTCTTGCAACCCTGAATTGTCATTCGTAAGGCTGTTTGCAAATTAGAAACTGGCTCTTTCTCCATTTGTTGCATTCCATGGTCCATGGTCTGGAGAGGTTTCTCTCTTGTCCAAATACAATCCTACACTTTCACAGCCTTTCTCTTCTTTTTGTCTCTCTACAAAAAAAGGATCCCTCCCTTACACCACCCATTTTTATTCCTCCCAATTTGCATTCATGCATCTATGGCTTGCCCTCCTGTCCCGTGGACTCCTAGAGACGTTTCTGTCACTCTGTAGCTTGGATTCCTAGAATTCCAACTCTTCTGGCCTCAATACCACTGTGTTTGAGGGACAAGGGAACTTTGGGCCAACCTACTTCACAATGTTGACTCAACTCTTTTTTGTTTTTAAGTTTATTTATTTATTTTGAGAGACAGAGAGTGTGAGTAGGGGAGGGGCAGGAGAGAGGGAGAGAAAGAATCCCAAGCATGCACCCCACTATCAGCACAGAGCCCAACGTAAGGCTTGAACTCACCAACTGTGAGATCATGTCCTAAGCCGAAATTAAGAGTTGGACACTTAACTGACTGAGCCACCCAGGCACCCAAGGGTGGACAGTTTTACACATTATGAGTGAGAATGTGTATAACTGGTGATCCCTTTTAGGGATAAAGAAAAGGAAATTAACAGATGCCCTAATTTTTTTGACACGATTGTCCGGAAGGCGGGATAGTGGCTGCCAGAGCCAACTTAAAAACTATTGTTCCTCAACCTAGAATGTTAGGGGATTTGGAGGATTCTGTCAGTAAAACTTATAGAGTGGGACCTCACACCCAGAGTTTTATTAAAATAGTGGCAGTGATTCCTCAACAAAAGCAAAATCAAGAAAGTAGAAATCACAAATACACTTAGAGTTGGATTTAGCTATTAATGAAGCCTCTGCTGAGGGAAAGGTGACTTCACACACTCCAGGAAATAAAGGGAGAAGAAATGTCGTCAACCAGAGATTTCCCTTAACCTTATCCCTCTACATGCCTGAGACCCGAAACTCACCTAAATAAAACCATGAAGCTGCCAGATGTGATGCTTGAAATATTATGTGTTTTGGCTTCTTTTTCCTCTTAATCTACAAGTTCATGCCACTTCCCACACTGCTGAAGTATCTACTGAATTGAGGTCCTGACAGAGATTATCTACAAGACTCAGAGACCTCTGGGGAGGCACCCACACTGTGGTACCAGTCATTGACCAGTTGGAACATAATCTGTTTCTCATTTATCTCTCAGAGAAAGCAAGCTATTTAGGAAAAATCAAAGGTTCCTAACTTAACAAAGGGACCTCTATTTTCTAGTGCATTGCTCTCGAGATACTTTTAATAAACCCACATCCAAGGGAAAGAGTTTGAAGAGAGAGATATCGGGAGTAAACTTCTGACACTCATTGATATGTTCATATTATGAAAAACTCAGGCAACAATGATTATTTATCTGTGTTTGCCTCAAAATTCCAGTCCTTAGAAAATTTAAAGGATTATTATCATTCAAATAAAGGCAATAACTATTATCAACTGATTAAATGATTATGATATTTAAAATAACACTCAGAAATATAACTCTTGACTCCCTTCATATTTAATATTCTACCTATAAAACTGAACTGCCTCATAGCTCATTATAAAGTAATATAGGATCTGGGTTGTAAATCCCTTGACCTGGTCAAGCTCATTTCCTACATTCTAAATTCTGTGCTCAATAATTACTAACCTCCATAAGTCTTCTAATCATAGTAATTATAATAGCAAAACTGACAAAATTAGATGATGGGCTTTATCAAATCAAAGAAAATTGGGCAATATAATATTGCAATCTTAATAAGAACAAACAGAATAATATACTATTCTCTACAAGTTCTTGATTAGAGAAGATTTCTGGACTCCTCTTACAGTATTTTTAAGATCGTCAAATTAGAATGGAATATTGTTGAAGTGAAAATATTGTTTTAAGTGAAAATTAGCTTAAGATGAGTTTCCTCTAGTTTCTGTTACAACAGCCAGACCTATAACCTCCAACAAAACATACCACTGTTCATTAACTGTTGAGAATATAATTACTCCCTGTCTTATCCAAATATTTAAAATAATATTTAATGGGATGCACATATATTGTGTGTGGTGTGAGTGTGTGTGCTCAGGCATCGTATACATAGGTTTCTTAATTGTCCGGGTTCTTATTTTAGTCTTTTAAAACCATGCATCCATCCTAAACATTTAAACACGTCCATTACATGTCAAGAATACAGAGAACACCTTGAGGTTTGGGTACAAGATCATCTTTTTGTTCTGTAAGATTACTTTCTCTTTTCTAGCCTCTTATATGTTTTCTTTACTTCATTCTGTCTTCGGATATTCTTGTTTCTCATTAAAACTTTGAGGTAGGTAGGATTACTATTAGTATATCAGTTTATAACATTTTCTCTTTACTTTTTTTTTTTTCCTTTTTCCATTTTAGGAAGGGTTCTGAGATTTTTTAAGAAAATTCTCCTTAAGGCAAGGACAAAATGAGATTTGTATATAAAAATCTTCTTTTTTGGCTTTTTGCTTTATAAATCTTGGACTAACCAAAAACATAATGATAGAATTTTCCATAAAACGAGATGAGAGAACATTTTTTTAAAAGAAAAAGAGGCATGATTCTGAGATCCTAGGAAGACATCGACTATGTTGTCAATGAGTCTTAAACTTATTAGGAACTATATCATGCCCCATGGAAAAAATTAGGAAGATGGCAGAAAACAAAATTACCATATCCTTAGAAGAGATATGAAAAGATAGTACAGTTCAAGGCACCACTGTAAGCTTGAACCCTGAAGATGTCAGGGTCAAAAACAATGTACTGAAAGCTGGTATACCACTTCTCCAATGAAGACTATAGACCCATTTTCTAAATTTCCATAGTCTGTTAGGCTGTGGACAGGACATAAATAGAATCCAACAATGACTATAAAATGAATTATAATTTATTTCAAGGAAACTATTTAAAAGTAGACTATTTCTTGCGGACCTCAGTTTGGGGTCCAATGAATACACAATCCAAATTCATCTTCTATAACTGATCATCATTGAACTTTAAAAAACATTTTTTTTCTTTTTTTAGATAAAATTGGTAGGGAGCTGATGTGGGTCATATAATATTAAGAAATGTTTGGTGAGTTTGTCAAATGATCAAAGAAAATTTAGGAAGTATAGCTATATAGTTGTCTTGTGGATAAGTCATATAGTAAATCATTTGTAAATACAGCTTAATATAATATATCAGTATTTTAGTCTCATTTTAAAACTTTAGTTAAAAATGGTCAAGTCTTCAAATGTTTCCTTTGAATTGTTGGTTTACAGTTATATGTATATATATTAACATATATAAATATATTTGACAATGATGAAAACAGAAAGTAATTCCTTCATTTATATAAGATAGTGTGAGGCTCAGTCTGTTAAACGTCTGACTCTTGATTTTAGTTCAGGTCATGATCTCACAGTTCTTGAGATTGAGCCCCATGTCAGCCTCTGCACTGACAGCATGGAGCCTGCTTCAGATTCTCTCTCTCCTCCTTCTCTGCCCCTACCTTCCTCTCTCCCAAAATAAATAAATAAACATTTAAATATATATATATATATATATATATATATATATATATATATATCATATATAGTGTGAAGGATTTTTATAATCTACTTGGAAAACACTATTATTATAAAAAGTCCATATTTACATGTTGTATACATTTCTTTTGACTGCCATAAGAACATATGACAAACTGAATGGTTTAAAACAACAGAAATTCATTGTCTCACAATTTTGGAGACTTGAAGTCCAGAAACAAGGTGTTATCAGGGCCATGCTGTTTCTAAAGTGTCCACGTAAGGATCCTTCCTTGTTTCTTCCCACCTTCTGGTGGTGTCAAAATAATAATAATAATAATAATAATAATAATAATAATAATAAATAACAAACAGCTAAACTGGCAAGAAGACTTCTTTTTCAAGACTACTGGAACAGGGGTCAAAACTATGGCAATAAAGGAGATAGATAAAACTCAACTCTGCTGGACCAAAAGGCAGGGAAGTTTTTAAGCTCTAAGGTGGACCATCATAGAAAATACTGGAGGACTTAAAGTGGGGCAGTCAATTTGATTAGACCATGTGTGTTTGATAATTGGCACATCAAAGTTGGGCTCTTACTCTCCCACAGAGACTGAGAGATAGGGGCATTATCTCCTTAGATAATCATATTTCCAAGAGATGGCTTCCAGGTGCCTTGAGAAAGGCATTCCTGGGTTGTAAAACTGGCAAGAAGCTGGGAGATTTATATCTCAAAGGGACAGAGAAATAATTTATAATGGCAAGTTTTCTAAATAAGTACTCTAAAAAAAGGGATGTCAGGGGCCTCTAGTCAGAAGAAACTTGTTTAAAGTTAAGTTGAGGAAAATGTTAAGATTCTTTTGGTGAGTGGTTGTTGGAAATCTTTGGTGATTCTTGACTTATAGACAAATCACTGAAATCTCTGTTTCTGTCCTCACATGGCCTTTTACCATAAGTATTCATTTGTCTTATTTTCTCTTCTTACTAAAGACACTAGTTATTGTATTAGAACCACTTTAATCCAGTATGACCTCATTTTAATAAAATACATCTGCATATCCAAATAAGGTCATATTAATGAAATTTTGGAATAGATGTAAATTTTGAGTGGATTCTACTCAACTCAGTTCATATATACTATATATGGACTTCAGAAAGACTTAGTTGATGAATAGAAGAAACTTTACATGATTCTTAATTGTTGCTTTGCTCCTAATATTAACATCAATTAGCAAATTGTTTCCTTAGTAATACATATACATCCAAAAATCATTGATATTTAGGATTACTTGTGCAAGAAGAAATATTCTTTCTATAATTTATTGTGGATATTGAAACAATTTGCTTTATTCCCTTGCATTATTCACATATATCACTAAAAATGTTATCTATCTTCTTTCTAATAGGAAGACATAATTTTGCATAAGAAAAGTAAGAAATTGAATAAGAAGAAAAAGTGAACAAGAGTTTTTTTCTCTTTCCATTTATATTACTTACTCTAATTTTTCTTTTTTTAAATTTTTTTTACGTTTATTTATTTTTGAGAAAGAGAAAGAGAGAGTAAGCAGGGGAGGGGCAGAGAGAGAGGGAGACACAGAATCAGAAGGAGGCTCCAAGCTCTGAGCTGTCAGCACAGAGCCTGACCTGGGCTCGAACCCACGGACTGCGAGATCATGACCTGAGCTGATGTCAGATGCTTAACTGACTGAGCCACCCAGGTGCTCAGGTGCCACCCCACTTACTCTAATTTTTCATGTGATATTATAATTTCTTCTTTTTCATCTGTTCTTGTCATCTTTTACAAATGTCTTTGGTATACACATCACTCCATTTTTGTCTTATAATTAAAGGTTTTACTAAAGAAAACTATCAGATTTGGTAAGCTTAGCCTAGTTCAGTTATTATATGTAAAAATATTTCTTATAAGAGTAAACATTTCGGGGGCGCCTGGGTGGCTCAGTCTGTTAAGCATCTAACTCTCGGTTTCAGCTCAGGCCATGATCTCACAGTTTGTGGCTTGGAGCTCCATGTCAATCTCTTTGCTGCTTGGGATTTTCTCTCTCTCCCCCTCTCTGCCCCTCCCATGGTCGTGTTCTCTCTCTCAAAATAAATAAATAAACTTTAAAAAAAAAAAGAAAAAAACACTTCAAACTAAATTTAATTTTCACCAAGTGAAAAACCCTGAAGAATATCGTGTTCTACACATAGTTATTAAGATGAAGGAAAACTATAAATCATATTGGATTATAAACCAATGATATATTTTATGTAATATACAACATGAATCAAAGTAAAATAGATCAAATTTTTAGTTAATGGAAGTATTTAATATTTAAAGGAAGTCAATTTCCCACAGAAAATGCATTACCAGAATTATTATATAGTGCTTCACTAGCCTGTAAAAAGTTGCATTTGCCCTTACAATTATCTGAATGCTAGTTTTCTTTCAAAACTTTCTCAATTTATTTTTACAATGATAAACTTTTCCTGAGATGTTCAGTAACATTGATCTCTTCCTTCCTTGAATTTTATTAATGTTATCCATTTGATAGAATTTATCACTTAATACAATGCTAAGTGTATGCTTTGAAATTTTCTCTGCTAAGTGAAATTTCAAGCAAGGACTTATTTTTAGAACTTCCAGGACAAATGAACCCTTTCCTTCATATACAAAGTAAAAACAATATAATAAAATTAAAATAATTACTAAGTCTATACAGTGATTATCAATCTTCACCAAGTTTAGTTGAAGATATAATTTATGTAAAATTAAATATATCTAGTTAATAAGAAAATATATTGGTTTAAAACATTTAGTGAGCAGATTTATTCATTTATTTATTCAAGTAAAATTTATTGAGGCCTTTTTATGTACCAGCCACTGGACTAGTCTCTAAGGATTTGATGGTCCCTGCCTTCATGAACCTTACTTTTCTAGTAGAAATACTGATAATTTAAAAATAAATAAAATTATGTTAATTAGGACAAGTTCTATAAAGAAATGTTTGCGCTGCCCTATAAAGATAAAACAGGAAGAGGAAACAGACCAGGTAACATTGATAAGATCTATACAATAATGAGTCATGCATTCATAGAGCCTGGAAAAGCACATTTCATGTAGATTTATTAGAAAATAAAATTAATTATTCTAGAACTCTCAGAGGGTAGTATAGCTAGGCCTTAGTGAGCTAGACAGACAGTGGTGATAAATGAAGTTGGATCCAATAACGAAGGCCTTTTGTCCTGGTAAGGAATTTGCATTCCAAATCAGTTACAGGAAACTACTGATGGCTTTTTAAGCAGGTGAGTAGCATGAGGTCAAACTCTTAAGAGATTCCTTTGGCTGCTTGGAAAGGGTAGGTGGGTAGGTATCACCATAGTCTTGGCAAAAACTTATGGCAACTTGGACTAGGAAGTGTCTAGAAAGAGGAATAAAAGTGAATATTAAAGCAAACTTTCGCTGTAGAGACATGAGAACTTGCTGAAAATTTGGACATGAGTAAGAAAGTAAATGGAGAAAACAATGATAATCCTAAGTTTTGTCATTAATTATCACATTAGTTATATTGCAATTTACTGAGATGGCAAAATATAAGGATGGGATAAAGTTAGAGGGTGGGATAATTAAAGGTACAGTTGGTAAGAATATCAAGTAGTTGATTATGTATAACAACAATTCAGGAAAGAGTTCTGGACAGAGTTTATTTGAAAATTATAAATCTTTATGGTGTTTCAAGTAATGGGACTATTTTAATTGATATAGTTAATATTTAGTAATGACTTACTCTATGCTAAATACTGTGTTACATTAATTATATTAATTACCTTAGAGAATTCTCATAATTTTATATAATTTTATATTTGCTCTATTTCTATACCCATTGTACAATGAAAAAAAACTTAGATAAAAAGGGACATATCAAGATAACTCTTGGTGAAATTATTGGAAAATCCAGCTCCATCTGGATTAAATTACATAGAAAATGTAAAGCTGGAGATAAATATAGCTTTACATGAAGAGAGATATGCTATCTCAGTCATGTCTCCAAGAACAATTTTTTTTTCATTATTCTATTATGCTTTTGTATTATTGGCTTCATCCTGATCCTGACTCACCTTGAGATCAAAATGAATGGCCAGGAGCTCTAATCTATATCCAGAAGAGAAGAAGGAATATCTTCATCCTAGTCTTCATATCAAAATCCTGAAATTCACTTTGACTCAACTGACTTAGCTCAACCATATCTACCTTCAAATCAATCTCTGCTTTCCTAGACTTGGAGGAGATCTTAGGGCAGCAAGAAGAAAGATGTGTGGCACTGGATGATTCTGTATTTCCTAGGACATGTCCACTGAAGCTTCAGGTGAAATCAGAGATGGGTGGAAATTGTGGGACACAGGGCGGCAGAGGCAGTTTGTTCTAATAATAGGAAAGAATTGGTGGGGGTGGGGGTGGGGGAGAGGAAGATAAGGACAAGAAATGGAACCAGGAATCAAGTCAGCATTACAAGTGAATGTAATGAAACTCCTTTGATATGTTAAAACTGGGCTATCAATTTGATTATAAGTTTTCTAACAACCAATGGGGAAATAGAAAAATAATCAGTTCCACCACTGCAGAAACCAGTTATAAGGAAAAATGAAGATAATTATTAAGAATAACTATTCTAGGGCGCCTGGGTGGCGCAGTCGGTTAAGCGTCCGACTTCAGCCAGGTCACGATCTCGCGGTCCCTGAGTTCGAGCCCCGCGTCAGGCTCTGGGCTGATGGCTCGGAGCCTGGAGCCTGTTTCCGATTCTGTGTCTCCCTCTCTCTCTGCCCCTTCCCCGTTCATGCTCTGTCTCTCTCTGTCCCAAAAATAAATAAAAAACGTTGAAAAAAAAATTAAAAAAAAAAAAAAAAGAATAACTATTCTAAATATCAAGCACTTCTCTCCAAAGTAACTCAAGAAGCACCTACAAAAAGGTCTATGCAAAGTAATAAATGATATCCTCAATAATGCCTTGAAATAAATCTGTTCATAGGTTATACACAGCATTTCCTATACTGGACAATGGCATTGCACTAAAATTGAACTCAGGATAACAAGCCCAAAAATACAGTTTCTTATGGTCAGAATTAATCTAGGGGTATTCTTTAGAGTATCTGAAGAAATAGATGGGCTGCATAGCCTTCAGGTAACATTTTAAAACATTGTTTTTCTTTTTTTTAAGTTTATTTATTTTGTGTGTGTGTGTGTGTGTGAGAGAGAGAGAGAGAGAGAGAGAGAGAGAGAGAGAGAAGAGGAGGAGTAGAGAGAGAGGGAGACAGAGAGAATCCCAAGGAGGCTCCACACCACCAGCACAGAGTCTGACGTGGGGCTCGAACTCAGGAACCACAAGATCATAACCTGAGTCAAAACCAAGAGTTGGAAGCATAACCAACTGAGCCACCCAGGTGTCCCTAAAGCATTTTTTTTTCTTAAAAAAAAATTTGTAGCTCTTACAGGCAAAGATTTACATATTTTAAATATATGTATAATTATATTCACTCACAAGTGGTAAGAAACAATTATAGCATACAAAAGGGAACAAAAAGCTTTTAATTAGCAATTAGCTCAGTGTGATTCTATACTGTAAGTTTGATGGACAAAGTAAGCAAATAAACCAAGTGCATTTGCAAATTGCATTAATATGAGTAGGATGTCTGGTGTGGTGAGAGTCCCATCTTGATCAGAGTATACCTGCATCTCTGATTCAAATATTCTGCCTAAATTTTAGACAAATATTGATGAATGAATAATTCAAAAGGCAACTTACAAAGATGATTTAAAAAACCTAACTATATTTTATAAAAATGATTAAAATAGTTGGGGAGATTTAATTCTGAGGACAAGGGGTGGTAGAACTTAATAGCCAGCTTCCAAGATCTGTGAACAGATGCCATAAAGAAGATATGCCAGTTGTGTAAGTGTTGATTTAAGAGGCAGAACAGGGGTCAGAGTATACAATGTGCAAGAAGATAAAGTTCTACTCACTAGAACAAAGAACTGTTTAGTAGTCAGAAATTCCCAAATGGGATAGACATCATCCGAAAGCAATACGTTTGTGTCTATAGAGAAACATCAGTAAGAAAAGACATAGGTGAGAGGTGATTCAACTTTTGAATATATAGTTGTAGTAAGAAATGAGAAGGTCCATTAGAACACTAAATATCTGTCATTTGGGTCAGTATTCAAAGCCTTTCCTACTTATTATTATTAATTTATTCAACGTCTTTTTTCAATTAAATACTATATGCTAAGTGCATTTCTAAGCGTTGGAGAATACAGCAGTAAATAAGAAACGGAAGCTCCGCTCCGATGAAGCATACCCTTTGTAAGAAGAGTTAGTGGATACAGATTAACAATAAAGAAATACATCATTGGAAGGAAAAGAAAGGATAAGATACAAAATCTCCACACTGCTAAAGGAATGTTTCTGTTCTGACAGGGTCCTACCCCTGCTTGTGAGGACCACTTCGTTCACCGTGTTGTCTAGTCAGTCGGCTCTGCCCTACTGTCCCCTGTGTGTCTCACCTCCTGCCATTGAAGGCATCCTCACAGGGTTATCCCTGCTGATCTCTCAGATCATTGGGTATAGGGCATCTGACATCTTTTCAGCCTAAGTGCCATTTCGGTTTCTGTTCTGATGGTATGAACACTGTGGTTACACAAACAGATAAAGGAATTACAGGTCGGGCATATTAAAGCCATGGGCACAAATGCAGTCAGTCACAGATGGCTCCTCTACTTGGAAACATCGTATTAAAAATCCAGTATCAGAGTTTTGAAAGCTGTGTGTCTCACAGCATGATCTGAAAGAATCATAAAAAAATCCTTGTTTAAAATGATCTGAAAGAATCACAAAAAAATACTTGTTTAAAATGATCTGAAAGAATCACACAAAAAATACTTGTTTAAAACAGGTTCCTGCTCCTTTGAATCACAGTTGAATGTTTGTGGAGAGAGGCTGTCAGTCACTATTTTGAGCAAACTTCTCAGGGACATGTATCCATAGTAAAGTTTTTAAGTTTCCATATCGAAGAATAAGAACCAATAAAAAATAGGAGTAGTTAAAAGAGAAACTTCTCAGAAACATCAAAAATATAGAACTTCTATTTACAAGAACCAAAGAAAAGAAGATATGATCCTCACAGACCCATGGCTATAGTACCTAGAATGAGTTGGGGCACCTTTCAGTCTCCTTGTGCTCTCCCCCATTCTAGCCAGTATGGATGCCTCTGCACAGATGATTCTGTTGGTACCTAACAACATAATATAAAAAGAAATCAGATTAAAGCTAGAACAAATTTTCTAGAAGACAGAATGTTTCTATAGTGGCCTACAGGAAATTACAAAAAACTTTAAAGTGATTTATTCATTACTTTCAAACATGGCCACATTATACGCCGATTGTCACAAACATAATTATGCAAGCTTCTTCTCTAAATTTTAAGTTCCTCAAGGAAAACTTCATTAAAATCCTTCTTGTATACTATCAAGAGGGCTTAAAAATATTCAGCACATACTAAATGCTCAATAAATACTCAATTTGAGGTGATGCTGGGACAGTGAAACCTCTAAACTGTCGGCTAAATGAGAACTTTTCTAGGGTGATTAAGAAATGAAAACAAAGCTTTAATGTATGTTATATTTAGATCTATACAGAGAATAGGATTTAGCCACATTAATTATTCATAGTCAGTAAATGTCCTATACTGAGAAAGATAGAAGGAGAGAAAGAGTGGGGGCGGGGAGGGAGGAAGAGAGAGAGAGAAAGAGAAAGGGAGAGTGAAAGAGGGAGAGGGAGAGGGACACTTATGGACTTGATTTACTCACTATTAAAATAAAACAAAAATAATAGCAATGGATTGTAAAAATCCACTTACCAATATCTTGAAGGCAAGAGAGTTGCTGGTTAAAATCTGCATGAGTTTTTAGAGAATGCAATGAATTAGATGCATTTAAGATCTCCAGTGACACAGTGACAGGTTTTGTAGATCAAGACAAGTGCTAGCTCCAGTGTCACTTGGTTTTAATAGTTTTGATTCTATAATTTGTGACAAAATTAAAAAATAGGTGTGAAGATTCAGTACAAAGCAAAAAGCTAAGTGGTGGTTAAGTGACTGAAGCAACATCTTCTGTTTGGAGGCAGAACTTTTCCAGTGTTTTTCTCTGTATCTTTTAATCAAACTAGTCAGACTTGGCATATCTACGTAGTGTTATAATTGAAACAACTAATCCTCATGGATGCTTATAATTACACTGTCATGTAAATTAGCTGTGGCTGATTGGTTGGACTCAAGGTCAGAATTATTTTCTACTGTGTCTGCCACAGAAAGTCTAGACAGAGCCTGCATGATGTTATGAACGCTGTACAACTACGTCCACATATGCCAAGTCTCAGGGGACAGACTTTACTAACTCTGACTACAACTCTGAGAGTCATTTGTATGATACACATGGAACACAATATCTTGCAAGTTCAAAGGTAAAGTCTTAGAGAATCCTATAATGATGTTCAAAAAAGCATAAGTATACTTTTGAGATGTTGTAAGTCCTTAGAATGGAATACTGCAAATTCACAAGGGAATCAGATTTACACCCAGCTACTAAAAGATCAATGTTTAAGAAAATATAGATATTGTTTTCAGTTTTAAAGTTCCTACTGGAGACATTAGCCATAGGAGATTAAGTTCATAAATTCAAACAGAGAGATTCAGTTGCCAAATGTTTAAGAACCAGATTAAAAAGATTAACAGAACTGAAGGATTTAGTACAGTGCAGTGTGTTCTTTTTCATGCATATGTCAACGATATAGGGCTTAGTGACTTTTATTTCTCTAGGTATGGCAGGAGAAGAAATTATGAAACAGTGCAATTAGAACCTATGATTTTTTTTTCCTATGATTGCATCTTCAATTCTGCTTCTTAGGTGTAAGATGCTGTCTTGAAGAAAGTGGAAAATGTCTATCATTTACTTAACCAGCATTCTAGTTAAAAGTCATCTATCTGCTGTCTGTCTGTCAATGTCTGTCTATCCATCTACCCATCTATTTTCTCACTGTCATGTTCTAGAAAAGATTTAGCTTGGCTCTTTGAAATGTTCTTAGGAAAATAGGGTACAAAATTTAGCAGTCTGCAAATTTGCTTTGGGTTATATTTCCTAATCATAAAAATAGTTTCACCCTAAGGAGGCAATATTTGTTTGAAAAAAATTAGATTACTTAATATTGAGTAACTAAAAGGCTTAGAGGCAATACATAATAATTGTTCTTTGATCATATTTAAAGAAGAGATACAATTTAATGAGAAAAGAGTGATAACACCATGCTGGGCTATTGCAGGGAAATTTCTACCCATTCTTCACTGCAGTGGTAGTATCATCACATTGTATTCCTCTCCAGTATTCTGAGCTGAATTTCCATTAACTCTCCTAATTGCTATTACATGTAGGACAAGGGTTTTCAACTCTCCAACAGTTTGTTTAACAATAATTCACTCAAAAAGTCATCCATGTGGAGGTCTCTATAACAATGTAAAGTTCTCCCTAGTGTGTAGCAGGTAATTACTTTTCTAAACTTGAGTTGGACAATAATCTTTGTGTAAACAAGACATTCCTACGCAGTCTGTTGATGACTGTTAATTAATTTTTGCCCATTGATGTAAACGCAAAATTTCATTTAGTGGTTGCAAATTGTATGAAATATTAATTACATTCTAGAGGTTTCAGAGCACCACAAAATGATAACAAAAGTGGGCATTGATAAGCTTTTAATTGCAACCCATTCACTTGAGCTATTATTTTCATAACCCCTTTATTTTTCATTAGTTTTCTGTCAGTTTATAATATAGCTGTTAATTGAAGTAGAAACAGAATGTGTGAACTCTGTTTTCCCAACTGTATGTTTGAGTTATACAGAAAGACAAACATATGCATAGCCATAGTTGCATTACCTTTTCAAGGCTAACAAAGCTAACAAGATAGAACCAAGAAGAGAGAAAACAGTATAGAGGATGCAGTCTCAGAGAGCAACATTTCCACAGCTCTTCATAAATAGGGAGAAGCCAGAGGACTCAACTAACTACCAAGTAAAGGGAAATACCAGATGATTACAATCATTTTGTGTCCATCCATTGTAAACATGTTGGAATAGAAAATGATTGGCTGGTTTTTTTTCCAAGGATAAAATAAAACATGCAGAAGAAAAGAAGCTCTCCCCTACTTTCCAAAATTTAACCTTGATTGAGCCTTATTATTGAAACTACTTACTCTATTATTTAAAAAACACTCATTTGTCCAAGAACCATGATACTAATTATCATATTGTTAAAATCCTGCAAAATAATACTTGGTAATAGAATACAACTGTATTGTTTATTAATGCTCTCCTCCTGGGCAATAATAATCCATTAAGAGATAAAATGTATACACTTTGTTTAGCATATATTTTTTAATCATATTTTTAAAGCTCAATTTAGTTTTGTCTAGTATTAAAGACTGTATACACCATGCTGGTCACTTCTATCATACTTTCACTTAGAAACTGACCTCTTACATTTATCAGAATGACATTTAAAAAAATTATCTGGAACTGAAATAAAGTAAAATAAAAATACCCATATGTTCTATAATTTTAGTGAGCAAAATTCATGTTTATTAACAAGAAAACTAAAGTACCACGGCAATGAGCCATCTTTGAAAACTATAACTCTTTTCTTTGTCTCCCTCTCTCTCTCTGCTCTTCTCCCGCTCACACCCTGTCTCTGTCTCTCTCTCTGAAAAATAAATAAACATTAAAAAAAGATATTTTTAAAAAATGGGGCGCCTGGGTGGTTCAGTCAGTTAAGTGTCTGACTTTGGCTCATGTCATGATCTCACAGTTCACAGGTTCGAGCCCCACATCAGGCTCCGTGCTGACAGCTCAAACCTGGAGCCTGCTTTGGATTCTATGTCTCCCTTTCTCTCTGCCCCTCCCCTGCTCACACTCTATCTCTATCTCTCTCTCTCAAAAATAAATAAACATTTAAAAAAGAGATATTTTAGAAAACTATTAACTCTAGAAACTATCCCTTGGTTAGTTGCAATGATTGAACACCTATTTCCTTCATAGGATGGAAAATGTAAGGCTTTTATATTTTGTCAAACTTTAAAATAGTAATTATTTCATCAAGCTAAATAGGGCTTTTCTAAATCACCTGTATAACTGTTTGCCTTCTAGTTCACATAGATGTTGTTTACCATGTTTAATGAAATTGTGATCGTATTACTTTGAAATACAAAGTATTTCACACACACACACACACACACACACACACACACATACACACAGACATCTCATTTCATTCTTTCCTAATCTCATTCTCTTTCATATATTTTCCTGTACACTTCCATAAACACATAAATAATGTATATTTTAAATTTTTTTTTTTTCTCAACGTTTTTTTTTTTTTTTTTATTTGTTTTTGGGACAGAGAGAGACAGAGCATGAACGGGGAAGGGGCAGAGAGAGAGGGAGACACACAGAATTGGAAACAGGCTCCAGACTCCGAGCCATCAGCCCAGAGCCTGACGCGGGGCTCGAACTCACAGACCGCGAGATCGTGACCTGGCTGAAGTCGGACGCTTAACCGACTGCGCCACCCAGGCGCCCCTTGTCTTTTGTGAGATCAGATTATATATATTGTCCAACCCTTGCCTTTTTCAATTCATATTCTATCAAATACATATGTCACAAATATATAATATATATATATATATATATGAGTATATATATGTGTGTGTGTGTATATATATTAGAGAGAGAGAGAGCATGAGTGGGTATGGGGGGAGAGAGAGAGAGAGAGAGAGAGAGAGAGAGAGAGAGAGAGAGAGAGAATCTCAAGCAGGCTCCACAATCAGTGAGGAGCCTGACACAGGGCTTAATCCCACAACCCTGAGATCACGACCTGAGCTGAAATCAAGAGTCTTACAGTAAACAGACTGAGCCACCCAGGCACGCCTGGTTGCCTATTTTTTGTTTTAGGTAATAAATATTACTAATGCTGCCACTGGTCTGATTGAGAAGCAGCTAACAGAAATTTAAAGGAAGATAATTTTTCTGCCAGCTCTTACAGAAATCTAGTAGGATTAAGAAAAAAAATACCAGCTCTGCAGGGAAAGAGAGTCTCAGGGGCATAGGCGTGGTGAGTGGATCCTGCTCAATTAGCAGTGGCTTTCCACCTGAGACAATTTTGCCTCCCCACACCCTAACACACATGTACACTTAAGGGCTATTTGGAAATATTTGGAGACATTTTGCTTGTTATAACTAGGGGTGGAGAAGTGTTACCAACAAATACTGGAATGAGACTAGGGATGTTTCTAATATGTAGGCTAGCCCTCCATAACAAAAAAACAATCTGGTCCAAAATGTCACATACTGAGGTTAAGAAACCCTGTTTTGTCAAAATTAGAAAAGTACATCCCTTTCTCTGTCTTTAATAACCCAGGTCACAGGTCTTGGCAAACAGAACATTGATTGGCCTTTGCCTCAACTCACATGTTCAACCAGGTGCCCTTGTGTGGGGTTTACCTGGAAGCCTTGAAGGAACTGCCCTGTGACTCTCATCACCTCATTAACACTAGATTAATTGTGGGAAAACATTGTTTTCCAACAGCTTCACAAAAGTAACAATATTTCATCAATAAAGGGATTGAAGCAGAGATGGAAAAATCCCACAGTAATCAGTGGACTTTGGATTCTTTAAGTTCCAGCTTAGCTATTGCCTAATACCTATGACATGGAAATCTTGAATTGGGTAACTCTTTGACCAGTTACAGAATTAAAATCCTGCCACTCTCAAATTTTCTTTTTTAACGTCTATTCACTTTTGAGAGATAGAGACAGAGTGTGAGTGCGGGAGGGGCAGAGAAAGAGGGAGACACAGAATTGGAAGCTCCAGGCTCTGAGCTGTCAGCACAGGGCCCGACGTGGGGCTCGAACCCACGAACTGTGAGATCATGACCTGAGCCGAAGTCGGACGCTTAACCGACTGAGCCACCCAGGTGCCCCCCCCCCCCCAAATCCTACCATTCTTAAGCACACTGTGAATGGTTAAATGTAAGGACTCATGACCCAGAGGACTTGGGCTCTGGGTCTACCTCTGCCTCTTATGAGGTCACTACCTTGAGAAGCTATCTCTCAATGCGTCAGTCTCATTATCTTAAAAGAGGAAATAACACTAGCATGTACCTCATAGGGTCGTTGTGAGAATCAAATAACTTAACACCTAAAATACCTAAGAAAAGTGTCTGGCACCTGGTGTCTCCTGAGGTTATGAGAGCTATGGTAATCATGGTGAAATAGAAGTCTCTAAAGGTACTTACAAAGCCTCGGGGCCTTGACTGCTTCTCCATCTTGATTTTTTTTTTTTTTTCCTGGAGCTCAGGCTGCTCTTCAATATACATCTCTCAGGGGCTTTTACATATACCACACCTACTGTTTGATATCCCCTCAGCTCCCAGACATTTTTATCTTCATGCCCAGTGCATGTTAGTGGTTAGCAAGTATGTGTGGAATGCTATTTTCTCTGGCAACTGTGCTCCAAATATCTGGTAACTTCCCCCTGGAGGGTGTAGAACTAGTTAGACAAGCATAGTAGTGGTCAGGACCGTTCATAAATGCCAGCTCTCTTGTTCTAAAAACATGGTAGGACTTCAGTTCTAGCTTGAAACTAGCTTCAGCCATGTAACTTGCTTACAAAGAGGAAATGTAAGGAGAAGTGATATGTAGTTACATCCACTCTCTGGATGTAATTTAAGAGCCACTATGTAGCCGCAACTTCTCTTGACTTCTGTGATTTGGGAAGCTTGTCTCAATGAATCTTCTGTCCACCTGGGTCACTGTGTGACTCAGTGAACACAGTGCCTTGCCAACCAACAAGAGACATTGTAGCCTGGGCAAGAAATAAACGTTGTTGTTTTGAATTGAATTATTTGTTACCGTAGAAAAAGCTAGCCTTCCAGAGTGATAGGTAGATTAGGCATAGCTTGTTTTTGTTTGTTTTTGTTTTGTTGTTACTTTAAATTTTTATTTAAATTCTAGTTAGTTAACATATAGTGTAATATTGGTTTTGGAAGTTGAATTTAGTGATTGAGTTATTTACATACAAAATCCAGTGCTCAACACAACAGGTGCCCTCTTTAATACCCATCACCCATTTAGCCCATCCCCTGCCCACCACCCCTCCATCAACCCTCAGTTCATTCTATAGTTAAGAGCCTCTTATGGTTTGTCCCCCCCTTCCTCTATGATCATCTGTTTTCTTAAAGTCCACATATGAGTGAAATCATATGGTATCTGTCTTTCTTTGAATGACTTATTTTGTTTAGCATAATACACTTTAGGTCCATCCACATCACTGCAAATGGCAAGATTTCATTCTTTTTAATGCCTGAGTAATATTCCTGTGTGTGTGTGTGTATGTGTGTGTGTGTGTGTGTGTGTGTACCACATCTTCTTTATCCATTCATCAGTGCATGGACATTTGGGTTCTTTCCATAATTTTGCTATTGTTAATAATGCTGCTATAAAGAATGGGGTGCATGTGCTGCTTTGAATCAGCATTTTTCTGTCTTTTGAGTAAATACCTCATAGTGCAATTGAGGCAGACCTTCTAAAAATTCAATCTTGTCTCTGCTTTTTGAAGGCAAATCTTGCAAAGGTAAGTTATTTTATTGTTGGTAAAATATTTCTAACATAACATATTTTCTTAATCAGCATTCTCAATCTGGATATATAAGATTTTAATCTAAGGAGTTAAAAAACAAAACAGGTCCTAGGGCTTAACCCCCAGAGATTCTGATTGGCCTCACTATGGTGCATATGATTCCAATGTGCATCCAAGGTCAAGAACAACTGCTCTAAATGCACTTAAGGCCTAATAGGAATTATTATCCCTGGACTCAACCGGTGGTTTTAAGCATTTCCTGAGTCAGGTGAAGACTGCTATAGTGTAACCGTGTAAATTCACTTATTCTTTCTAGGCTTGCTTCTCTATAATGGTGAGACAGCAACTCCCATCCCCTGTGGCTTGTGTGGCTCCTCATATTTTGCACATGTGAGGAGTCCTTCATTCATTCTGTATCCATAAAGGATCAGACACCAGATACCAATGGGAACATCTGAACAACTACAGGTTTTAATGAATGAAGTAGATTTCCAAATTAAAGCTTTCTTCTCACAGGACACCTAATATTCTTTGGGATTTTTATAGCCATGGTCCATGTCATTAATGGTTGGCGGTCAACTGCTGATGTGAGATGAGCAATAAAGAAATGGAATCGTTTTTCTAAAATTTGATTTCACATTTTTTTCTCCCCCTTCATTTTAAAAAGAAACTAAAAGTATTCCTCAGTTAAGAGAATACTTAAAAACAAACTTAGTTGGAATTCAGCAATGTAGTTATGTGAGAGAAAGGAGACATGAAGAGAACTATTATGTTTGGAATAGTGATGTAATTAAGCAATTTACTCTTTCCTGGTTGTTTTGCTTACTCAGGGAAATAGACATATTCTGTTCAAACGCATCCCATAAAATCTTTCAGGTAATAACAGGTAATCTCACAGTTGATTGTTTGGATTTTATTGCTTGAGTTGACTAGTATATTCCAAAAGTCAATCTTTGTGCCTATATTATGCTCATTGCATACAGACACTCTGAGGCAATTTTCCATGTCCTGCATGGTGAAATTAGTAAGAGTTGTTAGGTTTATCTTTTTTTTTCTGGTCATGAACTCAAGTTTACTTTTTAAGATTCTATCTAGATAATTCAGTTGCCTCATTTGTTGTTCTCCAAATCTTCCAAGGCACAGGGGTGAAGCAGTTTCACCACGGCTATTATACATGTTCTTGTCTTTATTTTTCTTGCATATCAGAGTTCATTCCATTTTATTTGCCATAATGTAAAAGGAGCAAGAATTATCTTACTTAAATAAGAAACAAAAATCCAACGTGTAAATAAATATGCTCAGGAGTAATGTGCTTAGTACAATATTAAAATAAACTAGATCTGTATATACATCTATTTGTAGCTATAAAAATAAAAGTTAGCTTAAATGTATGCTTATATATGTTCTTAAATCGTCATTATTCATAAATGGTTAGTCTCAACAATTGTGTTTATATGAATAGATAGGATTTGATACGATAATTTGCACATTTAACTTTTTATCCTTAGGACTGTAGCATCCCAAATCAGTAATTAGTTTAAGGAACAAAAATGCAAACAGAAGCATAAAGGATTATTTTTTCCTGTTCAGAAAACACAGTGCTAATAGGATAATGACCGCTTATGAAGGCTGCATGCATCAGTTTAATAAATTATGGGCTTGAAAAGAGAATTGTGGACAAAGTAATATCTAAAAATGTCCTGATTTTTAAGGGATAAGCAGCATTGTATTTACTTTCACATAGAATTCATTTAGGGCAGTGAATAATGTCATAGTAATAGAAAACCATTAGAAATAAACTGTTCTCTTCTTAAATGTCAAACAGAATGGCAGTTGTTTTATTGCTGAAGCTGAATTTACATTTCAAAAGTCTTAGGATTTCAAATTTTACTTGTATTTCACAAACACAATCTCTTTCAGCTATTTTAAAGCAAAATTATATCCTTGTTCCTGGTGTGAAGTAAAACAAAAGGTAATATATACACATTTATATGGGACCAATATACAAATTTTAAATTAATAAATTTCAGTTGTTTTTCTGTGCTTTGTTTCCTGTTTGGCCCTTACAGTATCACTGTGTATATTCTGTGACTCTTTAAGATGGCTTATTCATATACTTATTTTATGACATAGGTTTTCTTTCTATAAGTTACTTTTTCTGATAGGACTTTTTATTTTACCTGTAAATATAGTCACTTCTCTAACTAATAAAATACCTTTGAAACTGCACAATTAGTGTCAAATTTACATATTTTTCTCTCTTTTGAAAACCATTTTGGTTTTAGTTTGGTCATTTCAATTGGAATTTTTATTAAAATAACACATATACATTATTGAAGGTCAAATACAAAGGTTTTTAAGAACAAAAGAGTAGTCTCTTATCTCGTCTTCTTTTCCCTAATATCTTCTATGAAGCAAGAGATTTCAGCTCAATTTCAGCTATTTTTACCCTGAAGTTACTGTTATTTTTCAAAATAAATGTATATTTGGACATTTGTTGCTTTTTCTATTTTGACATGCTTTATTGACTTCCTACTTAAAGAATATAAGTATTTACACACACATATGCACACACAAATAGCTCTTTTCTATCTTTTCAATGTATTGATTTCATAATTTTTAAATCTATATTCATTTCTACTGCAAATCAACTTTTAACTCAGTCACATCTTATATTCCTATATTGTTTCTTTTCTTGTACAACTTCTTCTCTCTGGGAGTCCTAATGGCCTTGATTTTTCAGTTGTTGATGTTTTGTTGTAACTATTGCTAATCCACAAACGGTCTGACAGAACTGAAAGGCTTTCTCAATGGAACCAAACACACCAGATGACCTATCTGGTCCACTTTCTCCCCAAAGTATATCCTTCCTATGGCCCCTGATATTTTGCACCAATCTGAATTGTCTGATAGGCAAGCAGAAGAATGACTTCCTTTGGGTTTTTTTTTCACCTTTCTAGAGATTTTCTTTGGTTCTTTTCCAAAGTAAATCCCTTCTTCACTAAATTTCATTCCTTCCTCTGTCTTATTTTATAGCCTCATTTTGATGAACTAAATCTTCCCATATCTTCCTGGAAGAAAGTACATAGGTGTAAAATTCTTGACTCCTTGCACCTGATAATGTCTTTGTTTTTCTCTCCTATGTAGTTAATGCTTAGTCCAATGTAGAATTCCAGTTGGAAAATTATTTTCCTCAGAATTTTTAAGGCATTATTTCATTTGCATCCAGTTTCCAGTGTTGGTATTGAAAAGCTCAAAGCTGCTTGATGCCTAATCATTTTTTTAATGTTGATTTATTTATTTTGAGAGAAAGAACAAGTGCATGTGAGTGGGGAAGGGGCAGAGAGAGGGTGAGAGAGAATCCTAAGAAGGCTCCAACATGGGGCTCGATCCCACGAACTGTGAGATCATGATCTGAGCGAAAACCAAAGGCTGGATGCTTAACTGACTGGCCACTCTGACGCCCCTGATGCTTAATCATTTCTATGTGATCTGTGTTTCTTTTTTCCTTTCTAAAAGATTTTGTTTTTATTTTTCTTTAATTCTGATGGACTAAGTTTTTATAAGGCTATACATTGTTGTGAGTTATGTAGATCTTTTTTTGTCCCCCAGAAGTAGTACTATCTATATATGAAGAGATTGAGACACAGGTAAATTCAATAACTCGCCCAAAGTTACAAGGTAGTAAGTAACAATATCTAGATTAGAATCCAGGTAGTCTAGCTCTGCAGTCTTCTCTCTTGACCATTAAACTAAGAAGTGAGTGTCTTTTTGTAAATGTGTCTAAGGATAAGTTTTTCCCTCTTGATTCATTATATTCTGTTGTATGTTGGGACTCCCATAGAATGAGAATTTTATGCATGCTGTATGGAAAATGGCATGATTTTTAATAAAAAAACCTGTAATGATTAAATCATAGTGACCATCTTAATCATTTATTCTTTTGGAAAGAGTTGTTATATATACCCTGTGTATATATGAATCATCTTTAATATAACTGAAATAGAGGTGGCTCAGTTGGTTGAGCACCCAACCCTTGATTTCAGCTCACGTCGTGGGACTGAGCTCCATGTTGAGTTGGGCTCCATGCTGAGTGTGGAGTTTGCTTAAGATTCTCTCTCTCTCCCTCTGCCCCTCCCCCCCACTCTCTCCTTCTCTCTCTGAAATAATAAAAAAAATACCTGGAACAATCTATATAATAGTTTAAACTTTGCACTTAACTATTAGAAATCACAAAACAGAAATGATAATATCAGAATGGTAATAAACTCATCAATTAATGTACAGTCCAACAAAAATACACATAAGGCTTTTGTTTTTAATTAAAACAAACTGTAAACTTCATGTGGAAAAAAAGCAAGAAAAACCAGGCAAATTTTGAAAACAAAGAGTAATGATGGTAGGCTTTTATTTTAGATATTAAAATTCACAGAGCTACAATAATTTTTTTTTTTCAACGTTTTTTATTTATTTTTGGGACAGAGAGAGACAGAGCATGAACGGGGAAGGGGCAGAGAGAGAGGGAGACACACAGAATTGGAAACAGGCTCCAGGCTCCGAGCCATCAGCCCAGAGCCTGACGCGGGGCTCGAACTCACAGACCGCGAGATCGTGACCTGGCTGAAGTCGGACGCTTAACCGACTGCGCCACCCAGGCGCCCCAACACAGAGCTACAATAATTTAAAATAATGTAGTTCTCAATGAAGAACATACAGATTAATGCAATAGAACAGAAAACTCAGAAACAAGACCAGATATTTTCAGGGATGTAGTATGTAATAAACAAAAGAGGAAAAAGTAGATTATTCAGTAAGTAGTATTGAACCCTTCTGCCATCAATAAGAAAACAAGTTAGGAAGAGTTAAGATATGCTGCAGTGTTCAGCAATCCCCATATATCAATGACTTAAAAAAAAAATCAAAAGGAAGATTTCTTTTTTACGCTACATGTGCATTTTAGGTAAGATGGGGACACTGCTCTGAATCATATTCAGGCACTCAGCTGAATGGGGTTCCTTCTTGAAGCTTCTGCTGGAAAACTGCAGAAAAAAGTTCTTTAAGATTCTAAACAAAGTGACAAACACATGACTTTGATTTTCATGTCTTTAGCCAAAGTAAGGTGCATATGCACTTGCTTGCAAGGTGGATAATAAGAAAATATAACTTTACATGTGCTTGGAAGAGGAAAACTATAAAGTTTCAGTAAAAAGCACCTATTCATGCCACAAGTTTCACTGTGGTTTGAATGGAGCTCTCTGCCTTGTGGTATACTCACTCTCACTTTTAGGATCCAAGCTATGCAAACAGCTGCTATCTGTGGATAAATAAAAACAATCTTAGTGGAAAAAAAATGAATCGTACATTAGCTTAAGTTTCAACCTGGAAGGGACACATGACACTTTGCACTTTTTTTTTTCTTGACAAAGCAAGTCATATGACTACATCTGTATTTAAAGAAGCAGGGAAATATAATTCTAGCTTATGTCTTTAAAGGGAATTAAAAATATTAATAACTGCCCCTAATAATTTCCTATTTCATTGTTAGTAAGATAATACATTTCTAATATTTCTATAATTTAAAGCTAAAAATATTCTATGAAAATAAATACAGTATCTTATATAATCTCAAAGTTCAAAAGGACTTTTAGATGGGACATAAAATCAAAGAGTTATAAAAATACTCTCATAAATATTACTGCATGAAATTTTTAAAATTGGTAAAATGTAAGAGAAAATACTGTTAACAAAAATCAAAGCACAAATGACTGATAGGTAAATTACTTGTAACTCATATTACAGAAAGAGAGAGAATTCCCTTAATGTAGAAAGACTTCTTAGAAATCAGATAGTACTAGACCCAAAGCTTGGATAAGGTGTATAAAAAAAGAAAAATAAGTAAAAATGGCTCTTAGCATGTTAAGAATAATATTCATAGTAAGAGAAGTGTAACTAACTACATGGAGAACCCAATTTTTGACTATCAGGCTGGCAAAGGTGAGAATGTTTGACAATGTACTGATTGTAAGAGAAAGGTAGTGGGTAAGGAATTTTTATCTAATGCTAGTGGGAAAGTAAATTACTGAAATATCTATGAATAAAAGTGTTACATTATTTATTCAAGTTAAACATGGATATATCTTTTGACTCAACCATTCTAATTCTAGATATTAATATTACAGATAGGATATGAAAACAGACATATATAATAGGTACTATTAATTGCAATATTTTTATAACAGTTTAAAAACATCTTAAGTACCCATAAATATTGGAAATTGATTAAAAATAATTCTTGGTGCGTACATATAATTGAATACTATGCAGTTGTTCCGTGAGCACTAATAGATACATATCCCCCAAGATATTCTGACTCAAAAAATAAAAACTAAAACAAGGTACAAAGGCTAGGTATGATAAGATCTGTACTATTACTATGAAAACAAGAATATAAACGGACTTAAGAACACATGAAAGTAGTAACAACAGTAGCCTCTAGACAGAAGTGGATGGCTGGTGAAGGGGAGAATGAAGATGTTTATAAGATACTTTGTACCTTTTGCATTTTGTGCCAGATGCACTACCTATTCTAAAATAAATTGAATTGACAAAAATTATTTGGAAGGGAGTTTGAAGTGCCATTTCTCTCTCTCTTTTGGTTAATTGCTCTGAAACTAATATATTATGTATTTATTATGTATATATTATAATATATTACAAACAAGCAGTGAGATTTCTTATTATTCCTATCAATTACATGTTTATTCCTAAAGCCTGGGTGTGATCAGCAGATGTATGTAACCAGGAATTTAGATTAACAAATGCTGATATGAGTTGGTCAAAACTTTTTCTATGTATTCTGTAGGAATATATAAAACAAAAATTAGAGCAAAACAATTTAATAATTTTGATAAAGTTTAGAAAAAACTGATGTGTACCTTTTTTTTTTTTTTTTTCTGATGTGTACTTTTGATATAATGATTGGATATTAACTGAATGAGATTTAATACATTTTTTGCAAAGCATTAAATTTAGACAAGCAATTGGATATTTATGCCTTATATGTTAAATGATTTGAGATAGGTTTCCCTTCCACTTTCACTAACATACATAACAAATTTTCTATAATAAGATTATGAGTAAAAGACTATTCGTCATAGAGTTATTTATGAATATATATATTTTCATATATATATGAAATATTCATATTTCATATATTTCATATATATATGAAAATATATATTCATAACAATTTTTCTATAATAAGATTATGATTAAAAGGCTATTTGTCATAGAGTTATTTATGAATATATATATTTAATGGAGCAGAATTGATCTAAAGCACACTTGTAGCAAAGAAGAATACTTGGAAAATGATAGCTAGAATATATTTACATTTCTAGATTGAAAGTAGTCATTTGTTGATTTGTTTTCCGCTTTTATTTTATGTCATTACTTAAAGATAGCAGTAGACTCTACCTTTGATATCATTATAAGATGCATATAATTTTCACTTAGTTGTAGAAGTCAATTCAAGCATATTATTTTATAAATAATACATATATTATTTAGATAAAATAAAATATAGTTTCAGCAAACAAAATGTTTAATACTATATATTTTAATTTATCCATAATTTAATTTATTTTGAATTTGCTTTCTAGAAGTAGTGTCAAATGTTGAGAAATCCACATTAGTCTTGTAAGGATGCTATAATAATTAGGTTGCAAGTTAAGTTGCTATAGCAAAGTGAACCTAAACAACAGTGGCTTAATCAAGGTAAAAGTACATTTTCCCCGGGGTATGTGTATGTGACTCAGGGCTACTATAGTGACTTATTCATGTTGGATGCAAAAATTCCCTCTATCTTGCTGAAATACTAAAAGGGATCTTTTAGTTTACAGTTCCGGATGCTCCTGTTCCCACCCTTATGTCCACATACCCATTTCCAGAAAGGTAAGAAGAGAAAGATTGAGGCAACAGATCTCTTCTGTTCCCATTCTATCAGTCAGAACTGAGCTACCTGGTCATACCTGGCTGAAGGCATGTTGAGTGAGAAATCCAGTCTTGACTCTGAATGGCATGTTCTCCTCTGAAATTCAGGGGGTTTGTTATTAAAAGAAATAATGGATCTGAGGACTAGCAGTGTCTGCCATATTTACAAATTATATTTGATTGTACTATCCCTGTTCTTCTCCCTGCACCCCTTGTTGGTGATGGTAATTGAAAAATCTACCAAGACATTACACTATTGTCAAATATGAGGAGCAAAAACTACTCCATCTCCCCTTACTCCTCCCTAATTTTTGAAGTCTATTTCATGGAATTGTCCACTAACCTTGTGAAAGGACAAATTAGTAAATAAAACACTATGAGTCAGTCATTCTGTGTTTTCTCGAATGCAAATATATAGAAATAAAGATATCTGACAGTACTATTCATTGAGCCCAGTTTTCTTTCTTAAAAATAGTTCATCTCAACCATTTTTAAGATGGAGAGGAGGTACATAGGGACTATGACCAAGTTGATAGGTAGGAAAGATTGATGGAGGGTCAGCAGAGATGGAGTTGATGACAACCATAAAGAAAAGAAAACCCATATGTAGCTCCTTCTGAAGCATCTGTGAGGGAACTCATGTATTGTAGCAATCCTGAAAACAACACTTAATATAACAGGAAGAAGGGAATACTCCATTGGTTGAATTAAGGTCTGGTCTTCATCAAGCAGCATTAAGCATTTTCACTGCAAGAAAATTTCCACAATAGGTTGGGGAGGGAATTGACAAGAAATAAACAAAATCACATAAAGGGAATGTTCTTTAGTTGTGTGAATTGAAGTTAAGAGCACAGAACCTGAGACAAGGATTAGACGCAGATTGTTTATTTGTGAGGTCATCTCCAGAAGCACAAGTAGGGGAGTGGGAAGGTCCACCGAAAATGATAAAAGTCAACCAACAAAGAATTCTCAAGCAAGTTTTTCCACTGGGAAACTCAGAGATGCAGTGGTGAGAACACATCAGAGTTATTCCTGAGTCTTCTTGGTTGGACACTGCTCCTGGCAGCATTTATTCCACCATTACTTCTGGTTCCCATATTCAGGCACAACTGGCTCTGGCCACTAATGGAATCTCTCAGGAAAAGAGATATAGGAATTGGAAGTAAGGCTGGTGTGCACTAGCAGGGCAAGGCTGAAGTGTTACAGACGAAGCACCTTCACTAATTACTAGGATTTTTCCTCATAATGCTATCACTGGTGTTAAAAAAAAAACCAGAAAGACCAAAACAAACAAACAAGCAAACTTCTACCATTTTATTAACATTTTAATTTCAAAGATTGGGTGCTGTGATGGTCCTGGAATTAGGAATAAAAAAAATTATAGTATTCCTCCCCTCCAAGAGGTTGTAGTCTACTGTAGTAAAGTATGTGGCAATAGCAATTTGTGAGCTCCAATTATAAATATTCTGAAATATCATGATAGACATTTTGCCTTTTTTGGTATTCATCTGGCCTAGTATTTCTAGATCCAATAAAATATCATATCTGCTATATTCTCCATATTTTTGTTGGTTGATTTGCTTGCCAAATTTGCAAGGTTTGATGAAATATAATTCTTTAGAATGGGTCCTTCCATGACACTGTTGTTTAGATTAACAAGAAATCTGGGTATGTATCATAGCCTGTGTTAACTAATTAAAGAAAATAGTCTCCTCAAACAGTACCAAATATAAAAAAGACAAAAATGAAGCTATTGAAATACACTTTGGTTGAAAATACAAACACACCAAAGCCAACCAAATAAGTAAATAGTGAATGAATGAAGAAAGAAAGAAAGAAAGAAAGAAAGAAAGAAAGAAAGAAAGAAAGAAGAGAGAGAGAAAGAAAGAAGGAAAGAAAGAAAGAAAGAAAGAAAGAAAGAAAGAAAGAAAGAAAGAAAGAAAGAAAGAAAGAAAGAAAAGAAAGCCATAGAACCCTCCTCCTATACACATCTGAGATTTTTCTTGAATTGCATTTATGATTGCCCACTATTAGTTAAGTCATTGTCTAAGAAAGTCTCTATTAATATAATCAATATTCCCTTGATAATAATAATGTCCATTATTAGATTTGTAAGGCCAGCCTGCACTACAAAATGGCATATAACTTAAATGTCTTTTTGCAATATTAGTTTTTACTTATATATTTAATACACAAGTATGTTTTTATAGCTTATTGCTTCCCAGTACTTCTTTATGGATTAATTTCCTTTTTTTCTCTGGAGAACAACTTCTATTTGTGCTTTAAAACATTGTCTGTGAGAAATTTTCATTTTCCATATATCCAGAGATGTCTTGATTTCAACACTAACATTTGGATAATATGTATTTTTCATAAAGCTTTAGATTCAAATTTATGCTACCCTACTACTTGTGAGAAACTGTACTGCTGTTTTCTTGCAAATAATGCAATTGCAATTAATTGTAAGTAATTTGGCAGCTTCATTTATTGAAAGTAATATGTCCTTTCTCCTTGCTAGCCTTGAGAATTTTATCTTTAACCCTCATGTTCACAAAAGATATGTTATGTGCCTACATCTGGGTTTTTATTCTAGTATACTCTGTCTGACATCAGACATTCTATCTGTATGACCTGTTCTTTATGTATTTCTAGGATAATTTATTAAATATTTATTTAAAACACTACATATTTCTAGTCTGTTTATTTTTTCTTTCTGAAACTCTAAGTAAATGGGTATTGGGGTTTCTGTATCAATGTTATATGACCCTTAAAATTCCTTTCATATGTTTGGTTTTATTATGTTTTTGCGCTATCTTCTGGAAGATTTTCTTAATTCAATTTTTCAGCTCACTAATCTGTTCTCCAGCTATATCAATATACTCTCTACTCACATTAGTTGTGTGTTTTTATTTTGTAGTATATTGCACTACAGAATATCTACAAGTATTTACAATTTTAAAACTTATAAACTGAATTCTTGATACATTTAAAATTCCACATAAAGAATACACTGATAGTATCTTTGGACTCCTCTTGATTATTCACAAATAATTATACCTTCCACACATATATAGTTGTATTTATTTTTGTACTTCAGATAAATATAAAAATAATATATGCATTCTCCTGGGATTGCTTCTTTATTCACTCTTTATTTTGATTAAAAAACACTAGTATTTATTGTTTATTCTAATATATTAAAGGACATTTAGCTATATCAATTACTTAAGTTGTGCTTGTGTGTGTGTGTGTGTGTGTACCTGTGAGATACAGTATTTTGTATTTTATTTTGAGCTACCTCATTATCAAAGCAATTGCACTTTTCAGAAGTATATAGCACTTTTGTCTTTTAATCTTCTGGAACACATCTTTCTAGTCTTTGCCCAACATTCCGTGGGGTTGCTTGTTGTCCTTCCTATTTTTTTATGGGAATTGTTTTATTGTCTGGATACACAATGTCACAAAGCCTATTTTATTATAAAGTGTTGACTATGGGGGTGTCTGGGTGGCTCAGTCGGTTAAGTGTTCGACTTCAGCTCAGGTCATGCCTGCTTCAGATTCTGTGACTCCCTCTTTCTCTGCCCCTCCCCTTTCTCTCTCTCTCTTTCTCTCTCTCTCTCTCTCTCTCTCTCTCTCTCTCTCAAAAATAAATAAATATAAAAAAATAAAAATAAAAAAAATAAAGTGTTGACTATGACCTGTAATTTATTGGAATACTGTACTGAAAGTGAAAATCAGAATGGTTGTATGGGTGTAGAATGCTTGTGAGTGCATTGGTTGTTTAACCTGGTGGTGGTGTGGCTGACTGTGATCTTTGACTCACTGCTAGTGCCCTGCATCGTAAGAGAGGGTGGTTCCGCGTATTACTAGCCCAGGAAAAGATCTAAATTCAAAATTCAAAGTATGACTTCTAATGAATGCATATAGCTTTCACATCTTTACGAGGTTAGAAAATTGTAGGTTGAATCATCATAAATCTGGGACCATCTGGATGCCCTTGCATTTTTTCTAAGTTTGAAGTGAGCTTGTCTCAGTCAAGTATTTTCTTAATCTATATGAAATTGACTTGGCATATGTGAGCCCCATTTATTTTACATTTTATAAAAGTATGCTGATTCTTTAGGAGCACCTTGCTATGTATGTGGCTATCTGCTTTTCCAAGTAACTTACTTTCAACTTGAAGAATTCCAAGTTTGTTCAATATGTGCTTAATACATAGGTCACCATGGTGATATTTTTCTATATTAAAAATCTCATCCAAAAATGTGGTATATCTCTTGTTTATTTCTCAAATTATTTCAATAAATTTTTTAATTCGTTTACATTTTAAATAATTTAATTTATTTTTAAAATAATTCCTGAGTTACTTGTTTACGTTTGTTTAAGGTATAATCTTCCATTAAAATGTAAGTATCTTGACTGTAGAGATGAATGAATTTTTACAAACTGTACATGTCTATATTAGCCCCAGATTAAGAAACAGAACTCTAACATCACCTGAAAACTCCTTCTCATATTCTTTCTAGTAATAAACTTCCCCAAATAAAATCACCTTTCTGACTTCTAACAGCACAGATTAAATTCTCCTTTTTTTGTGTCTTAAAGAAATGGAATAGATGGTATGTTTTAGAAATTTAAACTCTAATTGTTCTTTACAGAGTTTTCTAAGCAGACTTACTCCTATAAATAGTCATACAAAATTTTTCTAATTATATTTAAAAATCTATAGATATTTTTATATTTTTTTTGAATACCATATCACATGCAAAGACAAATTTTGCCTTTCTTTCATGTTCCTTATTCCTGAATCAATCAATCAATTGATATTTTTTTGTCTTGCAGTTTAGTCTAGGACTTGTAAATATTAAACAGAAACAATAAAAGTGGGCACCTTCGGGGTGCCTGGGTGGTTCAGTAGGTTAAGCATCTGACTTCGGCTCAGGTCATGATCTCACAGTTCCTGGGTTTGAGCCCCACATCGGGATCTGCGCTGACAGCTCGGAGCCTGGAGCCTGCTTCGGATTCTGTGTCTCCCTCTCTCTCTGCCCCTCCTCTGCTTGCACTCTGTCTCTCTCTCAAAAATAAATCAACATTTAAAATTTTTTTTTTTAAAAAAACCCTATTTTAAAAAAAGTGGGTATTTTCATTTTGTTACTAACTTAAAGCAAATACATTTCATATTTTAGCATTAAGAATGACTTTTGCTGTATTTCTTCAGTATCTAAACTTTACCATCATCAGAAAATAGCCTTCTTGTCCAAGTGTGCCAATTTTTTATAATAAATAGATTTTTAATTTTTTAAAATGTTTCTGCAAGTATTATAATCACATTATTCCTTTAATATGATAAAGTGATAAGTAGTCTGGTAATGATTGATTGTTTCAAATGCACTTGTGCATTTACTTCATGAATATTGTATTTAGTACTTTTGCTTTTATTTTTCGTTAATGAAGTTAGCCTATAATTTCCCCTTATTATGCTGCCTTTGTATGTTTTTGTTTGTTCACTTTAAGTTTATGCTGGTTTCCTGGAATAAGTTGGGCATATTTCCCCTCCTTTTTCTGTCAGGAAGGGTTTGTACAGGACTGAAAAGTAGTTCTGCCTTTAAATTTGATAACTTCTAGCTCATAACTATTTATGTTGATTTTTTTCTCAGAAAATTTTAAAATACTGATTCAACTTCTTTATTGTTTGAAGATGCTTCAGGCTCTCTGAAAGTTATATGTAATATATCTTATCTTATTTACTCTTCATGTATAAATACCTACCTATTTCATTCTTGGTATAATTTAATGTTCTTTTGTTTTCTCCTCGATTCATCTCCCAGTAGAAGTTTGCCTATTTTACTAGTCATCTCAAAGAACCAACTTTTACCTTTGCTATGTCATTTTATTATCATACAGCTCTAGATTCTAAGTATTTGAAATTTTGCATTGTATGCTACTTTTTTTGTTTTTTCAATATTTACATTATTTGGAACTACTATAATTTCCAATTGTGTATTATTATCAATTGTACTTATTGTACTCATCTCTGCTTATGATGTCACCTCTTTTCAATATGTTAACATTACTCTAGTTCTAGAATATGTTGTAAATATGATTAAGAAGCACCAACTAAAATAATACCTGACACATAGAAGAAGTTTAATAAATACACATATAAATAAATAAATAATATTGAGTTATTAGTTGTGTTGTCAATTCCTCTATATTTAAACTGGTTTGGGCTTACCTCACCTATAAAATTGAAAGGATATTTTGAGAGCTTCCATATGATGTAGGATTTATAAACTTATCTCCATATATCTATCAGTTTTATAAAATATAGTTGGTGACATTAGATGATTAGAAGTTTAAATGTGTTTACCTTCTTAGTAAATTAAGTTAAACTTTTTCTCTTTAGGTACTAATACTATTTTTTTTTTTGGTGTTGCTTTTATCTTAAAGCCATATTTATTTGTTATTAAGTTTTATAACTGGCTTTATTTCAGTCAGTTTTTGACTGTATATTTTTCCCCTCTTTCTCCTTTCAGCCCTTTATGCCTTTATTGTTCATGAATGACCCTTGAAAACAACTACAGCTGGATTAAAAGTCCTTTTGGACAATATCTGTCTTTAACTAGTAAGCTTAGTTTATTTACCCTTGTTATGATTATTTTAAAAACATTTTCTTAATGTTTATTTATTTATTTTGCAAGAGAGGGAAAGCGTGAGCAGGTGAAGGGCAGAGAAAAAGAGAGAGAGAGAATCCCAAGCAGGCTTGGTGCTAACAGCACGGAGCCCAATGTGGGGCTCAAGCTCATGAACTGTGCGGTCATGACCTGAGCTGAAATCAAGAGTTGGAATCTTAACTAACTGAGCCACCCAGGTGCCCCATGACTATCTTATATTGTACTTTGGGACATATCTCACTTTTTCCATCCTTTTTTCACTTTTTTCCCTGACTTTACTTTTATATTTTGAATTCACACATTCGTTTTCTGTTCTCATTTGTCCTCCATTTATTGGTATAGAAATTACACATTCATGTGTGTTCAGTTAGTTAGTGTTTACCCTTGAAACTGTAAAATGAATACTTAAGACTACAATCAGTGAATCAACAACATCCTAACCAATCTACTCACATCCACATACAATGCAAGGACTTTAGAATATTTTGTCTTAGATCAACATTTAGCAACATTATTACTGTTTGATATTATGGCTTATTTTAAATATCATAAAAAATTGTTATTCTTTTATAAGGACTTTTTAGATCTAACAAATATTTTCATCTTTATTTTGCTCACCATTACATTATTGGATCTCAGATTTTCCATGTGTGGAGATTTTCCCTCATTTTGATATATGGATGCATATACCTTACAAGTCCCTTTAATAGAAGTTGGTTTGGGTAAAGTATTAATTTTACTTACCTGTAAAGTTTCTATCAGCAGTTTCTCTTCAAAAATATTTTGGGGGGCACACAGTTTTGTCAACACTTATTTGTTGTTGGTACTTTCAGAATTTTAGTCTTCTCTCTCTGGTTTCCTTTGCTACTGCTGAGAAGTCAGCTGTTAGTTTCATTATAGTCCACTTGCAGTTGCCTGTACATTCTGGCAGATTTCAAAATCATTCTGATATGTATCTAGGCACGAATCTCTTTTTATTTGTTGTATTGATATCCATTCGGCTTGTTGTCTTTTATCAATCTTATAAAGTGTCTTTTTCAAATATTGTCTCTTCTCCATGTCCTAGTGTCTTCTTCTGACATTCTGATCTTGGATATAATAGCTTTTCTCCTGTGTGCTTCATGGCTTGTAATATCACTTTCATTACACTATCTATCTGCTCTGCATTCTGAGTATTTCCTCAAATACATCTTTCTTACAGTTCTGCTCTTTAAGTATGCTTATTGAATTGTTCATGATCACATTTTATATATCTAGAAGATCTATTTGAATTATTTTAAATTTTTTAATGTTTATTTATTTTTGAGAGGGAGAAAGACAGAGTATTAGCAGGGGAGGGACAGAGGGAGAAGGGAGACACAGAATCTGAATCAGGTTCCAGGATCTGAACTGTCAGCACAGAGCCCAACACGGGTCTCGGACCCACAAACAGTGAGATCATGATCAGGGCCAAAGTTGGACGCCCACCCAACTGAACCACCCAGGTGCCCCAAGAAGTTCTATTTAAATTCTAAAAGTCAGTCTTTATCTTTCAACATACATTTAATATTTTTTCCAACCTTAAACATAACATGTATATCGTATATTGCTGCTTATAAGACTTGTTGTTTACCAGATGACTTTGCTGTTTTTAGTCTGTTTTAGTCCAAATAAAATTTAGGATTTTATTGCTTCTTAAGGCTTTTTTTTCTTAATGTGGCTTTTTTCCTCTTGTGTGTGTGTGTTCATGTCTGTGTGTGAATATTTGTGTGTGTACTCATTTCCATAGCATATATTTGAGCCATGTGTTTAAGGGCATAACCCCAGAGAAAAGTTCCATTTTCTTTCCCATATATATGAGCATGAGAAACTCCAGACAATGTTTTATTTTTGTTTCTTTGTTTGTTTGTTTTCAATTCTCACTTTGTAATTAAATTTGTAATTGAATTTTGTAATTAAATTTTTAACAGGTTTTTTTCCCTTTCTACCTAGTGACATGGCTGAAACAAGTTAGCATAAAAAACCCTTCCCTTTAAGACATTTCTCCCCCAAGTTGCCAAAAAATCAAAGTAGTTTGAAGCTTCTGTTTTTATTCCATATGTCGCTGATTTTCTTTAATCTTGTTAAAACCTCCTGTTACCCAGATTTGAGTGTTTAGCTAAAACCCAAGCTCTAGGTAAACACTGATTACCAAATCAAATTCTAACTCCGCGGTTTGCTGATGCCCATGTATCTGGGTTGTCTGAATTTTGGTTTTGAATTGTGTTTTTTACTATCTAATTGATCAGCCATGTTTTTAAAAATATTTTACAAGTATTATCCAGTATTTCTGTTGTTCTGAATCACAATAACTTATCTAAACATAAAGCCTAAAATATTTACAGACAGAGGCCTCTATTGAAAATTTATGTTAGCAGTTATATTTTTATATCTACATTTTTCATTTTATTTTTTAAAAATTTTTTGCCTTTCTTTTAAGTTTTTTCTCAATTCCAGTTAGTTAATATATAGTGTTATAGTAGTTTCAAGCTAATATGCTAACTTGACATTTCCATACATCATCTGGCGCTCATCACAACAAATGCACTCTTATTGCTTCTTTTTCCTAAATACTTGTTCTTGTTTCTTAATTCCCTGTACTTGTTTTATAGCTGTATTATATCTTCTATCACTTCAAAGTAGCAATTGCATTTTTCAAGGCACTTGTTTATTGCTTTATTATTTTCTTATGTAGATTTTCTTCAGAAGTTGGGATTGGTGAGAAAAAATAAAAACCTAAATGGTAGGATAGTAGAAACATGCCTTGTTTTGCAAATTCCACCAGCGCTCACTGACCTTGAAATAGGCAAACCATGTTGAATAGTTAAAAAAATAAAAAAGATGCATAAATTAATCATGAAGTATCCTTAATTATATCTAAATGGAAAAGAACAGTAAAAGATTTCTAAGAAAAAAACCAACATTTCTTGCAATAGTTACACTACCAGAGAGAGGCAAATTAAGTTAAACTCTCTCTAAGCCTGCCTTCAGTGCATCCTAATAGTCCAAACAGCTGACATGGCCACTATCCTTATGCATTATGGGGCTATATGAGGTACTACATGGCATCCTGTTAGCAAAACCATCCCATAGTGGCACACTGTCCTCTTTGATGAGCTCTTGGCAGGTGAGTGCTGGAATCTAAAAAAACAGACTCTGCCAAGTAGAGAGCAAAGGTGATCTGGTAGCTGGTGCTCAGGAGAGGATACTCATGTTAATTGTGGCCCCGTACTGCCAGTCAGTCCCCTCAAAACAGCAACAATCAAGATAAAGTGGGCAAAACTCTAAATTCTCCCCTTTGGGGTGGTCTATTTTCTTGTAGTTATTTGTAGTTATTTCTTGTAGTTATTCCTTTGGTAGTTATTTTCTGATAATTTTATTTGTGCAAACATGATTTTGATAGTGTGTGTATGTGCGTGTATGCACACACACACACAATCTTTTACCCCTTGATGCCTATCTCCTGTACACTTTCTTGAATCCATTTGTTAAGAAAATGGTGTCCTGACTACCGAATGAGGGAGCGTGAGTCAAGCTGAGGGCAAAATACAGGCTAACAGCACCCTCCCCACCCCATGCCGATCCAGGTGGAATATGTGTGATATTCCTTGATACTCCTGGCTACCCAAGAACAAAGGAAAGGGTTTAAGTTCTTGCCATGGTAATGTGGGAAACTAAGGCAAATGAAAAATTAAATTCCTTTACTGCCTAACCCATTGACAAGTCCTTGAAATCGGTAGAATGACTTCCCTCTAGGAGCTCAGATGCCTGGATGATGACACTTTGCTGTGGGCAAAAGAGAATCTTAGCTTGACATTATCCTGATGTCAAGGATCTTGTAAGTCTACTTTAACATATAAAAATTCCTTTGGGAACTTCCTTTATCTCAGCTCCCCCAAGATACATACTGGCAATCATACTTCAAGCTTATGGCCCCCGATATGCATCTGAAGGGTCTCACGACTGAGGTTTTACTAAACTGTAATAAATGGCATTTCCCTAGCAACAGCTAACCCCTCAAGGTCTTGGAAACCTTGCTTCCAAAATTCCTTAGAGACTTACTCTATCTCTAACCCCCTCCCAACGTGAGGGTATATAATCAATTACCCATGATGACATCACTGCAGCTCTTCTTGCCCACTGGTCCTGTCCCCGTGTTTTAATAAAATCACCTTTTTGCACCAAAGGTGTCTTTAAGAATTCTTTCTTAGCCGTTGGCTCCAGACCACCCCACCATCACCCCAAAACTTCATCGTACCTATTAGGTATTTGTGTTTTAATCTATTTGCTTTTAGAGAAAAGAATCCAGGGTGCCCAATGTACTTGTGCACCACTTTTATTCTGGTTTATATCTCAGCATGTCATGTTTCTTTCAAACCTGTAGCTATAGAAACATTTATCATTTTTCTTGCTTTTCATGCAATAGCTGTACATAATGTTTCTTTTTATTCAGTGACATTTAGTGGTATTAGATGGTAGAAATGAGCTCAAATTCTGAATGAAGGCTCAGACAAGTATTATAGTTCCTGAAAGTACCTGAAACTGCTAATCATCATGATAAATGGCCCACTGTAAGTTGATGGAAGATGTACAATGGATTGTCACTAGCTGCTTTTGAATTACAATTGCTTTTTATGATGTTAACAGTTACCTGACCAAATGCTGAAATGGAGAGAATCAGAATGAAGAGTCTGTTATGCCTAGATCTTGCTTTATCTTGATTTGATATAGAATGCATAAAACATGCCAAAATAAATTTATTTTGAAGTCAGCCCAGTTTCAAATCATTTTATACCTTTTCTTTCTTTTGAACAATGTGGTATGAGTATCAATAGCCCATGAAAAGATTATGAATAGAGAAGATGTTTTTAAAATCTATACTCAAGTGTACTACTGACAAATAACTCATGTAGAGTACAGTGGGACCTTATGGTAGATTTACTCTTGACAACAGTTTTTAAAGGTGGAAAATGTTATCAGTTTATAAATGAGTAAACTTTAGTGATGAGAGATTTAAATAATGTTCATCAGAGCAATATAACATACATTTCCTGATACATTGTAAGTACATAATATATGTTAATTTCTTCCAATCAGCTCATCGGTTTGGAGGTTCTATTTAATTCTATCATGTGTTTTCTGACAGAATACAATTATGTGAATGCTATTTGGGAGACTGTTCTTGCAGAAAGCATAACCAGATATTCTTTATGGCCTCTTCACTTTCTCTAATTTTCCAGTTTCTCAGACTTTTGAACAAGTTTCTAGACTACAGGTTGCTGTTTCATAACTAAATCTCTTTGGGCACAAGCAGGAAAACAAAACAAAACAAAACAAAACAAAACAAAACAAAACAAATGTCTACTTTTTAAAATGCACTAAAGTGCATGTTTTTGAGTCAAGGAAACCCTTTCAAGACCTTACTTAAAATCCTTTTACTTGTTGTCAAAACTTGATGATTATCAGAATCCTTTACATGTGAAATTATCAGAGGCCAAACTCCAGGCTTCTGCTGAAAGAGAAGTAGTAAAGCTTAGAGGGGAGAAACCCAATGCCTGCATCAGACAGCCCAGGCTCACAATCCAAATCTATGTTAATTAGCTCTTAAAACTTCAATTTTTTGGGGCGCCTGGGTGGCGCAGTCGGTTAAGCGTCCGACTTCAGCCAGGTCACGATCTCGCGGTCCGTGAGTTCGAGCCCCGCGTCAGGCTCTGGGCTGATGGCTCGGAGCCTGGAGCCTGTTTCCGATTCTGTGTCTCCCTCTCTCTCTGCCCCTCCCCCGTTCATGCTCTGTCTCTCTCTGTCCCAAAAATAAATAAAAAAAATAAAAAAAAAAAAAAAACCTTCAATTTTTTCATCTGTATAAAAGGGTTTATAAGATTGTAGGATACTTGTGTATGGTTTAAATAGAATACCATCCACAAAGACTATAAAGCTATGCCAGGCACATAGAAAGCTCTGCATAAATGTCAGTTATTGATATTCTTTATGTCTTCAAACATGTCAAAGTCAGGACTATGAGACAACCATTGTTCTACCTTACATGTAATTCTAATAAGGCTTTTTAGAGTGGAGAATTTCTGCAAGACAAGGTTCCTGCCAGGAGAAATAGCAATTCAGAATGCAGGAGAAATAACTACAACTACCACTAGTCCTACTCCTACTCTTCTCACACACACACACACACACACACACACACACACAGAGTCACACAAATACAATTATGCGTACACACCCATAGAAAGAAAGAAGAGAAATTGTAGATTTAATACCAAGATTATCAGCAGTTTTATTAGTAAAACACTCAAGACTACAATTACTGCGTTTCTACATATTGAGTTATACCACAGTTGAGCAGTAGAACAGGAATCTCAGCAAGGTAGAACCATGTGGTTTTAGAGACAGATAGTCCTTTCTTCTTCAGAAGATCCTGAATGGACCACACTGTTCCTCTCTGCATAACACCATTGTATTCATGGTGATTGTTAAGTCAATAAGCAAAAGAAAATATGTGTGTACATATCTACATTCAGAATTATCTGTTAAATGTGATAGAATATTTGTTAATGGATTTTGGAAATATTATATCAAAAATATTTTATTTTTAAAATTTTTATGTTGAGACATTTATAAAACCAAGGTATTTAGACTAACGTGCTTTGAATGGGCTGGCTGGCCAAGAATTTGTTAGCAATATAAAAGAAAAACGCTTATATTTATATAGCTCTTCACAAATAATTATTTATTTTTTGCTCTAGCACTGAATATAATTAGGTTAAATATCAAGAAATTATAGTTTTCAAAATCTCCAAACAACACACATTTTTTTGTTATTTCCTTTCTATTCCTTAATTAAATTCTTGCATATCATTAAGTAAGGCTCTGAGCACCTAACCTCAACTTTCACAGGTACAAATCTATAAAGAACTTGTCCCTGAGCATGTCAGAAACAGTTATATTTTGAGGTCTTTTAATGTATCCGTGTATGCACATGATGTACCTGTGAATAGAAGAATCTAGGTAGCAGTTGTTTGAACTCCTACATCTTTGTAATTTTGAGTCATGCTTTTCACTTTTTTTAACACTTGACTGACTCTAATGAGACACTGCATACCATTTCTTTGAAGGTGAAATCTTGGGATAAGAAAAGAAAAAGATATTTAAGTCACATGAAAGTGCAAATATTTTCTGTGTGAGACAATTATACAAATTAATTTGTCAGTTTTTGCACCAAACTATTCTGAGAATGTTGCTTTGTAGGTTGGCCACAACTCTCTAAATTCCCAATTATCCCCCTCTGGTCAAACAATCTCCAACTTCAGTGGGCATGAGAATTAGAACAAGAGTGTGTTCACAATAAAGATTTGGTAGCTTCACCTTCAAATTTTGATTCAGTAGATTTCTTGTGAAGTAAAGAAATCAATATTCTCACCAATTGTCTCAAGTGATTCCAATCCTTAGGGCTTGTTGACTAAGAACAACCCTCTAAGGAGCCTGGATTAGCCTTTTGAGAAATTTGCATTGTCCAGGGTTTACAAAGTCTTCACTCACCCACTTTAATGTCAAAATTAAAGAGTTTAAGTACCCAAATTACAGTCTCATATCACAGGTTAGTTTAGTCAAAATCTCCATTATTTCTAAGAAACATGGACAGAAATGCATCACAAGCTTTAGAAGAACAAAAACCTACATTAAAGCTTCAAAATGTCTGTTTTGCACATCAAAAGCATGGGGATTGGAAAACTGCAAGGAACTGGAGTAAGAGGAAAATTTCTACAAGCAATGATGACTCTTCAGTAAAATAGTTCTATGCTAGTTCTTGCTTTATTTAGTCTCAGACCTAATTTTAGGAGTATTAAAGTTATATCAACAGTTCTTAAATTTTAGCAAGTGGATTCATCCAAAGGGATTTGTAAGACACAAATTGCTGGAACCAAAGTTCTGATTCACTAATCTGGGATAGCACCCAAAATTTGCATTTCTAAAAATTCGCAATTGATTCTGCTGGTTTGGGGACCACGCTTTAAGAACCCACTGAGTTAAATGGACTTTAAGGAGGGCGGTTTGGACTAGCAGATAAGTGTAGCCTTTGGCCTCAGGCCAACTGGGACAGTGCTAACACACCAGCCAGGCTGAAGAACAAGTCTGGTTCCTTGCTGTCAGCCCATTACTCAGCTCTTCTGTGACACGAATGGCACTTCTCACCCCTAAGAATCTGGGACCTCACCAGAATCCTGGAAGAACCTAAATGAGAAGGTGCACAGGGCATCTATGGCCTTGCTTCTCACTGGAGCCAGACGAGAAACAGCCACTGCACCCTCCAGACAGCCTGTGGCAGGGCTACCTGGGCCTCATTTAACACACACACACACACACACACACACACCCTGAGTTATACTAAGGAGATGACAAGCAATGATGACTCTTCTATTGTTTCTAATCTTTATCTATTTTGAACTATAATTTTTACAGCTGTACGTTTATTTCAAAATCTCAAGATAACTTCAGCATGCCTTTTTTTAATTTTTTTTTTTTAAATTAAGGCCATGGAAGACAAAGAAATTGGAGATGACACTAAGATATAACCTATAATAAATAAGGTCATTTAGTTTGGGCATAAGAGCTTTTTGCAGGACTTGAAAGTCAAGAGTTTTAGTCTTAAATTCAGTGAAACAAAAACTTAGTGGGCTTCAGTGTTGTAACCCAAGCATGAGATTAGAAGGGACTTCAAAGGGAAGGAATACAATTCACAAGAAGATGAATACTTGTAAATGTTTGGTAAAGAAATGTTAATTAGGCCATTCAGAAACAATGGGACATAGAGAACTCTTTGATCAAACAGCCCTTGCTAGGTTCCTCCCTGTCTACTATACCTGGTTCATATTATAATGTAGTTAACTACGGTGATGGCTCTTTCTGAAGCAGGTCCTCTATCTAAAATTTTTAATGCAGTTTTGAGGGGAAGGGATCAAAGTTTCTTCTTCAGTTTTGGGGCCTTGATTATTTTCAGCTTAAAATAATCTGCCTTCCAAAGGGGTGCATTTTGGAGCAGCTCATGCTTTGTCCCTAAAATAGACAATTTAATACCTAAAGAGTAACCAGATATGAGTAAATCACAGAGTCCTTTGGGAC